>NW_015090872.1:7586667-7745322 GCF_001431845.1 Calidris pugnax | reverse complement strand
TTTTTTTTTTTTTTTTTTTTTTTTTTTTTTTTTTTTTTTTTTTAAATATCTATGCCCAGGCCGTGCCGACGGAAGGGAAGCAGCTTTTATGTTCCCCAGGAAGCGAAGGTGCCGTGCCGTTCCTCCCCTTGATCTCCCACCGTTGTTACTGTCTTCACCAAGCTGAGTGGGGGGCGACAACAAACGTTTCCCTTCCACTGCTGGGAGATTTTATTTTTAACTTGAAAAGAAGTGCCTGGGGAGGCAAAAAATAACATTTCAGCAGGTTGGAGGCCCCAGTGAATGAGAGACAAGTGATGAAACGTTGCTGCATCCTCCCCTCAGCCATGTGGTACCAACGCATCAGTGATGGGCACCCAGCAACACCCATCCTTTCCTGAGCGCTGCCATACGCTGTGATTAACTCACATTTCTCTGTCTGTGCCTTTCCCCTCCATCCCTCCTCCTCATCCCAGCTGGCTCTGGCAGGGATGTGTGTCCCTGCCAGCTGAGCACGCTGCGGCAGAGCCTCCTCTCCCCCGTGCCCATGGGGTGGCAGGCAGGATGAGGGATGTTCCTCATGCCTTGTCTTTATGGGGCAATGGCAATCCTCGCCCTCCTCTGTCTGGGCATCTCAGGCTCATGCGCCTTTTTTATACAGTTGCTTTGGTCTAATAAAAAGCAAGAAATGTGTTTTTATAGGCTTTGTGGTCTGTCTTTCATTAATCACATTTCTTTGCGTACTTGCGAGTTTGTTCTACTTCAGTGACTGGCAGTGGCCACCAGCTCTCCAGCCGCGTGGGCTGTTCTGCTGGTGCTGGGCTGTGTTTGTTGATTTATGGAAGTGGTTTTCAAAAAATAATATTTGAAATGGCCAGGTAGCAGCCAAGTGCAGGGAGAGGACATATGGGCAGTGCTCGTATAGCAGCACTCCAGCTATCTGGTTTCTTGTAAAAGCAAATACTTTAAAGGGTATTAGGTTGTTCTGCTTCCTTCCCTATTTCGAGAAGAACTGAAAATTGTGGTCCCCTTTGCCATGGTTCCCTGGCCTGGGGGTCACACATGGAGAGAAAACGAGCCTTCTCTGAGACCAAATTAGTGGTGCCATTGGAAGCTTGCATTTTATTTTTTTTTTAATGTATCTTTTTTAAAAATGAGGTGGATGCTCTTGCCTCCTCCTGATGCAGGAAAGTGGAAAATCAGGCTGCATCCCTCCAGTCTTGGAGGAGCCTGCCGGCCCCAAAGCTTGGTGCTGGAGACTAGGTGTCTCTACAGCCACCCACACCTCACTCAACATTTTTTCCCCTCAGCTTTTCTCGGGGAATTTGTAAAGATGAGCAGAAAGAGGAGACAGAGCTCTGTGAGCAAATTGTTGTGGACAAGCTGCTGGCGAGCTGGTTCATCTCTGGGGGATGTGCAAGGAGCATCCAGACACCTTGGGTGCTCGTTTCTGACTGTCACCTGTAACGAGGGCAGGGGAAGAAGCTCCTGCGGGGAACGCAGCAGAAGAGGTGGCCGAAAGCTGGGGCTGCACGAGCTGCGGTGCCGGTGCCTGCGCCGCTGAGCCTGCCGGTGCCTGCGGTGGGTGTGAATGCAGGGCCAACACCCACCACCCTCCCAGAGCTGTCGGAAGAGCTAAAGGGCATGGGGATGTGCTCCTCCGCCTGAAGGTTTCTGAGGTAGGGCTGCTGGGAGGAACCGCAGGGAAATAGGGAGCAGACAGAGCAGGCAGCTAATTGCAAGGAGCAAAAATACATAGGTTAAGATAAAAGAGAGTGTTTGCATCGTCTGGAACCCCCCGGCCATCCCAGGTTTGCCTCCAGCTGTTTGGTGAGAAGCTCTTTCCAGCCTTTGAGGTCACGGTTAGTCTGGAATCAAACAAGCAAGCGAAGGCGAGCAGGCAAGGGAGGAAGGCATGAAACCAGCTCCTTTTGACTTTTGGGAGGACTGGGAAACTTGTAAATGCAATTGCTGGTGGTGGTGGTGTAGCACCGTGATTGCCACAGATTTTGCATGACAGTACCAAGAGACCCCACCTAAGGCTGGAGCTGCTCCAGGCTCTGGAGAGAAGAACTCATGGCCTGAATACACAAAACAGGAGTGGAAACAGGCAAGAAATGACTTTCCCACAGGCAGAGTGGGTCAGAGCTGGAGCTGCCATCCCCTCGGTACAGCCATGGCCACGGCCACCAGCTGCCTTGCCCAGGCAGCACTGTCAGGGCTCAGCTGCCTAAACACATGGGGACCTGGGCAAGAGCTGGAGCAGCCCAAGGAGCCCAGCCTGCCAGGTCTCTGGGAGCCTGGCAGGGCTTTGAGACATGATAGTGGGACAGAGATGACTGGGCTAGTGTGGGGTCAGCAGCACCACCAACTTGCTCAAGTCTTTTGCTCCCCTGCAGAGCAGGTACCTGGGCAGGTGAAACACTGCCATCCTTAAACCTGAGACTGGGAGCTTCCCCCAGGACACAGGCAGGAAAAGGCAGGACCATCCCCAGCCTCCTCTGCCTTTCCCACACCCAGCAGGGACCAGGACATGCATGTCCTTGCTTTGGGCTCCTGAAATGGATGCTCCATGGGAATGAGCATCACAAGCCCCCGCAGGGTTGGGAAACTGATGTTATCGCAAGGGAGGGCTGGCCCCAGCACGGGGGTGAGAGCAGCCCCCCCTCCGCCAGCCCCGCAGCCGCTGCCCTGGGCCCTCTGCCAGCTCTGCGGGATGGAGGCCCCGGTGGAGGCAGGCTGGGAACCGCCTGGACCGCTCCACAGACGGTCACGCCACGTGGTGAATCATCACCCCAGTGTGCGGCCGGATCCTTCACCCGCAGCGGCTGGGCAGGGAGAGGGTACACCCCTCACCTCCCTGCCTGGGGGGCTCTCCCCGGGCAAGGGCAAGAACATGGACAAGGACGAGGGTTGTGAGGGGGCCGGTGGGGGGCTGCTGCTCTCCCCGTGACGTGGTCGGGCCATCCTGCCTGGGCCCTCAAGTCTCCTGGCTGCAGGCAGGGCTGAGAGCGGCTGGTCTAGTGAAGCCCTGAGACATACTTGCCTGGGAGCCTGCAAATCTTCCCGTGGGCTCAGAAGCTCAGACCCCAGACCTTCCCCCATGCATGGGACGAGGCTCTGAAGTCAGCACAAAATCAGAAAAAAAATACCCCATGCACATGTAGGAAGGCTCGTAGGAGGGCAAACCTTGCATGAGAAGAGGACCCTGACCCTGGGCAGCTGTGATGCTATCCTGGGGAGGACACAGGGACACTCTGTCCTTCCTCCCCCAGGAGCTCATCCGACACCTCTCCCAGGTTGCCCCAGCACCCACCAGTGTGTGAAGGCAGGGCAGGCGAAGCCAAGCACAATCCCCCGGAGGCAAGCGTTGCTCGGCGGCTGCCCCCCAAAGGGTTAAGCAGCCTTGCACAAACCACCCCCAGAGCCCAGGCCTGCTCTGCCCCCTCCGTCTCCTTCGCCCTCCGAGGGCCCGGGCTGGTGCCAAAGTCGGAACCTGCTAATCAGCAGCTCCCGGCAGCGGCAGCCCTCCCGTCTGCCTTGACTCCTGGCCAAGCGCGGCCGAGCCTGCCGGCGCAGGAATGTGTGAGAGCCATGTGTCACTTCTCCAGACTGTGGGAAAGTGCTGCTCCAGTGAACTCCCAGCAGCTGCCCTGCCCCAGCCCGGCCGCGCCGCGGGAGAAACAGGAGCCGAGGCTCGCAGGCCTTGGAAGGGCGGCTTGCTCCCGCTCCTGCCCCTGCGGAGCCGCTGCCAACCCCCAGCCCCGCGGGTGACAAAGAACATCTGAGCCCCACGCGCCTGCTGCGGCCACCACGGATGCGAAGGAAGGGCTGTTTTGTTTTTTTTTTCCCCTTAGAAAACAATTTACACACACACACGCTTTTTTATAATTTTTTTTAAAAGATTCTTTTTTTTTTTTTTTGGGAACGAAGGGTGTGGGGGGTGTTGACAGCAGGAGCAGCAGCCCAGGGAGCTGGGAGCTGCCCCCACGCCGCGGCTCGCACCACCTGGCACTTGTACAAGACTCTTCGTCTTCAAAGCCCTGGGCAGACAATGGCGCAGCCCTCCCGTCTGCCTTGACTCCTGGCCAAGCGCGGCCGAGCCTGCCGGCGCAGGAATGTGTGAGAGCCATGTGTCACTTCTCCAGACTGTGGGAAAGTGCTGCTCCAGTGAACTCCCAGCAGCTGCCCTGCCCCAGCCCGGCCGCGCCGCGGGAGAAACAGGAGCCGAGGCTCGCAGGCCTTGGAAGGGCGGCTTGCTCCCGCTCCTGCCCCTGCGGAGCCGCTGCCAACCCCCAGCCCCGCGGGTGACAAAGAACATCTGAGCCCCACGCGCCTGCTGCGGCCACCACGGATGCGAAGGAAGGGCTGTTTTGTTTTTTTTTTCCCCTTAGAAAACAATTTACACCCCCACCCGCTTTTTTATAATTTTTTTTTTAAAAAATTTTTTTTTTTTTTTTTGGGAACGAAGGGTGTGGGGGGTGTTGACAGCAGGAGCAGCAGCCCAGGGAGCTGGGAGCTGCCCCCACGCCGCGGCTCGCACCACCTGGCACTTGTACAAGACTCTTCGTCTTCAAAGCCCTGGGCAGACAATGGCCCCTTTCAGGCCCCACCGTGCCTGGAGCCGGCCAGAGCTCCGGCCCTGGTCAGTCCGCCCGGCTGGGGCTGAGCGGAGCGGGGCTTGGCCCCGGATCCGGCACGGAGGCATGGCAGCCCTGGCTGGAAGGGGAAGGAAGGAGGGAGGAGACGCTGGGTGCTGTGGGGGAATGCTCCATGGGGAGCAGCCATCCCCTTCCTCCTCTCCAGCACCCTTCTTGCTTACCACGGCCCTTTCAGGCATCACAGTGGCCATCGGCATGGCATCCTCTGGAGGGGCTCGGTGCTGGAGCCCCACTGGAGCCCCTGGCCAGGTGTGGAAGGGTTGGTTCCTCTCACTGCAGGAACCCCCACACTTCTGTGGGAGCCCCTGTGCCAGCAGCTCAAAACTCATGCAAAACCAAGACCAAGCAAAATGGAAAGTGGGGAACAGCCCATCCTTTTTTTTCCTCCCCAGCCCCCTGGCCAGGGGATGAATTGCCAGCCCAGGGAGCAGGAGAACCAGGATAGGGCTTGGCAGGAGGGCAGCAAGGTGAAGTGCTGAAGGGGCACATTTGGTGGCTGGCTGGTGCCCCCACACTGTCCATCAGCCCTCTCCAGCTCCTTGCCCTACTGGCCCCAGTCTATCAGGCTCTGCAGACAAGCATCTATTTCTGCCCTCATTTTCATCTCCTTCTCCTAAGCCTGCCATGGGCTCTCGTTAAAGCTGCTTGCGGGGGACTCATTAACTTGGCAGGCTCAGTGAACTCAGATCGATTAAAATAAATCTTCTTAGCTTCTCTGCCCTCTGCCTTGCTGCAGCATTGCCCTGGGCTCCTACTCCTGTCCCAGGCTAGGCAGAACAAGGATGATGGCTCCTGACCCACAGCGTGTCCTGGAGGTGTGCTGCCTGCCCCAGGTCCATCTGTGCCATAGCTCCTGGCCCATATTAGCACTGGTAACCAGTTGCCCTCGCTGCTCTCAGGGAGCAGGGCTGGTGAGAGCCTGTTCCACAGGGAGCCACAGTTCCTGTTGGGGTCACTGGGGTATTTATAATGGCACAAGCAGGGTTGGATGGCTGCAGTCTGAGATTTCACTTTGGTCTTTAGACACTTTGTCCAAGAGACGTTGACCTGATCTCATGTCAACGAGCACAGCCAGCCATGGTGAGTGGACCCTTGCTTGGTCCAGCACTGAGCTTGTCCCTGCAGACCCCACATGACACCTCCTGGTCCCCCTAAAATAAGAGCACTGCTCAAGAGGAAGAGCCTGCTCCTCAGACGCCATGGTGGCCAGGATGCACTGCTTGGTCAACAGCCACCCTCAGATGCTCAATTCACCTGAGATGTGATTCCACAGCTCCTACTGTATTTAGTCAAATGTTATGATAGGTCCATTGCCAATGGTAGTTTTAAGGGGTAAGAAGAGAGGCAGAATCACTCCTTTTCCCTCCAGAAAATTCTCTGGATGCTCTGCAGCCAGGGGAGAGCTGGCATATCCCTGATACTGCCCCGCCATTGACTTCCTCATGGCCCCAGTCAGGCTGTGGTGCAGCTTTTGCTATTTCAGAAACCTTTGGAGCGAGATGCTACACAAATCCAGCAGGTCAGGCAGAAGCAGAGCTTGGGCTTTCAGTGGCTTCTAAACCTGTTGACCAAGCCCAAACAAACCAAACCTCTAAGAAAATTAGTTTGGAGTCCGTCCTGGATTGCATCTGTAGAAACTGGGAGTCTGCTGTGGACAGACAATGATATTAGAGGGTACAAAATGAGGCCACGGGTTGTTAGAGACCACGGGCCAAGCCAAACGTTGGATGAGAACACTCCCAGGTTCTGGGAAAACTCCGACCCAGGCACTGGCTGAGCAGGGTGACTCGGGCTTATCTCTGCAAACCAAGGACAACAGTGTGGCCTCTCTGACCCTCAGCTGTGGACGAGCTCCAGCACAGTGAGAAAAATGTGGGGCTCCAGCACCCCACTGGCACCTTTTCCACTGCATGGCCATGACTGTGGTGGCTCACAGCCTTTCTCACTGTGAGGCCAAAGTCCGACCTGTCACCTGCTGCAGACCCAAGCTGTGTCCCCCCCAAAGCAAAGGCAGACCCTGTTGCAATCCATGCCTGGCACTCTGCTGCTTGCCTGCAAGTGTCTCCGCACGGCCTCTCAAGTGGAGAAAATGTTTGCTGTTGGCATTAGGCGTAGACCTAAACTCCTCGCCTGAAAGCCCTTGAAGCGGGGCAGCTCGCATGAGGAGGAACTGAACTTGGAAGCTCGGGGTCAGCAGCTTCTCCTTGCCAGAACTGAGCAAGAAAAGCAAACAGCTCCTGCAGCCCTTCTCTGATTGGGGTTTTGTTACACTTTCCAAACACATCAGTCAAATGTTCTCGAAGGATCAGCCAAATCTTTTCCAAGGCTTGCAAGCTCAGTTTCAAATGAGTGTTGGCCTCACTGAGTGCTGGCTCTGCTGAGGTTTGATTGCACTGGAAGGAGGAAGAAACATGGAGTGTGTGGAGTGTGAGGTTTTAGCAGCCCTCTGTTATGGCAGCACCTCATCTCTTTAGTGCTGGACCAGCTCCCTTCTAAGGGCAGGCAGGGCTCCCCTTCTCTGCCTGCTCTGCCCCTCCTCAGTGACTCACTGGAACATGTATACATATATACTGTGTATACATATAGACTTATATACATGTATATAAGTGCTAATGACTTTGTTTATGTACTGGGTGAATTTGCTGGGCAACATTTGACTCTCACGGGGTGCAAAGGTGGGAAGAGTGAATTAGCTTGCTCAAACCTCCCTTGGGTTTGTTTGTGAAGGAGCCCGGTGGCACCCAGGGTCACCAATGCACCATCAGAGACCGTGGCCAAGCTGGGAAGAGCCACCCCATGAGAAAAGCAATGGCCACGTCCTGGTGCCATCAGGAGAGCCGCCTGCAACATCAGCTGAAGGCTCAGAAATTAGGGGCAAAGAGAAGGCAGCTGATGGATAGCTTGTCATTTTGTAACTCGGGAGTTTGGGGGTGCTGGGGTTTGCCGGGAGCTCAAAAGATGAATTAATCACGTTTCAAAATTCCTTATCGGGGGACATGTAAGTGCTTTCTTAGCAGTAACTAAATACCCATCCCCTACCAGCAAAGTAAGCTGTGGTGCAGGCGCAGCACATCCCCACAGCTCCCTCCCTTCCAGCCAGCTGGGAGGCGGCAGTCCTGGCAGGCAGGGCAACAAAAATGCCGACAGCGAATCGCCGGCAGGCCGAGGGGTCCGGCAGCTTCCCCTCCGCTCTGCCCTCAGCTGCTGAGGGCTCCCGGGGCCCGTCGGGATAACGTTTCTCCTCGCTGCTGATCCCTGCTTAGCGGGCACATTGCTGGGATGGCAGAGCCCCCCTGAGCTCTCGACGCAGGGCTCAAATTCAAGGCACCTGCTGCCACAAGGCAGCTCGGAAACCAAGGGGCTGCTGTGGTTTGAACCCCCGGCAGTTGGCTCGAACCCCCTGCAAGCGGTCCATGCACAGCACAGGGACTGCAAAGAGGGGGGCAAGCAGGGCAACAGGACCCACAGCCCCTTGGCTACCCCAAAATTGCAAAAATCGGGTGCCTGGTGAGATGCCCTGGTGCCTGGCTGGGGGTGGGCATCCTGCACCCCAGAGCCGAGGTGCCATCTTGCCCTGCAGCCCCCATGTTGGGTTGCTGTCCCCTAGGGTAAGTTTGTCCCCCCTCCTCAGGGAGGAAGGGACTGTGTCCCCCCACTCCCAGCCCCACAGGGTTCCCCTGCACCAGCACTGTGTCACCCTGAGCCTCCTGTCACCACCGACCCCGGGAGAGGTCTGGGGGTCACCATCACTCTCCCACCGTGACAAGAGAGGAGCAGGATGCTGTGGCAAGGACCCATCCTTGCTAAATCCTGGAGCTTTTGTCTCTTTGGAAAAAGAGGGACTTTGGCAGAACTAGTGAAAAATAACCATTTTAGCAAGAAGTTTTGATTTTTTAAAGTATTTCCTGCTCCAGATTCTAATTTATTTTCAAAAGGAAAAAAAAAAACCCAAATGTTATATTTATAAAATTCTGGGTTTATTAAAATACTAGTATTATAAAAAACAAAACCTGTTTTGTGCTTGAAAGCTTTACCCTAAACTGCAATGCTTTCCATAACAACTGCTATATCTCGATACAAAAAATTTTCAACAAAAAGTAGTTCCTTGATGCTAAACTTTTATTTTGGTCAATCTTTGGTCCCATCTTTAATCTGAAAGCATTTCGACAAATCATTCACCCCTTCCAGGATGGGAGAAAACTGAAAATGAGACAGTGACAGCAAGCGCAGGAGCTGGGGCGCAGGAGGAAAGCCAGGATGGCAGGGCTAAAGCTCGGCTACCTTCAACCAGATACCTCCAGGGGAAGGGAGGGGAGGAGGAAGACTTTAATGAATTAGTCCTGGGCACTCTGGAACATTTCCAGTTTGCAAATTACCACGGCTTTATTAGGCTTTAATTCCATCTGCTCCGGGGCATTGCTTGCAAAACCCCTTTTGAAGAAGAGCGGTGGGAAGTGTTGGGGCGTGGGGCTGGGGCATGGTCTGTGGTGGCACATCCTGGTCGGTGCCTGCCCTGGCTGGGGTCTGTTCCCCATTCCCCATCCTGCAGGGAGGAAAATGTGACCCCAGGGTTTCTGGAGATCCCTAATTTCATTAAGTGCCCTTGTTGCATGATAAATCCCACGAGAAGAGCCTCAGAGCCTCGGAGTGGTTTAGATCCAGTCACAAGGGGTTTAACTCTTGGTGGAGAGGAGCGTGTAAGTGTGAGCGTACAAACATGGCTTCACTGCACACCCACACCTCTGCCAGCCTCCGGGGACAGCCAAACCCACCCGTCTTCCCAGGGACATGCAGGGCCATCCTCGTGAGCTCAGGGCTACGGATGTCCCCACTGCTGGGGACAGTGCTACTGGTCATCTGCAAATCCACAAGCCCCTGTGGTGCTGTGCAATGCTGCCCCCTCCTCCCTGTACGAGCTGAAAAAGTAGTCCTTAACTAAAGTGTGGCAAGTTTGGTTTTTGGCTGAGAGCCCGCGGGATGGGCAGAGTGACACACAACCAGTTCTCACTGTGACCCGGCAGGATTTCACCCATGAGAGGTGTATTATCCACCATCAGACATTGCCACCCCCAGAGATGCCCCTCTCCCTACAAGTGCAACTCCTCGGTTTAAAACTGGATTATTTTCATGGAAGGACACAAAAAAGGGGGTGAGATCTTACAAGGGGACCAGTAAAAAGTACATGAACCCGAAGCCCCTGCCCCTAAACCCTAAAAAAGGGTCTGCCTTGGCTGTTTCCCCCCCGCTCATGGCACGGTGTCCCTGCGCCTTGGGAGTTCACTTCTGGAAATGAAACGCTCCGGCAAACAGGGTGAAAGGAGAGGGTGGAGAGGCGGGAATGAAGAGGATGAATGGGACATATCCAGCCCCACTCTTATCTGATGGCTGCTGAGTGAGGCATGATGAATTCCCCAGCAACAGGTCTGTTTTGTCAGGAGGCCTCTTATCAGATGGCACAAGCACAGTGGTCTGGCCACTGCCATTAATCACCCATCAGCAGCTCTCCTCCAAAAAGAAAAGTTATTCCCCCCTCCTTTTCCCTGATGGCCCCAGGCCTGGCTCCCAAAAGCTGCAGGGAGAAACCTCCACCCAGCCAAAGCCCCAGGCTCTCACAGGAGTGCAGGAGATGGATGGGGATGCTGGAGGCCCCAGCAACCTTCAGATAAGGGAATGGGAGTGGAAGGGAGGTGTGGGAGCGCAAACCATCCCGGCCCCACCAGTCGGATCCCCCCAGCTGCGCTGAGTGGCTGAGGACGGACCCCCTGGGGACCTGCTGGTCCTCATCCCCAGGCTGGAAGGAGCAGGATGGGCCAGGAGAGCAGGGCCATGGGGCACCCTGCTGACGGCTCCCCTTGCTCACCTCTGCCAGCACAGCAGAGCTGCCAATATGGTGTTGCTGACACCAGGGGCTTTTATTTCCCAAGAAGTGGCCCCAAAAGGCAGGGGGATGCCTCATGGTCAAGAATACCCCTCTGCCCGTGTCACAATCCCTCACAGCGCCTGCCCAGACCCCATGGGGACACTGGTGAGCTGTAACCCTGCAGGGCTGTGAACTGCTCTGACCTTGAGACAGTCCCCCGCCGTGTGTCACCGTGATGGCAGACTGGAGGGAAACGCTGGATATCAGCTCAAACACAGATCAGTTCCAGGCAGAGGGAACTGGCATCTCTGAGGTTTCAAGGAATGAGGGTCACAGAGATGGGGGAGGCCAGGGGAGAAGGAGGAGGGAGACGCTCGGGCAAATGGTGAAGGTGAGATTACGTCCCATCTGGCCACAAGCACCAAAGCAGGACCGAGAGTGGCCAGAGCCCAGCTTCTCCAAGCCCGAGGAGTCACTGTTTCCCAGGGACCTTCACAGAGCGCACAGCTGCCCCTGTAAAATCTTGTGGAGGCTTGTAGACTGCAGGGACCAGGCTGCACATGGGGGAGGCAGACGTGTTTGGTTTGGGGTCACACTGCCCTGGAAGTAGAGCAGGAACGTTCCCGTGCCAGCACTCTGCAGGGTGCAGTTGGAAGGAGAGGTCTGCCCCTGGCCACAGCAGGGCACACAGGCTGGAAAATTTCAGTCAGGAGGAGAAAGGAGGGGGGCTGGTGCCAGGAGCTGCCAGCGGTGGGTCGGTGTCCTCTTGCCTCCCGCGCCAGGGCTGCCCGAGGAGCCGTCTGCATGCTCCGGGTCTGGTGCCATCAGCATACGGGTGACATTTGTCCCTTGGTCACGCTTTCCCCGTGCCCAGATGGTGCAAAGTCCTCACTGTCCCTGTGTCAGCTGAGCATGGGACGGGGATGCCAACCCGGTGGATGATACTGAAGCTGGGGCAGGCGCAGGACCACATGCGAGGGCTGGGCAGGCAGGGCTGGGGGGAAGCAAGGGGGGTGCCATGTGCGGATCTGCTTCAGGGAGCTGTGCACATTCCCTCTGCCTGGAAAATTTTAACCCCAGTCATCTCTTTCTTGTGAAAGGGTCACAGAATGTGGTTTTACCCCCCTCTGCGGCCCTTTTTCTTTTCCTTTTTCTGTGCAGCCTCACATGGGACTGCTCCAGCGGTGGGTCACTCTGGAGTGGGGTTTATTGTCACCTTTGATGGGAGGTTAATGCTAGAAAAGCAATACCTACAATCCATCATGGAAAAGCAACAGTCCTTCCCACAGGGGCTGGCTGGAGGTGAGGTCCACCTCTGTGCCGTGGCGATCTGTTTGCTCAGCTCCTGGGGCATCCTGGGTGGTGCTGGTGGGACCCCCAACCTGTGCTGTGCAAACATGATGTCACAGGGAGGCAAAAAAGCAGTGAATAAGAGTTCATGGCAGTGAGTAATGGAAAGCAGTTGTCCCTTGTAATGTTGCCTGGCCATAAAATGTCAGATAGATGTAAAAGTTATAAATACATCAGAGAGCAAATAATTACAGCACAGCATTAACTCCTCACTTCGGGAGTGCTGCTTACCTCCCCGGGCAGCCCAGAGTGCTGGGGAGATGAGCCAAGAGACACCTGGGGATGGGAGGGGACCCAAATGTGTCCAAACTCCCTTCACTGGTCAGTGAAAGTGCTTCACTCCTGGTGCCGGCGGGAGTTTGTTTGGGTGCTGGCGCTGGCAGTGGGTCCCAGCCCTGTCCTGGGCACTGCTGAGCCTCACGGGTTGGATGTCTGAGTGTTTTGCTGGGGTGAAGGACGGTCTGTGCCCCGCCGTGTGATCAGCTAGGTGAGAGCCAAGGGCAGACCGCGCGCCCGGCCGTGCCGACCACGGGAGGCAGCAGCTGAGGACACAGCCCGTCAGGTTTTTTGGGGGGTATGTTCTAACGGCAGGGATTTTCTCACCACGTGGGAGGAACAGCCTCCTCTCAGCTGTACAGTGGAGCACCATGGATGGGTATGTTCATACACCTCTATAAGGAGGAACAGGAAAAGTCCTGAAGATCCCCATCCCAGCCACCACTGTGCAAACGGCACTGGGACAGGCATCTGGATAAGGACTTAGGAGGCACAGCATCCCCTCAGCACGTAACTGATGCAGCGTTCCCAAAGCAAGGGGCTGTGTGTGTGCTCAGGAGCAGCAGCCAGAGCAGGGTTCCTGCAGAGGACCAGTGTTGGCAGAGGGGCTGGGGACACCTCTCTCAGTGCCAAGAAGCTACTCTCCAATCGCTTGCGTTGTGGTGGACTGTCAGAAATTTCCCCAGTAAATATTTATAAATATATATATACCCATACATCTATACATGGCTGTAACAGTTGAAGCAGACCCCAAATCCTTAGAGAACATTCCTGAGAAACCTCTCGCTTCTGCAGCGCCAAGACTTCAGAGCATGGTCTCAGAGCTCCAAAGGTACGGCTCGAGGGTGAAACACAAGCCTGGGCGAGGAATTCCTGCAGGAGGGTTCCACAGAAGGGCAAGATGCAGAGGAGAAGGAGGACTCAGGAGAACAGGTGCAGGAGGTCTTGCAATACTTACTCGCATCTACAAATACACTAGTGGAAATAGTGAGAGAAGCAGAGAGCAATGATGCAATAAATCTTTTAAAAGAAACAATAAGACCAGGACAGCTGGCATAAAAAGGAGAGTGTTCCCTTGGCTACCAGTGACCTTAGGAATGAAAAAAGTGGACTGGGTGAGGGACAACGTAGTGGCAGGGGAAAAGCAGTGATTCTAGATAAATTTAAATCCTAGGATCCTGAGAAAGATTCCTGGGAAAACTGGGTGCTTTTCAAAAGACTTGGAGGAGGGGTTAATCTCTGTCTGGCATGGCATATGTGAAGAAGAGAAATGTCAGAGATTGTTGAGCAAAGTATTGAAGGACAAACAGCAAAGAACACATGGAATTTGGGGAGTACTGAGTACAGTTGGGAGGAGAAGGTGCTGAGTGTGCAAACATGGAGGAAAAACACCTATCTGTGATCTTCTAGGTGCTCCATGAATGGGTGTTTCTTTACAAAACTCATGGGTTTTGTGCCTAACCTTCAGTCCCCAGCACCTTAGCCAGGGGAGCATCCCACCACTCTGATACCCAGCTCCATCCTCAGCCCAGCAGGTGTCTTGGGCTGAGTGTTCACTCTGAAAAACCATTCCCTTCTCTTTCCAGCTGTGAATTTTCTGCTTTTCCACTTCTTTGCACTGCCTTCTCTGTCTGGTGCCACAAGAGGCTCTAGCAGAGGCTCCTGTGGGCCCCCTGAGTCCCCCCCTTCTATTCATCGACCCTTTCCAACACAAAATGAGAAGCAGCTTCCCTCCAGGCTGCCCCTGTGTATGCCCCCAGCTTGTTCTCTTGGCTAAATTTCAGTTGAGGAACATGCTGGAATGCTAAAGCCGTGGTAATGAGTAACACACTTCTTCAATGGGACGATGCTTCCCGAATGCACCGTGCTTTACAGCTACCATAAATAATGAAATCAGTATTTGTAAACTATACTTTAAGGAATCCATTCTTTTGCTGAGATTTCAAAAGCATGTCATTTTCCAGATTGTGAAGTTTGCCAGTTCATCTATTTTTAGAAGTTCTCACTCTACTGATGTGGTCAAGACAGTCCTTAAACAGAAAAGGGTGGCTGCATGCCTCAAAGGTATAAACAGCCAGACATGTGATGGGAAATACTTCAGAGGTGAGCGTGTCAGACTCCTAGACATCAAAGTTGTTGGGTGGTGAAACTGCAGGGACGAATCAGTGTGCAGGCTGGAGAAACAGGCATGGAAAAACATCTTAAAAGTTACTTTTCTCAGAGATCTGGAGAGCCCTTAAAATAGTCTCAAGGCCCAGGAAATGAGACAGATCGTGCAGAAAACTGGCAGCACGGCCTCAGCCGGTACCGGCACTTCCTTGGAAACCTTAATTTGTGTAAACATAAAAGTGAGGGGAAAATAGCCAAGCAAGCCGGGTTGTCTGTGAGGCTCCTCTGGGCCACACATCTCTGCCAGACCCACCACCCACCTTGGATGACTTTTCTAGCCTCTCCCCATCCTCCGTCCTCAGCCCCAGCAGAGCCCCGAAGGCTGCACAGGCAGCAGGGACAACCCTGCCCCACACCCGAACAAGCCCCGTGGCGGTACAAACAGACCCACACCTGAAGACCTCCCAATGTTTGGTATCTCCCAAACTTGGTAAGGTCATGAATGGAACTGAGTGTGATTTTGCCTTTTTTCCCCGCTGGCTGTTTGTGTCCTTGCCTTGTGAACCTCATGAAGTTGTTGGGACTTAGATGCTCTTTGAGGCCTCTTTCCTAACTTGTATAGTTTACAACAATTTTTACTACATTTAACATTTGAAAGACCGTGTTCTGTCCTAAGTGATAAATTCCTTTCCTGCGCACATGTTTTTTCCCTATTTAAAGGCCGTTGATTCTTTGACTTTAAATACATGTATATATTTATTTGGTTACTAGATAAAACAACTGGGTTATGCCTTGCTGCTGCTGACTTCTCATTTTGATTAAGATCATGGATTTCACTTATTTCTCTATGTATTTAATTTAAAAGTTCGTGCCTCTTTCCCTTTTCAGGCCCAGACTGTGACTCTGTTCACTGTGTTAAACACCACCCCCACAGAAGGAGGGTTCCTCCTGCTCCATACCGAGACCTTGTCCTAGTATGAGATGCACCAGCCAAGCTCCATGGGAAGGGAACATTCTGTGCAGTTTCAGACCCCTTCAGATCACAGATAGCACCCTTTTGCCAGCTGCAACTCTTCTTGGATGCTCTCAAGAAAGTTGATAAACCTGTCAGGCTGCAAAGGACAAGTTCCACCTCAGAAGGAAGGTTTCTTGACTCTTGCAGGTGCTTAAATTACCTTTCAACCTTCTCTCCACTAAGCCAGGTCTCTTTTGTCTCTCATTGCAAGGCTTCTCTGGACAGGCCCTTCCTTTGGCTTCTTGCCATGTCCCCACATCCTTCTCCAGGTGCCGATTCCAGCACCAATCACCATATCCTTGCTGCTTGCCCACCCTACTTGCTCCTTCCCTAGGCTACATGACTTCTTTCGCCTGAGGTGGGGTTTTGACCCAAGGTGGTTCCCAAGTCTTCCTTCAAGTCATGACTTTCCCAGACACGACTACCCTCTTGGGCTGACCATACATTTGTTGGGGACATGTTAGGTCTGGCTGTGACCCTACAGCCAGGTGCCACCCCATTCCTGGCTGTGTGGGGTGAGGTACACACCATGGGGCAGCCCCTCAGCCTGGGCTTTCAGTCACCTGGAAGACCAAGCAAAGGTGCCCAAATTTTTGCAGGTGGGGACAGCCCTGCACTGTGGCCAACGGGCTTCTCCAGCAGCATCCTGCCAGCTCCAGGCACAGACAGAGCTAACACAATGTTTTGAAGTTCCCCTCGTAGAGGTCACCCCAGCTCTGCTCCAACCTGCCCAGCCAGGACAGGAGGCAGTGACCCATGAACACCTCCCCGCATCCCAGCTCCCTCTCAAATCTGGCTTTTTCAAACCACAAGACTCCCATGAAACCTGGCCCAGCTCCAAGGTTCACGCGGGCGGCAGTGGGGTGGGAGGAGGAGGGAAGCAGAGAGCAATCCATAACCTTTGTAGCACTCTCGAGAGCAGCTGTCTGGCAAATGTCAAGCACTGTCTAGGGCTATTTTGGGCACTTTATTTTTATAAAGGATGCTTTGAGGTGGGGGAAGGGCACGGAGAGGGTTTTCTCGTTGCCAGCACCTTAGAGAATAAAAGCCCAGGGAGGAAAGTTCAAGGACGCTCTTTGGTCATGCCGCCAACGCCATGTCCCATGGGAGTGTCCCAGGAGGCTCTTGGACAGGCAGGACACCAGCAATGGGCCTTGGCTTGTCTCACAACTGGAGAACTTCAGGAGGACCTCAAGTCCATCAGAAGCCAGGGTGAGGGTGTGGAGGCAGCTCATGCTGTGGACACAACCTTGGCGTGCACCATCACTGCCAGGGGACCAGCATCCTGTACTGTCCAGCTCCCCAGGAGGAGTCCTGGGTGAGAAACTGGTGACCTTTGAGTGTTCCCCCCAAGGAGTCTCATAAATACTGTCTTAATTCTGGATGTTTTCCATTGCTGTCCCATGGGCTCAATCCTCCAAGCCCCTAAGAGCCCTCAGACTCCTTTGCTTTCAACAGAGCCAAGATTGGGAGCCAAGATATTACGCAAGGAGGAGCAGAGCATCTAGACAACCTCGTCTGAAAGATTATATGGAGCGTAACTGGAACATCCAACAGAAAAGTGTTTCTGTTGACAGAAGGGGGTGTTCTTCCAAGAGTGGAAACAGTTTCAGAAAGTCAGTGTGTTTTGTCTTTACAAACTCCTGGTGAACCTGGAAATTAAAGTACTTCTCATTTATAATAGTGGAGGGTTCAGTCTCTCCACAGCATGCCTCTTTATCAGAGGCAAAAGTAGCGTGGAAGTAGGAGAAACAACCCCTCAATAATTTTTACTATAAAATGTTACATGGTGTGTTTAGTGTTTTCAGAGACTGTCTGGACCTGATCCATCTTAGGATCAAACTAGGATCAAACTTCGTGCTGGGATCTCAGAGCCAGTAGTGGTTACTTGTGAGAGCTCCAGGAAGATGCTCTCTTGGTACCCCAAGAACAGCAACCATCGTTGGGTACCACAGTACCCATCCTATCAAGTGACAAAGGAGGAGTGGGGCTACAGCCCAGCCACCACATTTCCCATTCCAGAAAGATGCTGGCATGAATAATCCAAGGCACTTTTGTCAACATCTGGAAGTCAGCACAGAGATGAGTAATATCTGACATGGTTTTGTCAAGAACGAGACACATCAGGCCAAGCTAATTTCCTTCAGCAGCAGGGTGTAACAAGCCCACAGAAGGAGAAGTGGTGGCTGTGGAGGGGGACGTGGGCAGGCGTTGGGGTGCTCTGCCTGCCCTGCCCGGGGCCAGGCAGGACAGGCAGTAGGGGTGCGGAGCGAGCAGGGGGGACGGCGCTGTGGGAGCAGCTCTCAATGGCTCACTGTGGGGCTGGCAAGATGCTATTGAGGGCTCCCATTAACGGCCAGCGCGGAGAAACAGAGAGGGCATTTATTACATTTGCATGCCACGCAAGGCTGGGGCCGCAGACAGAAAAAGGATTGTGGCAAACTGGAGAAACGGGCTGAAAAGCTGGGAGGAGGATGAAGGAGGGGGGAACGTGCTGCGGCATGCCCCTCTGAGAAAGGCACGGGCAGGGGAAGGTGTCTCCTTGGGTTGCTGCGGCCCTGGAGCTACGGACGGAGCCCCAGGAGATGCTGCTGACCAGGCAAATGCAGACTGAAGAGTTTCCTGTGTAGCCACGGTGCCTGGGCAAGGGCAGGTGACAGTCACCCATGGGCACCCACCACATCTTGGCTGGAGTAGACTGGACTGGCCGGTGCACGTGACATGGCAATGCAATTTATATACCTTTAATTCACAGCCCTGCCGTCTGAGCCATTTCTGTACTAAACCCAGTGGGTTTAGGGGCAGAAGCTGTCAGCACCAGCTGGGTGGCCTCCCTCACAGGTGGCAGAGGAGGCAGGCTATAAACCAGTAACCAAAACCCTCCTGCACTGGTCCCAGGCAGCTCGTCCCGCTGCCGTGAGGGAAGGCACATGTAGGAACAGAAAGCTGGTACCCAACTGCAGCAAGCTGCTCCCTGCAAATGCTGGGGTAAGGTATAGCTTCAAATTAGCTACCCTAAGTCACAGGGCAAAAACGAAGCACAAGAAAACATCTTTCCCCCCACCCAGCCCCTGCCTGCGATGGGAAGAGGATGCTGAAGGGGAGGTGAAGCTGCAGGAAAGCTGGGCACCCACAGCTGGGATCCGGGGGGGAGCTGCCACCCCCAGCAGGGATGCCCTTCACCCACAGCAACTCCAAACAAAACGGAAAAGGGTTAACTTTTGTCTTTGTTAGTCTGCAGAGCCATCGTGAAAACAACCCCCCAGATCCTGGTTTTCCATGCTCCCAGAAGAATGTAAACCTTTTTAAACAGAACCCAAGTTTTTTAGCAAAGGAAACAAAAGAAAGAAAAAAAAACCCATCTAAACTACCCCAAACTATTAATTTGTGGCAAATCCCAGCAATCCTCAAATTCAACAACAGAGAAGCCGCTGGGGAGGCACGGAGACCTGCTGCTGGTTCAGCCCTCCGGTGGTACACAACCCCCTTATCTCCACCCGGTGAGGATGCGACTGTCCCAAAACTGTCCTCCCCCAGTCCCGGGGTGGGGACCGGCCACATCCTGAGCCACCGTGGCCCCCGCGAGGGCTTGTGCCGAGTGCTGGGAGCAGGGCCCTGGCTCGGTGATGGGCCGGGGTCAGCGGGGCAGGCTGGGGCAGGGCAGGAATTCGCCGGCGGGCCCTGGCTGCCCGGCTGGTCCCCCAACGCCGAGGCCATGTGGTTTCCCCGCGCCGGGCGGCAGCGGGGGAATAAAAGGAAAGCTTTGAAAGTTGGCGTGTGACGGGGCGTCCCCCCGGGGAGCGGGGCGGCAGCGAACGCGTGCGTCTGCGAGCGGCCCTGGCCGGCCGCCACGCTCCCCTCCGCTTATTTACGGCCCCTTATCAGGGGCTGCGGGCCGCGATAAAGTTTATGAAAATAATAGGCGTCTCCAGCAGGCCAGGGCGAGAGCAGGCCCTGCCGCTGCTTTCCCACACTGATTAGGATCTGGGTAGGCTTCGGCGCTCCGGATCTCCGATGAAAGCAGCGGGACCGGCAGCACATCCCTTCCTGGCCCCGGCTCAGGGCCGGAGGCAGCGAGAGGTCAGCGCACTGCACAGCACACAGCCTGCACGGTGCCTCGCACGCTGGGCACCACACACCGGGCACCACACCGGGCATCACGCCGGGCATCACCCTGTGCACACCCTGCGTGGCACACGGTGCTCCATGCACCGGGTATCACCTCATGCATACCATGCACAGCACATGGTGCTCTGTGCACCAGGTATCACCCCATGCACACCATGCACAGCATATGGTGCTCTGTGCACCAGGCATCACCCCATGCACACCCTGCGTGGCACATGGTGCTCTGTGCACGAGGCATCACCCCATGTACACCCTGCGTGGCACACAGTACTCCATGCACCGGGCATCACCCCATGCACACCCTGCATGGCATACAGTGCTCTGTGCACCAGGCATCACCCCATGCACAGCACACAGTGCTTTGTGCACCGGGCATCACCCCATGCACACCCTGCATGGCATACAGTGCTCTGTGCACCAGGCATCACCCCATGCACACCTTGCACGGCACATGGTGCTCTGTGCATCACATCAGGCATCACCCCATGCAACACCTTGCACGGCACACGGTGCTCTGTGCATCACATCAGGCATCACCCCATGCAACACCTTGCACGGCACACGGTGCTCTGTGCATCACATCAGGCATCACCCCATGCACACCTTGCACAGCACACAATGCTCTGTGCACCGGGCATCACACCAGGCACAGTGGGCATCAGGCACTGCACACTGGGCACAATATCATGCACACTGGACACTAAGCACCGCACGCTGTGCACCACACACCCCACTTCCCTGCGCTCCCACACTCCTAGGACCTGGGGAAGGAGTCACAGCCTTTCCCCATGAAGGAGGCCCTGCGTGTGGGGCAGCGCCAGGGTAAGGCATCTGGCCGGGATGCGGCTGGGGCAGGACCAGGTCTGTCCCCTGTGGAGGCGGCACGGTCCCTGCCCTCGCCGTCAGGCAGCCGTCCCCATCCCCGGGACACCGGCCAAGGCCACGGCCCCTTTCCGCCCATTGTTCGGTGGCGGCAGGGCCACGGCTTCCTCCCGGTCACGAGCCTGACCCTCACCCTGGCGTGAGCACCGGGGCCGGCGCCTCAGTCCCTGCCGGGTGCAGGAAGGGGCTTGCACTTCCAGGGCTGGGGGGCTCCGGGGAACAGAGTCTCCTGTGAGCGAGCAATACCTCCAGAATTCACCCGGCTGCGTCACCGGGTGGCCCCGGGCAGAAACACTCAGGCAGATAAGGAACACAACCCCAGCAGCATTACCGGCTGGAAAACGGGAGTCTGATCCGTCTGCCGCCGGGGTTAGGAGGAATTTGGGCGATGGCAGTAATGGAAGGTTCCATCCCCCGAGTGCTGCTGGGCTTGGAAATGTTCAGTTAAGTGTGGGTTTTGTGGGGGTGGTTTTATTGCCCCTTTTCACCTCCAGCACACCCTGGAAGAGCTGCTGGGAACCGAAACACTTAAAAGCAGCTTGGGATGAAACCTCAAACCACACAAATCGCGCTCGGTCTGGGGTTTTCTTGTGAGCTTGAAGCGCCGGCTGGGTCCTCAAAGGAGCCGTGAATCTCTGAATGAAGCTGGCTTGCAGCTTGTGGCTCCGGAGAGAAACACAGCTCCTCCTCCCACCGCCTTCTCCCCTCTCTCAGAGTGTTTCCCTGCCTGGAAAAATCAGGTGGATGCTCAGAGCCGAACCTTGCCTTGGGTGGCGCAGGGTCCCTGCACGGACCCTCCCGGTGTCCCCCCACTCCTCCTCTGCAAACCAACCAGCGGGGCGGGCTCTTTCCTTTCTTGCAGCGAGTGTCGAGATTTATGGGGCACTGGCACCACATCAAAAGCGAATTCAGTCATTTACAGTAAAATCAAAGCGAGCAGAACAATGAATATGAAGCGAGGTTAAAACACCTTGTTACAGGAACAAATTGTGCAGCTGACATCAAAATAATGGAATTTATGTCCCCGCGGATGGGAGCCAAATTATTTGCAGTGACATTTGTCTGAGCACGAGCTCCGGGAGGGGTGCTGGATGCTGCCGCCGAGATATTTTGGGGTCAGGCAGCAGCCGAGCTCACAGGGCAGCGGAGGGGGCCGGGGAGGGCCACCAGCAGAGCCCAGGGCTCAGGATCAGGCCCCTTCTGACCGTCTCCCCTCCTCTCAGATGGGATGGGGTGGGGATCCCCCTACGCCTTCCAGGGCCAGGATGTGCTGCCTGTGTGGTCCCCGCAGGACTCGCCCCAGCTGTGAAACACGGACACGATGCTGTTGCTGGCAGCCGCCCAGGAGATGCTGCGTGCTGGGTAATGAATCCAAGGTGCCCCATAGCCCCAGAGACACGTACCAGGCGTGTCAGGAGCTGTCCCGCTGCACGTCACTGCCCGGGCGGCATCACCAGCTCCTCAGGCAGCCGCTGGCATTTCATCTCACCCCCCTCCAGCCCCTTTCTCTTCCCAGCACTTTGGGGCAGCACATCCTTTTTCCTCCCCTGCCTAACCCCAGGTGGGGTTGTGTGTCTCCCACCTGCCCGACCCTGGGATGTCCTGGCACAAGACACAGCTGTAAAAAACCCATCTACTCCCTCCACCTCCCCCCCAGACCAGAAATAACCCCATGCTCCCCCCGACTCTGGGCATGGATCTGGGCTGCCCAGTGTCCCCAAGGAGCACTCCCACCCCGTCCCCTGCCAGAGGCCCCCGGTGAGGCTGGCAGTCCCTCGTGTGACACCGGCCATCCCTGGGAACACGGTGCCAGGGCAGGCGTCCTGTTCCCCTCCGGCAGCTCTGCCTGCATGCCGCGGGGCTGGGCTTGTTTTGAAAATATATTGTGAAGCACTTCATTGCTATGGAGACTTATTTTATGGACAAATAAATATTTGGCCTTTTTTCCTCTTGCCTTAAAAGTCTGTCCCTTCTCCACATCCTTTTGTTCATGTTTATATTGCAGGGTCTCGGGCTCCTTCAGCCTCACTCACCCTCCTCTCCTCCCCATGCAGCCCATCTCTGTGTATCCTTCATCACACCCCAGCCTCCTCCTCCTCTTCCTCACCAGCCTACAGTTCAGTGTCCCAGGGTCTCTCCAGTGTGGGAGACAAAGAGGCTCCCTCCCACCCTGATATTTAAGCATTTATGTTTTTGGGGGGAATCAAAGTTATTTTATCCTCTTAATTCTTAGGGTTCACATCCAAGATGTAATGAGGTGGCTGTTCTCAGCTTTCCTGCTCCCAGTGCTGGCTCCTTGGTTGAGCTCCACTTGCCACATCGCATTCCTCCTGTATGTGTCCCCCACATTTCATTTGGGCTTTTTTGGGGGTTTTTAGGAGATCTGGGAAGATTTGGCTTGTGCAGAATCTGCGAAGTAGAACCCCAAAGAAGCCATTTAAAATAGCAACTGGCAAAGCAGCACCACCAGTTCACTGAGCAGGGGAAGGGGAGGTAGGACACAAATGAACCTCCTTCATTAATAAATCCTAGCAGCTGTGGAAAGTTTGAGGCAAGTGAGAGCACCCAGACAGAAAATTAAAAAACTAATAAAGTCCTCAGTGTGGGGGCACTGGCATCAGGTCAGCTTTACTTCTCTAGGCACCTCGTAAAGAGACATTCCAGGACACTAACTCATAAGGGAAAGCTGCAGGGGTCAAGGAGAACAGTGGAAAACTAACCATGGTAACTCAAGTATACTGGAAAGGCAGCAGAAAAACAGCAAGGAGTTGGGTTTTTTCTTTACCCCTTCTTTTTCCTCTCTTGTTTGGTTGTTGGGTGAGCGGAGCCTGCTGTTGGGGTTGGAGAGGTGTGGGCATGGTGGAGCAGCAGGGCCTCAGTGAAGAGCCTGGTCCGGTGGGATGGTTGGGAATGGGAAGCTGGAGCACAGGCTGTTTTTCAGCTGGGATGATAAGCTGCTCCCTGCCCTGTCCCCCGTGCTGCCTGCCCCAGTGGCACCATTCCTGCCTGGCTGGGGGTATGCAATGGCCTGAGACCATGTGCTAAAACACACGATACGCTCCAGTGTTAACTGTAAATCTAAATGGTGATGCTTTGATTTCACGGGGGTAAAAAGCTGAAAATTATCCCTTAGCATTTTATATTTCTTTTTATGCCCGCAGGATCTCAGGAACAGCTCAAAGACCCATCTCTTATTTGCAAGAGCTGGGGTGTGATTTTGGGCAGGTGGACCACCACTTCTGCCAGTGATGATGGCTGCCCTATGCCAGGCTGGTGCGACCGTGGCCAGCCCTGGCCCCCTGGCCATGGGACACCCTATGGCTTCAGGCACCTTAGTGGGAGAGATTTCGGCAATGCCTGAGCGTCAGAACGATTAGCTGTGCCAGAGGGTGGTGGGGGGATCACACAGCCTGGGGTGGGGGGATCTGCCCACCTGCAGCACTTCTGCTTGGGGCCAGGGATGCTTGCAGCTGGGCAGGGGAACATGCATGTACTCCCCCTGCAAGGGAAGGTGGGTGCTGTGCCACTTGGGGGTCCAGCACCCTGCCCAAGGGGTTGCTGGCATCTCTTCCTCTCCTTTTTTCCAGACTTCCAGGTGGAAAGAGCAAGGGAAGAAAGTAGTCTCACCTGCCCCAGGAGGCCCTGCTCACAGCGAAATCCCAGCCTGTGAGTGCTGTTGGCAACTCGTTAAAATAGGCAAATGTGTATGTATGAAGAGCAGCTTCCCAGGAGGGGGAAGGGGTGGGATGCAGGGAGGAGGCCTGGATGTGCGCTTGTCCCATGGCCGGGCAGCAACCCCCGGGAGAGAGCAGCCAGGACAGGGTCAGATCCAGGCTCAGTCACTGCTCCAGGGCAGCCCCTGACAGGACTCCAGCCTCCGCTTAACAGCCTTCTGCCAGTCCTGGGCTGGCTCCATCCCTGGGCCATGGCTGTGAGTCAGGCACCTGCACCGGGATGCTCAGCTCTCAGCTGGGCTCCTGGGGAGGGCCACCACGGGAGCACAGGGATCGTTATTGCAGAGGAGCATCAGGTGGCTTCCTGGTCCTGGTCCGGTGGCCAGAAGCGACCAGGAGTCCCAGTCCCACACCCTCCTGCTGCTTTGGCCCCCGGCCCTGCTGCTGTGCCTCTGGTTTGCCTCTTGGTAAATTCAGCCCGTTGTTTGGGTTGCAGCATCGCCTGGGAGCGGGGATCCCAGGGTGGGAGCACTGGGCGGGCAGCCCTGCCCTGCCCTGCCCTGGGGATGCAGCAGGCAGGGACCAGTCACAGGGGGCTCTGGGGAGTCCTGCTGCCCCCACAGCTTACCTAGTAAACCCCTGAGATTTGCATGCTGGTGAAAAGCCACGGGCAAGTGTGAAAGCAGCTGCATTGAATATTCCAGCAGAAAACCGCGGGTTTCCCTGGCTTGCCAGAGCCCAGCCTGGAGGGCACTTTCACAGCCAAGCTATAAACCTTGCAAAAGGGGGTTTCTAATGGAAACATTGACATAACCCGTAGCTGACAGAGCAACAGCTCCCCTCACATTAAACCTACGTTTTCATCCCTAATCCCCCCAGCTCCTGGCCCATCTCAGAAACCCACCCGTGCAGCTGGCTGAGCACCCCCAGGGACGCGGTGGGCGGCTGGGTGGTGGGGGTGGCACGGGCCCGGCTGCCCCCTGCCGTGCCGGCCCCATCGCCTCCCCCGGATGGCTGGGGGGAGAGCCCCTCTGCTGCAGCGCGATGGTCCTCTGCCACCAAAAAGGCAAAAGAAAAAGGCAGAGCGGTTCAGTTGGTTGTAAAAATTAATGAGTTCAGATACAGACTTGCTTTATTCCGGTCCAGCTGCGTAACCACGGCGATTGTGTCCGGCACACTAGACAGTTACATCAGCTCCACACCCCTGTACAATAAGACTCTGTTTGATCTCAGAAACAAGATCAGACTCCTGGGCTTTGCACATCCTGCTTCCTACATATGTAAAATCATTTTATTACCAGCCAGGAGAGTTCATCTAAGCCGCTCTTGCTGTGCAGCTGATGTGGAGAGAACATGCCCCTGTCTGCACTTCTTTTACCAGATGGAGAACTGCAGAGAGATTTCAGAGCTGCTGCTCCTCAGAGTTTGGGGGTTTTTTTAATTCCTCATCTTAGACTGGAAACTCTGGGGCAGGACCTGAGTATCGTGTGTTTGTGCACCTCCTGCGCAGTGGGAGGTGTGTATGGCTCAGCTCTCCTGAATATGAGTGGTAAATAAGCAGCCGTGTGGTTTTGCCTGGCTTTATCCCCTTTTGTCCCATCTGCCCAGGAGAGGAAGTTCCTTATAAAAAATCTGCTCTGTCCTTCAAACGTCTGTTCAAATCCCTTTCTGTTTGTCAGGTCTGCGAGACACTGGGGAACTGTCAGATATTTAGCATCCTCCCTGTATTCAAACATTTACCCTGCCCCATGTGAGTAACCAAACTGTCACCAAGGCAGTTATGAATATGCCCAAGCTCCTACAGGCTCAGCCTGACCAGCTGCAGCACCACCAATCTTTTTTACCAATTACAGATTGCTCAGCAGCGTTACAAGGCACCATCCCCCCTTTAACCAGGGCTATTCCAGTTACACGGTCCCACTGATGCTGCTCTGCTGCTGGCCCTGCGTATCCTGCCTGCTGAGCTGCTACTTGCAGACACTCACTGTTGTGCTGGGTGGCGGAGCTGCATCCCGGGATGCAGCTGCAGCACTGGTGTGCAGCATCACTGCATCCCGGGATGTCTCTGCAGCGCTGGTATGCAGCATCACCACATCCTGGGATGTCTCTGCAGCGCTGGTGTGCAGCATCACTGCATCCCAGGATGTCTCTGCAGCGCTGGTGTGCAGCATCACTGCATCCTGGGATGTCTCTGCAGCAGTGGTGTGCTGGGAGGGCTGCAGGGCTCACCCAAATGAGAACACATTCCCAAAGAAAATATGCTTTTCAGGCCAGGATTCCTCTGCTGCCAATGTCTGCAGGTCTGTGTGGCCAGACCTGTGTGACTCACTGCACACAGGTCATCCGGCAGCTGCCGGGTGGTAACTCTTATTTACTGCTCAGTTGTGGTTGGATTTAAACCAGCAGCGCAGGCAGAGGGAGGGGAAATCCCCTCCTTCCCATCCCAGCCCCGCGGAGTCATCCAGTCTAACTGGAGCAGCTACTCTAACTGCATCTAGTTTAGGGCCTGGCTTCACCCCTGGCTGCTTTCTTCTAGGTCACCTCTCCTGGTTTTGTTAAATTTCCAGTCTAGAGGCTTCAGGGTGCTTAGAGCTTTGAATAAAGCTCTTGGAGACCCAACCCAGGTCACACACCCCATAGTTCAGCAAGCCTTACACCAGGACAGGTCTGTCCAGCACAGCAATGAGAAGCGGTGCCAGTCCGTGCCAGCCATCCTCTGTTTGGAAAGGAGAAACTGGTCACCCAATATTTGATGCAGTAACTACCGGTGCAGGCACAGGCCTCCCCATCTCATGAAGCCCTCATGTACAGCTCACAACACTTCCACAGCTCGGCAGCGATAATCTCAAATCAGGTATGACAAAAGATGCTGCTGAATCTTTTTTTTTTTTCTGAAAGCCACTCCTAGCATATGTGCCAGACCAGAACAAAGTTTAGCTTCCCCATAAACGTCCCCTGAAGAGCTCTGCTGGTCAAGTCATGCACCTGGGCAGGGCCACCATTCTGATTCACATCCAATGACAGTCCCTCATACCTCCCATCCTCACTGCCTGGGCCCATGGGCTAAACAGGGATCTTGTCCTCTCCTGGAGGCCTTTCCCTCTGAGCCTTGGTTTGGAGAAACTGAGGCTGACACTTGTGCAATGAGAGCTGCTGGTAGGGGAGGAGGCTACGGGAAGCTCTGGCCATCGGGGTGGACCAGCACTGCTGCCAGCTGGTTTCATGCTCTCAACAAGTGTGTATTTATCCCGTTGCCACAAGGATAATTGCTAAAGATTCTGCAGGTAGCAATGAGTTCCTCCTCTCTGGGGTGCTCCACAGCTCTTCCAGCAGCTTTCCATGTGATTTTCTGCTGCGGATCTCCCCATCCTCTCTAGACCCTGCTTTTTGTAAGCACATTGTGACCTCAGCTCGGGACCACGTGTGAGTGTTTTCACAAGCAAAGCAAACCAAAAAAACCCCAACCACCCCTTCAGCCATCCCACTGCAACGCCGGAGCGCCTGCCACTTCCAACGGCTTTTCCTGTTGTGGGTTTGTAATTACCCCAGGATGCCATTCCCAGCATTGCTCTGACAACCGGGATTTAAGGCCCCGCAAGGAGCAGAGCCTCCTGGTCTCCAAACCCTCCCAAGTTTACAGCCAGCATCGGTCTCATCAATCATCTGCTGTCAGAGGGGGAACTTGAGCAACCCCAGTCCAAATCGGAATATGGAGGGGAGGCCTTCCCCGTCCCACCCTCCCCTGTTTGAGAGCCCAGCTCGAATAAACAAAACCTGAAAGGCCCAAGGCAGCTCAAAAGGAAACTGTAAACGATCCCATCTGTGAGTCTTGGCGAATATCTCCTCCAGGAGGGGGGCGTGGGGGAGAGAAAACAAGTTGAAGGGTCCCTTTTTTTTTGCGCTCAGAAGGAAATACCATTGCGTTCAAACGTTGCTGCTGCTCCAAATGTCATCCCACAGCCCAGACCCAGGCTTTTCCTCGGATGAGTTTCTTACTAGAGGTGGTTGCAGGAGCCTTCTAGAGAGGCTGCCATTTGCAGGGTTAATTAACAGTAAAGAAGTGCTGAACACAGGTGAACTGAGCTCGGGGTAGAAGAAGTAGATCAGGAAGCAAAAGCAGCTGATGTGTGCAAAGGTCACATTCTATAGTGATAAATGTGTTTCAGAAGGCAGTAAACATCTCCGTTTGTGCTGGAAAACCCGAGCTTGACACGTTCCTGTCCATGATGTACAGGCACTGGTGAATCCACCTGTGGGTGCTGATGCTCACAGCACAGCGGGTGTTTTCTGGGGTCCTTGGAAAAGGTAGGTCCCGGGGTGGCAGCCAGGAGCAGCAGCACCCACACTCAGGTAGCCAGACTGACACGGTGGCTGTGCCCAAGTTTAGAAAACCCAGGAGGTTCAGATGACCCTTGTCCTTTCCCTGTTTTTGAAGCCAGCCTGGTTTTAGCCTTTCCATTTTCAGGGCTACAGAATGGCCTGTTATCCCTGTCCCCCACCTCCCCATGCTTTCCCAGGCTGTGTTTCTGCCTCCTGGCCCCAAACAGGCAGGCTGGGCTAAGCACTTGATAAGGGATATTGCAATTGTATTGGCAGCCTCGGTGCATGACAAAAGCAGTGGCCATCACAAAGCAGCTTTATCTCACCAGGTTTCCAGTTCTGTTCCCCAGTCTCAAAGGCTGTAAGGGCCCTTTACATCTTCAAAGAGCAGGAGCAGTTTCAGGCTCAGCCCAGGATACCCTGGAGACCCCAGCAATTCTGCCCTGGGGAAGTCTGAAACCCAGGTCTGGGTTGTGGAGCAGGAGTCCACGTATGTCACAGGCAGCCACCAGGAGATGTGCTTGGGAAATGCTCTGTGCATCAACGACCACCACCTGCAACCCCTACTAGGCTTAGTCAGAGAAACAGCTCACCAGATGCAGATAGCAAAATATCCCAATGCTTTTGACTAACGATTTAAACAGGAGTTAATATTTAATTGAACCAAGAGAGTTACAAAAATTATTTGAAGGCAGAAATGAGTGTTCTGGAGTGAGACTTGCAGAGCTCAACGGATTTTGCGCAACCCTGAAAAACGAGCTTTTGGTTATACATCTAGAAGTCACCATAGGAAGAAGAAACAGAATTAATATTGAATTTAGTAGAGAATTTTATAACAAGACTCAAAACCAGGAGAGGAGGAAAGGGAATCAGGGCACATATAACTGGAATCAGGCATTTATCTTTAACGGATAAGGCTAGAAATCACTGTAACAAGTCAGGAAAAGCAGAGAGAGAAGTCCAAGGGGAGATATTTTCTAGCCCTTCCTAGGGTCAGTGTAGGCACTTCTGGGCAAAATGTGATGCCTGTGAAATACAGACCTTCCACCCTGAACAGGTCCAACCAGCTCCCACAGCTGCAAGCAATACAAACTTGTAGGCCCAGGGGGAAAATGAAGGAAACGACATTCAGGAGCAGAATGGGTGGGTGTTGGGAGCTGGTCCTGAGCCCCTGCAAGAAGGGGTTGATGATGAAGCAAATGAGGGTTTAAATACAGTGGGCACATGTGCCCTTGGAGGGACAGGGTCTTCCTTTCCACCCTCCTGGAAGTGCCACTCCTTCAGCTCTCTAGGGACACGTGGTGGCCCTCGTTTGCCCTGAGACAGAGCCTGGCTGCTCCCTGTCCCCTTTACAAGCACTGTAAAGCAGGGGGGGATGCCATTTCTGCACCTCTGCCTCTGCTCGTTAGCTAATGTGAATTAAATCCCTTTTATCTTCACACTCATTTTCTAAGGATAATAATCCCTTTTTGTGTGCAGCCACTTTAACTGTTCCCAAACTGAGCTGTAATTGCTGATAGTAATTAAGTTAATACATATTTACAGCCATGTAGAGTTATAGAAGGTCTCCTGTAGTTTTATTTGAGGCATTTTCTTTAACCTGCTATAAAATCATTAACAAGTTGTTCAGTGTTAATTGCCTCTGATGCCGATCTTGTCCCTTTGCCCACAGAGAAGGCAGGGCAGGCAGATGGCTTCCTTGCCTGGCTAGGGACAGCCGCTGTCTCCCCGCTCACACCCCAGGTTTACTGCAAGGCAGGGGTGACCATCACCCTTCTTTTCTACCTTCTTCCTCCAGTTTGGAAAAATTCATCTTCATGGCCAACTTTCCAAGCCATTGGCGAAAAGACCTGAGTGAGGGTTTATGTGTCCCATACCCATGGATGCCATGGGGACAGAGGAGCAGGGGACCCGGCAGGGCTCAGCGTCAGCCCCTGCCTGCAGCTCTGCCGAACACCATGGCAGCAATCCTCCTCCCAGTGTCAGATTTTCTGCTGCTTACCGAGAGCCCCAAACCACTCAGCAAACAGCGTGTGTGGTGAGAGATCACCCCGTGTAATCTCCAGGCGAATCTCCCCATTATACAGTAGGCTAATTAACTCCGGACGGGCGGTACAGGATCATGATGAGCTATCGGCTCCAGGAATGTCCTCCCCAAAGGGAAGTAAATATCGCTGCGAGAGTGGGGAGCCCCTTTCTGTGGCAGTGAATCCTGATAAAGAGCTTCACTCCATTCTCCTGCTGCTGGCTCCAGCTTAGCGTTTTTAAAGCTAATTCTCCCCCGCACTAATCTGGAGGATCCATTCAGCCCCAAGCTCAACATCTGAGTCTATTTGCCAAGTGTGCAGCTGTGTCAATTTGCAAAGACAAAGGAAAGCTCCTCTGTCAACAGGTCGGGGAGCTCAGGTAGCACGAGCGAATTGAGGGCAAGAAGTCAAAGTGGTTTCACAAACCATCAGACCATGCTTAAATCCCATCCAGCCCGAGAGGCCGGGGCAGCACGAGGGATAAAGGGAGAGCGGAGGAGTGGGCTGAACGGCCAGGGCTGTGAGTCTGCCAATTAGTGCTATTAAAGAAAGATAATTAGATCTGCTCCATGGAAACCCCAGAGGAGGCAGGATGCAATTTCCATTTGGGCTTATTTTAAGAAAAGTTAGAAATGCCAGGAGATGCCAAAATTGCATTGTTGGCAATACAAGCAGGGCCCATGGTGTGGGGTAGAGCCACTATGAGGTAGCAGGAGGGGACCACAGCCTTCTGGGACACAGGAAACTGCTCAGTATTCGTGCCCAGGGGGTGGAAGCTGAAAATTTTGGAAGTGAACACTTCCAGATAAAGAAATCCAACCTCCTTTAGAGACTCTGCTTCTCTGGCAACTTTTATTTTTAGGAATTACTCTTTGCGGGGGCTGATGCCATGGAGATGCTTAGTGGTGATGTTTCTCTGAGCTGAGAGCAGGGCTGGGAGCAGCCCTTCCCAGGGCACCGAGTCTAGAGATGTGAGAAAGGCAGGAGGTATCCGCTGTCCTCTGATAGAGCATGGAGAAAATAAATCCTGGGGAGAAATTGGGACTTGTCACCTGGACCCTTAATCTCAGCGCCATTGAGTCAGGGAAATACTTATCCCTGTTTCACACAGGAGGAAACGGTGTCTCAGGGAAGTCAAGTCTAAGATTTCTGAAGTCAGCCCGTGGTTTAGGATGCCACAGCCCAGCCTGGGCACTGCCTAGCCATTGGCAACTGAGGATCATGGTGCTACAGGGCCCCTCGGACTAGTGGCTGGGAATGGCCAGCGTTGGAATGGGAATATCTTCATGGACACTTGCAAGCTTCAGAGAGTTGATGAGAAAAGAGAGTGCAGGAGTCATCACTCAGGCGGTATGTGAGAAGGTCCCAAGTCTCATAATTTCTAATCATCTAAACTAATTTCCTGCGATTCAGAGATTTAGAAAATCCACTTTGTCACTGAAAACCTCCCCATAAACAAAACTTGCACTGGAAATAAGGACAGTCTCAGTCTTTCTTTGAATTTTTAAGACAAAAAATAGGACTCTGCCTCAGAAAGATTTTGCCAAAACTATAACTTTGCCTGCAGGTAAACACTACATGGGAGAAAGAGGGATTTCAAAAAGAAACAACTGGAAGGCTGAAAACAGCCGCCAGTGGCTGATGTTGGTATCAGTCATGGGCCGTTCTCCCCCCCAGCACCATCCCTCCCTGGGCCTGCAGAGAAGCGAGTGAGAGTTTAACTTCAACAAGCCCCATTTAGAGGAAATTTAGATGTTGTCCATTAGGTAAATATTCTCAGATGTGCAATGATAAACACCATTAAATAGCTGTAATGGGTGAACTCAATCAAAATATACACAAGATATACTCTAGGTGTATCTCTAGTGAGCAGAGCAATCAGGTGAAATCCCATGTTTGTGTTATTTCATGATACAACGTCCAAAATAATATTCTGCCCACCTACTTCTTCCTTCTAACACAAATTGTCAGGGCACAAATATACAGATATATAAAATGTGACTAGATGCTACATTTTTCTCTTCTAGTTAAGCATATTTATTTTGATAATGTCTGGCAATATAACACCTGTAACATTAATAAACACAGTCTTCCCTTTCAAATACATTTTATACCTACTGTACATTTTTATTTTGAGATAATAAATCACATGCGTAAAACTTATTAATCATTTAAACACCCCCTTAAAACACCACTGAAAAGATTTTCCAACTCAAACACCCTTTAAGACGCAATGACATCATGTCTGTTGGGACATTGTTATGCAGCGAAGATTGTGAGACATTTTCCCCCCGTAAAGTTGCTGTAATAAAGTTTGTCATTGCAGTCATTAAATTAATGTTTTCTCCTCTTACCTTCTTCCTTACTCTGGAGCTACCCATCCTTAGGGAGAAAGAGAAAACACACCATGGTGAAAAATTTAGGAGTCTAATCATGAAGTCTGCCACAAAGCAAAATACCTATTGATTTCAAGAGGAGTTATCTACCGGTCTGTCTCATTAACTCCTGGGGTACTTGGCTTCTCCTGGGCAGGCAGAACAAGCATGGAGAGAATGAGGAAAAAGAGACTCCAAATTCTACCTAGAAATGGAGAAGAACTAAGTAAATGTTGTTGTTTCATGGAACTGAACATCCCAGGAGGAACCAGTCCTCCCTGGAGGTGTTCACTTGTGCAACTTCTGACCTACAGGGAGATGCCGGCCCAGCCAACAGGTTCAGTGGAGGCTTTGCCTTCTGAACAGTGCAAAGCTATGCTTGACTAAGAGGGAGCAGAAAGATGAAGGTAATGAATGTTTCTAAGACAGAGGCTGCAGATGAGGTGCAGGTGTGCAGAGGTGATAGCAGCTTCTGAGCAAGCAGAAAGCCATGCCAGATCTTCCAATATCAGCCTTCCAATATCTGAAGGGAGCCTACAGGAGAGCTGGCAAAGGACTCTTTGTCAGGAAGTGTAGTGACAGGACATGGGGAAACGGTTTTAAATTGGAAGAGGAGAGATTAAGATTAGATACCAGAAAGAAATACTTTACAGTGAGAGTGGTGAGGCACTGGAACAGGTTGCCCAGGGAAGTTGTGGATGCCCCATCCCTGGAAGTGTTTAAGGCCAGGCTGGATAAGGCTTTGAGCAACCTGGTCTGCTGGGAGGCGCCCCTGCCTGTGGCAGGGGGGTTGGAACTAAATGATTATTAAGGTCCCTTCCAACTCTAACCATTCTATGCTTCTATGATCTGATATTTGGTGTATCTTCCTCTTATTTCATGAGCTGAGGTTTGTGCTGCTTTGAACAGCCCCAGACCAGTGCTGCACACCCTGTGCCAGGAGCACGCCCCAGCTCTCCCAGCAGCTCTGGTGACCGCCCTTCGGTGGCCTGTGGAACCAAAACCTCAGGCATGTGGCTGCTGCCTGTGACTCAGCCCTCTGTGTGCTGCCTCCTCAGCCTGTCCCAGAGGGAGAGACGCACACATCCCACACATCCCAGCCCGTCTGCTGGGTTCGGCTGCTCCGAGAAGCGTCTCTCCTGGCAGATGGTCCCTGCTGGGGAGGGCAGCGCTGCAGAGCGCATCGTGTCCTGACACGAGCCTGCCAGCGCCATGAGGAGGGCTCCTTGCAGGGTAGTTCTGGCATTTGTCTCGAAGCTCAAGGCCAGAAGAGCCTCCTGCACACAGGGCAGGAATTCAGCCAGATTCAAGCCTGCCAGCCTGCAGAAGACAGCTCGGCTCGGTGCTGCAGGGACCGGAGTGGAGCTGAACTTGTCTGACCCCCCGCATCCCCAACTGCCCTCCCAAATTAACTCACACAAAAAAGCCTGAAACAAGCTCTGGTCTAGCACAGCTGCAGGCCCTCTAACAGGTTTCCTTCTCAAAAAGATACCCTGGCCAACTTTAAGCCAATTACCAGGGAGACAAACACACCTGCCTGATGCTAATTAGAAGCTGTCTCAGACACCCCGCTCCCCCGCCACGAGCCCAGGACCCGGTGGAGGGTTCCCCCCAGCCCCCGTGCCGGCCGCACCGGTGGGACACCACAGCCACCTGCCTCTGGGGACACTGGCACCTCCTGCCTAGTAACCTGCATTCCTGGCTCCCTCCCTTCTCACCCCAAAACTAGGCAGAGTGCACACCCATCACTAACTGAACAATTAAGCTATTAAGTAACTCAGTTAATAAATTCAGATTTTGCCCTAATACATTTCTAATGACCTTGTCTAATAAATTCAGAGCAATCTGGGAAGAATGCTTGTTGCCATATTTTAAAGGCAAAAGTGATTTATGTTTGCTGAGAGGGCAAAGACAGCCACATGTGATTTATTACTATCAGTCACTGTATCTTTCATCTCTTTAATTATTTTCTCTACAGGCAGCTTCAAAAGTGCTCTTGAAGGCTGAATGGTGGGCGTTTTTCAAGTTCAGACACTTACAGCTTAGGTCTGAACTGTTGTTTTTTCCTTCCTATCTGTGGCTTCAAATATTAATCACAGAAGCTGCAATTTAGTTTGCTTAGGTTGGACTTAATGCAACAAATGATTTTGCGTGCTTGGTACCCTACCAGAGCCAAAAGCCTGAAACCTCTAAGGTTTTTGTCCGTCGGTGACATTTTCCAGTGGGAAAGCCAGCAACAGCTACCGCCTCCACAGGGCTGACTGGATTTATAACGAGTTTTAATTTTTGTTATCAGGCTATAGGCAGGAGAGTTGGGAGCAAGTTTGAAAGCTGCTCTGGTTTTATTGGGCAAAAAGACCAACTTTTCCATCCTTCCCAAAGAGGGGAGCTTGTTTGGTGTTCATCATGCAGCCAAAGGGAAAGATGAACTAAGTGTTGGAAAGCCTGAAGCCAGCACACGAGAAGCGCAATTACATGTGGAAATTTATCTGGTTTCCTGGGGGAGAAAGGCAGGAATCGCCACTTGAAAGCCCCACTTCTGCTGGGGGATGTGGGGGGATTTCCAGAGGAGCCACACGGAGTTTGCTTCTCACATCCCAGAAACGTGGGGGAGCTGAGTTCATCCGTCACTCACGTCCTTCGGAAAGCCCAGCCGAAAGCAGCAGGGGATATCCTCACTCTATTACATATCCCAGGACTTCAACCGGATTTAAACTTTCCCCAGCTTCCAGTCCCCAGCCAGGGCTCAAACTGTGGGAATTTTTTCCACCAAGACTGTCTTCCAACTATTTCCAGGTAGTCCTCAGAACGGGCCTGGCTGGGATTCAGACAGGAAAAACCATTTCTACAAGATTTCCTGTCTGGCTTTACAAGCCCAAGAGGTCTGGAGAATACCGAGGACTCGTCCAAAACCTTGATAAGTGCCTGCCTGACTCATGGTCGGGCTGGATGTCGGGGATGTGGGACGACACGCGGCTCGGTCCTCGCAGAGGACACAAAGCTGCCTGTCCTGAGACGGCCTCGGCTGCTGTTGGAGGCACCGGGGAAGGAGCAGCTCCAGCCCAGCTGGGGCTACATGGCCTGGAAAAGGGTTTGTTTTCCTGAGCTCCCGGCGGGTGGTGTCGCAAGGGCAGGCTCGCACATGCTGCCTTACGTGACACCGTCCCGGCCTCCGGCGTCTCGCTTGGTTCAAGTGCTCTCCGCTAAACAAAACACCCCTTAAGGAACAAGGAGCTTCCAAGGGGTTTCTTCTTCCTCAGATCCCTCCCGGTCCCCACTCCGCTCAAGCATGCCTCTTCTCAAATAACATGCCCCGTTTCGAGTCTCTGCAGTCAGAGGAAACTCTTAGCCGCATTTTTTGGGGTCAGTGTTTCATGACTGAGACCTAGTCATGCAAACAAAGATTTATTTTTTTCTGACCAAAACAACATTAAGGAGAAAATTCTTTCCCATGACTAAAGCTGGGTGGGAATTTTTCGACAGAACGTCAAAGCAGAAAGCTTCAGGGAAAGGGTCAGTTTGGTGCAATTTTACATGTAATTTTTCATTTTGTTTTTAAAATGGGAAAATGCACACTTCTGCTATTTAATGATTGTCATGCAAATAAATATCATGGCCTTCACCAAGACAAGGGTCCTTGCCAGTTCTCACTGTTAGCTAGAACCAGTGCTAGCACCAGTTGGGATTGTATGTGACAGCATTGTCTGGCTTATGTGCTCATTTTCATTGTGAATGAGGCTAGGTGCCTAATAAACACGATTATTCAAGGCCAGTCAAAGTTCAGCAGTCCTGTACCAAACACCTCAAAGCTCTGGGTTTATTTTAAAAATATTGAAAATCATCACCCAGCCAAGGGCCAAAACGTCAGGACCTTGGTTTAGTCTTTGATTTGAAAGGCAGTAAGTAATAACCAGGGCCATGGCATCTCCTCAGAAGACTATGTTAAGGACTATGTTCAATGGCCTGGCTTCTGTCCTTGCAAGTCCCCCACTAAAGAAGTGGGAATGAAGATCGAGGGACCCCTTCTTCTGAGCTGCAGTAAAGGGTGAGGACCCACACCAGGCGATGAGGGGCAATACCTCGCCTCAGTGTCGGAGACCACTGCTCTCTTCATTCCCATTATTTCGCAGAATGACATGGGGTTGGAAGGGACCTCTGTAGATCATCTAGTCCAACCCCCCTGCCAAAGCAGGTCCACCTAGAGCAGGTTGCATAGGAACTTGTCCAGGCCGGTTTTTAATGTCTCCAGAGAAGGAGACTCCACCAACTCCCTGGGCAGCCTATTCCAGTGCTCTGCCACCCTCAAAGTAAAGAAGTTCCTCCTCATGTTTAGGTGGAACTTCTTATATTCAAGTTTGTGCCCATTTCCTCTTGTCCTATCCCTGGGCACCACTGAAAAAAGACTGGCCCCATCCTCTTGACATCTACCCTTTAAGTATTTATAAGCATTGATCAGATCCCCCCTCAGCCTTCTCTTCTCTAGACTAAAAAGACCCAAGTCTCTCAGCTTCTCCTCATAAGGGAGATGCTCTAGGCGCCTCATCATCTTTGTAGCCCTCTGCTGTACTCTCAGGGGAGGGTATGCCCTGTATTTCAGGGTACACTAAAAGCAATAACATTAGACAAGTTACCAACAACAAAGCCTTGAACAATTTAGCAGTCAAACTTAGACAAGCACAGAATATTGCCCTTACCATTTTCTGCAATGACATTATGGCCAGAGAGGCCAGAGGGAGCCCAGGCTGCTGCACTGCAGGGAACTGTCACCCTTCCAAAAGGTGGTCCCAGAACCCAGCTATCCATCTGACTGTCCAAATAAAATGCAGCAACAATGGAAATAGAATTCATTAAACTAAAATAGACACGATTTTATCCTTGTTGGCTTATCCTTGGTTCCTTGTACATTGAAACCTTCCATTTGTGGGTCCAGACATTAACAGATGAGTTATTAACTAGCCGTGGCTAATTATAGATAGCTGCATCACCTTCTTAAAAGGGAGGCATTGTCAAGGCCAGCTAGGGCCAAAGTTGAGGTCTTGTGAAGTTAATCTTATTGTAAAAATCACTCAATAGAAAATATTTTTTTTCCCCTTCAACTTCCACTGAAAATCAATTTTATGGGAATTTGAACACTTTCCTGAAGTGTTTGCAAAACAACCATCAAAGCAGGGCAGAGGTAAAACAGGTTAGTCTTTCTTCGTTGTCTGAGCTGGCACCGAACAGTGTGTATCGGTGAGAAGGAAATCATTAAGCCTTTAAACTTTCTTTCATTTAGATGATATACAATATTGTTAATGAACACAGTTACGGGCATTTGCCTTCCCCAGCTGTATGATTTTTTACTTAGTACTGCACTTTTAATCTTCCCACAGACTTAAAGAATTGTTATCCGTGAAAGGAAGCGAGACCTCCCTCACTGACAAAGATTTAGTTTGCTAATGCGTTTTGATGAGGCAGGAACGCAGCATGGAGGAATTAAAAGAATAATAAAATAAACATTTCTACCCACAGAAAGCAACCTACCCTCCCAAAGCACCCCTGGCTGGTTCGTGGGTGGGTGTCCTGCCTCGGGGCCCTGCTGGAGCCTGGGGTCCTCCAAAAAATGCTCAGTGGCGAGAGCAGAGCAGGGTTTGAATGGCATAAATGAAGGGAGGGGGCTCAGCTCTGGGGTGGTGGGAAGCTGCGTTGGTGCCTGAGCCCTCTCTGATTTAGTTGTGAGTCCAGACCTCTCCAGAAAACCTGCAAATGAAGACATGTGTAACATTAGCTAAGGCTTTCTAATTAGATGGAGAAAACAAATCTGCTCCATCCCAGGCAGCTGCAACTCCAGCCAGCATGTTACTTATTAGCTCAAATTATTATTATTATAAAAAACACTTGACTTTCTTGTTCAAAAAGTAAAAAGGGATTAGCAGGGTCTCTCAGACAGCTCTCCTCAGACTAACCTCCAACATCTCAGACAAAGGCTCAACCAGAACAGAGGCTTTCTCAGTGCAAGGACAAAACAGACCCCAAACGGCTGCAATAGAAAGTCAAAGGCAATACTTGACACAGCACTCAACTCTGTTTGCTGACTTTTCCTAATGCGTACAATAAAATTCAGCCCAAATATGTCACTGCTGCCAATTACCCAGGGCAACAGCCGAACCCTGGAGCTGGTAAGTCAATGGAGGCACATGGGAAAGCTGCTTTCCCCAAACCTGAAGTAGGTGGAAGACCATAAAGGCGAGCAGCACACCAGGGAGGATTAGGGGCTGCAGAACAAAACGTGTCAGGAGGGCTCCAAGTCAGCAACTCCCCTCTGCCCACCACCCCTCCTGGCTTAGGCTCTACCCAGGGTCTGCACAAACCTCTCCCTGGGGAGGCTGCACCTGAGCCCACTCCCATCGAGAGATGGGGGAAAAGGGGGACAACTCACGGACCAAACGAGAACGCCAGGAAACCTCCATAGGAAGCCTGAGCTTCAGTGTGGAGGGGATGGGCCTAGCTGGGATATCAAAGCCTGCTTTCCCCAGGGCAGCAAAAGCTCTGGGCCACCTGGGAGAGGGAACTGGGGCTGGTGTTAGCAATTTGATTAAAAATTATTTGATTGGCAAATCCAAGCTGCCTGGGACTTGGTAGGAAGTGAGCCACAGCTTTGGTGTGAAGAGCTCTCTTTAACACTACAGTAATTTGCTGTTAAGCAAATTACACCACACGCATCCCTATCTCTGCTGTCTCCGCTCACAGGCTAAAGCTCTTCCCAGTTTTACAGGCTGAAATGCTGGAATAAATGGAATCCAGCAATTTGTATGGAAATGCTGGATTTGTCTGAACAGCAGTTGGCATTTTTAATCACCCGGGCCCACCACACGTGGCTGGGTGCTTTGCAAATGCAGTCCTGGGGTACAGCCTGGATACAGCCTGAGTTTGGAAATGGCCGAGCCTTTGCCATGATGGTTTCATCACTCATTCCTCAGCCCTTATGAGGAAAAGCTGTGCCTCTCAAAGAGCCAGCAAAGGACTGCAATAGTTTGCATCAAAAGGATTTTGAGAAGTGTGATGTTCTGCCACTGCCCTCCTGGGCTTCGCAGCAGTGTGTGGTGTGTAATGGTCCAGAGAAAATCAATTGGACACTGCATTTGAGAGATAAGGGTTGGGATTTTATTCCGAATAACCCGGTGACCCCAATCAATCTCTGTCCCCAAACCTTCTGAAAGTTTGATACTCTAGTCCGCAATTAAGCCTCTGCAACCAAGAATTGCAGCAGATGTTCCAGTCAAAACACCTTTATTAACTATTTATTTTTGATGCATATCAGGAGATACCAGCCAATGCATTTAAAGGCAGACAATAGGTTTTGCCTGACTAGTATATGGTCCCATTAAGATTTAGAGTTATTTTTCACCTACTTTTTAAGCTTTCAATTTTTTTTATGCTGATAAAACTAAAATAAACTGTGAAATCCCCCAAACTTTCCTTGTAATAGCAACTCTGTGAAAAGAACTAGAGCCAAACTGTTGCAGTGTAAAGAAACGAGCTTGAAACACGCAGGGGGTACAAGACCACTCCATCTCACTCTCCCTACAGGGAGCAGGGCTGGGATGATGCTGGGCACAGCCGGATGCGGGGGCACGCACAGAGCTTCTGTTCCCCACCCAAGGGTCTCGGTGGTCCCATTAGGATCAAGCAAAAAGTCGTACCTGGTGGGAACGGCTGGTGCTCAGGACAAAAGAGGTGCTGCACACAAAGACAGGTCTGGAGAACAAGTATTGAACACGCAGGGTATTCCTCAGCTAAATACATTTCTGTTGAGCCAAACTTAAACCCTTTTCCTGTTCTGGGATGCCTCTGGGCCAGATGTTCCCACCAGTATGTGCTGCTGCTGCTGAAGGCAGCACATGCCCTCCTTGTGTGTTTTACGGCATGGGGACAAGAGGGGAATAGATCCTGGGCTCATCGGGCAGTGAGAGGACACCCAAGGAAGATGCTCTCCAGGGGATGCACAGAAAGACTCTTCCCCACAGCTGCTGCCTTCAGATATGGCCCTGGTGCAGCAAACTCCCATGCACATGGGGTGATCCCACCCCACAGGCTGGGGTTTTGGCTCTGCACCGGGCAGCAGCGGGACAAGAGCCCTCAAAAGCCTTTCCCCGTTCGCTGAGCAGCTCAGCCCAGAGTCTCCCCACACCTCCCCATGCAGCAGCCATACGGGTGGCCATGCACGGTCCGACCCTGAAGTTCCCAGGGGAGTTTTGCCTGGCAGATATTAACCTTAGTGAGTGATGCCCGTGTATGCCCCGAGCACAGCCCAAGCTGAACACCCTCGGGCTGGCCCCGTCCAGGGCAGGGCGAAAAAAGGGGCCTTTGGTGGGAAGGTGTTTTTCATCGCCCCGAGAGCTGTGTCCGATTGCTTTGTCGGAAGCAGCAGGTAGCAGTGAAAGGCAGGGTCATTCCCCTGACCAGCCCCAGCCCCTATTGTGCCGCCTTTCAGAGCGAGCGAGAGGTCAGCCCGCAGCCCCGGCTCCCAGCCTTCGCTTTTTTGTTACGATTGTCACAAGGTAAATTAATCAGATTTACGGCATTAAGCCTTGCCGTATCTTGAGCCTTTCAGTCCTTTCTGCCCCCAAAAACTTCCCTCGTATGAACAGGCTCTTTGTTTATCCTTGCCCACACAATCTTCATTTGGTGATGGGGGAGCGGTAGAGGGACAAAGACTGGAGAGAGCTGCTGCCTGGCAGGTACCCCATGACAGCAGCACTCACCACCCGAAAGGGTGCATCACTTCAAACATTTCTACCAGCTAATCAGCTGGGGAAGATGCTGTTTTCAGAGCTGCGGTGTCACTCGCACATCTTTTGGGAAGGGTAGGTGACCCTCCAACAAATAACAGGCGAGAGCAATTCCGCAGCAGGGGCGAGCCGCCAGCACCGTGAGCACAAAGCACAATTTATGTCCCTCTAATGTACCTACAGCATATGGGACCACTTACACAGTTGTTTGCCTTGGTCAATGGGTCTGCAGAGCCATTGGGGAGCTGGGTCTTATTTCACTTTCTGACGGGGATTGGGAAGTGACCGGCCTGGCAGCCAGCACCGGGCTCCCCAGCCACGCTCCCAGCATGAGCCGGCGGCGGGGCCGGGCGGAGGTGACAGGTACCTTTATCCCGCCAGGCAGGAGAGCTCCAACGTCCTGCTGGCAGGAATTTGTCTGCAAATTTTCCCCCATTGAAAGGAGCGAGGCGGCCGATATGATCGCTTGATTAAGGGGCAGGCGAGGTGGAGCCTTTGGGGGACTGTGATCCACTGCTCCGTGTTATTTCTCACTCATAGGGTCAGATCTACGACAGCCAGCTTTGTCAGCGAGTCTCCTTTTTGCAGAGCATACAGCTTAAAATAACCTATACTTAATCTATCCATGTGGAAAAAAAAAGGCAATGAAACTGAGGGAGTAATAAATGCAATTGCAGTGAAACTGGCAGCTTGAGTGCAAAAGGGTGGGAAAGAGCATCAACGACCTTATCTTCTGCAGGTGCATTTGATTTTGATTTGATTATCCTCAGGGCAACTCATAACCATGAAACATAAAATGCATTTGTTTTGAGCAATGGCATGCAGATAAGAGGAGGATTATACACCACATTTGGATGCTGAGTTTGTATGGACTTTTCTGCTTTAAGTTTTTTAACTTTTACACAAAAAAAAATGAAAAGCAAGATGATGGTACATAGTGTGTACATTCAAATGACCTCTCCATAATCAGAAAATCATAAAACATTCAGTGTGCATTTAAATTTAAATAAAGGAACCAGAAGGACATCCCAAATTCATGTCATCCATCACTCTTCTCAGAAAGACCTCTACCCAGAGACGGCTGGCAGGCTGAGCGCCTTCTCTCCAAAAATAAGCAGTGGAGTGAGTTTGCACATAATCTTTTGGCCTCGTGCTGATACATAACCCAAAGATGCCTGTAACTTTTAGAGCACGAGTGGTGTTACGCTGAGTGAAAAATGAGACCTCACGGGGAGGTGAGGATCCCCTGGGACAGGGAGGTGACCTGTGAATAAGGCCAGCAGCATCGCTTCCTTCCCCAGTGTGGGGACTGTCCCCACACACCTCCCGGCCACACTCCTCCTCCCGCAGCCCCAGCCCAGTGACTCATTAAAACTGGGAGGATCTCAAATACCTGATTTGGATCTTCACAAAAGTCAGAGAAGGAGGGTGAGCCTGGCAGGAGACCGTACCTCTGCTGAGTCTCTTGGATGGTGGCAGTAATCCATCCCCAGATAAGATGCAGTTGGGAGAAACAAATGGATTTTTAATGGAAAATATGGTCCAGCTTTGAAGAGAAGACTGACCTTTCTTTGTCGCTCCTTGCATCCCACTGGAAAAGCTGCCCAAACTTGCCACCTCCTTTTGCCCATCCGGCACACAGTCTCTACCTGCCCCACAGGGATGAGGAGTTCGCGACAGGTTTTTTGCATTTTCAGATGAAAAAGCCATAATCAGTACAACGTATTTCCTAAAATAATAAGAAAATAGATGTGATTCATGCTTTCAGGCACACGTCTACTTAAATGTTTTGCCAGCGTACATCAGCTACAATCATCATGATGATTTCCTCAAGCTTAAAAAAAAAAAGAAGAGGGAAGAACAGGCACTCCCGACTGTGCCTGAATTAAAGAAATGGTGTCATTTTTTTGGCTTTGTCATTATTTTCATTTCCCTCTTCTGCCTCCCCCCTACAAATTATTAAATCATTAAAATGATTAAAAAAATACCAAAGCAGATGTCTGGCCTGTTTGATCTTGAGCCTGAATAGGGAAGAAAAAGGAGTCAAGACTCTGATTATGGAAAAAAAAGTAGAAGAGAAAAAAAAAATTGTAAGAGGGAAGTCATGAAGGAGAAGATTTGGCTTTGATCTCTGCACCGGCTTCGCCGGGGGGGTGCCTCTGCTGAGCAAAGCTGGGTCGTTGTGCAACTGCCTCGCAGGATCACAGGGGCAACACTTTACACCATCTGCTCAAAGGCAAACAAGTCACTCCGAGCAAGATTTCCATCCTTGGGGTACGAGAAAGCAAGCAAAATATGGATTTGATGTGTGTAGAATGAAGGTAGACCTCAAATGGCGGATTCTATTTTGACTTTGACCCAATGGGCCTCCTTCAGCTGAAGGAGACTGATGAACAGGCTGCCAGCCTTGGCTGGCTCGTTCGTTTTAATTCCTAATTTATATACCCTCCTCTTTGCTCTGCTGTGGGGAATCCAGAGCTTAGAGAATGACCATTAGGAATCAGAGCACTGGCAGCAAAGAGCACTAGCAGACAAGCAAAGCTCACCCTGCTCACGCCGCTCTCAGTAATTTTCAACAGCAAAAAGTACACTGGGAACAACAAGGAGTCATTTCTCATGTACTCACTGCGAACACGGTCTCTGGGTATGTTGCAGAGAGACTGAGATTTCAGCTGTTTACATTTTCACCAAATCTCCATTTGTCCTTTGCCTTTGTGGACTTGCCATTTAAATCAGGCAGTTGGGATTGCTTTCCAGCCCAAAGGAAAATGATAAAATCCTAAAGACGGCCTGGGAGCAGGACATATTACTCAAATCCCTCCAGAATTTGGCAGTTCTGATAAAAATACAGAGTGGTACCATGGTGTGTTTGGGATTGCACGTTCCCCCTGTACCTCCAAACTCAAAGCACCACCAACACACTGCAGCCCTTTCCTTAGTGAGATAGGATAACCCTGGCCAGAGAGACAGGACAGGAACTATCCTCTGGAGCTGTTTTTGTTTGCCTGAGAAGCAGTTATAATCACAAGAAACTGTAGAGAAAATAGCCCAATATGACTTATCAGACCTGCTCCTTCCTGGACCATGGGTTTTACCTGCTGCTTGCAGACATCTCCCAAGTAGGTCAGGCCCACAGCTCCCTCTCTGAGAGCCCAGCTCAGGTGTTTCAGATGGAGAAAGAAGGCCCACAAAATGTGGAAGTGGGGAAATCAGATCCCACCTGAATTACTGGCAGTGACTGACTCAAGCTGTGAGGCATGTAGCTCCCTATGCCTTCGAGGCATCTTTTAGGATTAAGCAGTTTAAAGTCTACATGACTGAAAACAGTGGATTTCTTCTTTTTGCCAATGCAGCTCCAGGGCACAGAGGAGGATGCTGCGATGTCTTGGGCACTAACACCTAACTGAACTTGTTTCTGACAGCAGACCCTCTGTGGGTGGTGGCTGTAGAAAGAGCTACAGGTGTCTGCATCCATGCAGGACTCCGAGAGAGAAATTCTTCTTTTCAAGCACTTGTGTTGAGCCAGTTTCCAGCAGATGACGCTACGGGAGAGTAATCCTCCAGCAGGATCCATGCTACTCAAACTGTTCTGCCCTTCAGGTGTTGGATGCACACAGCTCCACACTAGCTGTCCCACCAGCTCTGGCTGCCTCCTTGCATGTTGGAAAATTTGCCCTTAGGAGTTTGAATGGGAGCAGACCCAGCCTGATAATCTGCTGCTTAGAGTATACCAGGCATCTCATTTTCCAACTGGAAAAGTGTTTTACTTTAGCCCTGCTGATGAAAATTAATTGAAGACACATGTTCACAAGACCCAGAGGACATCTGTGTAAGCATTCAGTAAGAAGATCAAGACTAACTCACACCAAGAAGTCATCTGCTTAACCAGCATCACCTGTACTGCTGAGTACAGACATGTAGAAGGCAGCCTGGGGGTGCCAGGACACCCAGCTTTCATCTTACCCTTGCAGGGAACAGCCCTGACTGTCCCCGGGTATGTTTTCAGCCGTCACCTCTGCTGACACACAGCCACCCCAGAGCAGACAGAAGGCATTTGTTGAACCGCAGAAGCAGCCACCAGCTGGAGAGGCAGCCCATATCTACTGGGACAGGCAATGGGATGAGCAGAATTCAAAAGCAGGCAGCTAATACAAAAGATGAGCAAAGCACACAATAACTACAACCATGCAGTGCTGGATGGGCTGGGAGATGTTTCCAGGCTCAGTGTGGGCTGTGGTGAGATGTTCAGAGGGATGACACACGGCAGCCAGCTCCCCTTCCTCCAACCATCCCAGCCACGTGCCCTGGAGAAGACGGCTGCGGCTGGGAGGGTCCTGCAGCCCTCTGTCAGCCAGGGGGTTGCAGACACCCCCTGTGAGGTGGCATCCATGTGAAGGGCCCCTCCAGAAGGTCAAGAGCAGGGACAGATGGGAACTGGTCATTTTTTAGCTTGAAAAGCTTTCCTTCTGGGTCAATCTAACCTAAAATTTTTTGGGGGGCAGAGTTCCCCCTTTTCCAAAACAGGGAAGAAAATAGAACAAAACTAAAGTAAGAAAACCTCAATCATACTTGGTCAAGCAGAACATTTAACTTGATCCAAGAGGAAAGATTTTGTTTCCTTTTCATGTGTTTCACTTATTGTGTTGGGTTTTTTTAAATAGTAAGCTCATTCATTCAAAAATAGTAAATTTGACATTTCACAGTGGAACAGCAGCTCTACACAATACATGGAACATTCTCAATGCAAAGTACAATTGTCATATTCTTTTTTTACACTTATTCTCCATCTTTTTTCCTCCCAAATTACCCACTGAATGTGATCCCTATTCATAAATGGCTTCAGCCTCTGTGAACTTTGGCCAGGCTGCATTTTCATGGAGTCAATGACCAGCTTGTCATGTCAGCCAGAGTTACTACTGCTGCTGCTGAGAAAAGGCCTCTTCTTATATTTCATGAGCATTTCTGACACCATCTTGGGCATGCCCACAACCACCCCCAAAGTGAGACAAAATTTTTCAAACCTGAAAGTCTCAAGTTGAGCTTTTGGGTAGAGTTTTGGGCAGCTGAAGAGAATGTCCCACAGTTGGGGCTGCGAGGGTGGATGGGACAGTGTCGATGTGCTGCTGCAGCCTTGGTCCTGCCGGTGGGTGTTTGCCACGAGGGGACAGAGTGGGTAGAACATACAGGGTTTGCCTCATCAAGGCTCACCAGAGCTCATCTGGAATCGCCCTTGAGCAGTCTGAAGGACCTGTCTACTTCGGGATAGCTTGCACGTGAAGTTAAAGCAAGTTAAATCCAAGTGTCAATTTAAATCACGGTTGATCAAAGACCAAAAACGCAAGGCGGCATTACTCCCAGCTAAGAATTCAGCCTGCTGTCAAGTGTCCTCCCCGGCACCTCTCCCCGGCACTGTGATCTCTCCGTGGCTGTCACCAGAGAGCCAGAGCGTGGAGGGGACCTTTCTCTGAGCACACACCGGTGCTGTGTGCAATGGCAGCTCTACAAATGGGGCAGGCTGGGGAGCACTGGGCAGATAGCTCAGCCCTTCTCGCCTCTCGGGCGATGGGAGCCGCCGTCCCTCCGCTCGCTGCTGCGGGGAACATGTGCTGCACACACCCGGCTGAAAAATGTGGTGAGAACTCGTCCAAAAACTCAGGGCAGAAGGGACTGCTTTTAAAACGGAGATTTGAAGGGAATAGTTTCATTGCTTGAAAAGCTTCTAGCCCCAAAACAAGAATTATTGCTCAGTTTTTTTGTAGGAGAAACCACTAAAAGCATTTCTGTGAACAAATCCCAAATGTAGGCTTTATCTAACTATTTTTCCATAGAAAATGCTTCTCGCTCTCTTGCCTGTTTTGATGTTAAAAATACCTGGTCTTGCTCACTGACAGAACTGCACCTCACGGACCCCCTCTCACTTCCATGGAAAACAACATCAGATGCTCAGCCAGGGAGAATCTTAGCACCTCTGCCTCCTGTGGATTTTGCTGCTGGCTGTAAGGGGAGCAAGACTCAGCCCAGAGCCCCCAGCACAAGCATTTGGAACAGGTTTGCTCTGCATCCCCCTCTTCACTTCCTAGGGATTAAGAAAGAGAGATGTTTAAAGATGTGGGCTGGTGGGATGAGCTGGCAGCCCCAGAGAGGCATCCCAGCTCCACAGCAGGGTGAGGAGACAGGAGGTCCCTGCCAGCCCTGGGTCCCACAGCACGTGTTGTGTGTAGCCCTTTCTCCCAGGGGTTTATTCTCCAGCTTGGTCTCCAGAAGCCTCCCCAGAGGCTGCCCTGGGGCCATGGGCAGTGCAGCCCTTACTTTGGAAAGGAAAGCCCTTACTCTGCAGGTTGGTTTAACGCACGAGAGCTTGCATTTCACGCTACAAAGCTTCTGCTTGAGGGCCTGATTAATAAACTTACGTCAACAGCTTTCTCCTGGTTCTCATAGATGCAAGTGATGTAAATGCAGTCCAGCCCAAGGAGTGTGCTCTTGGGCCAGAGCAGCTGGAAGCTGTCTCCCAATGCACAGATAAAGCCTGAACCACTTGGACCTCATAGCTGGACCAAAGCCATAAACAGCTGTGGGAACACCTCAATACTGATGCTTGCAGCTTTGCCAAAGGTATCCCAGCAACAGTGTGCTCCTGGCCATGACCAAGACCTTCCCTGCAGCACCTTTCCTAGGCAGGGCGAAGGGGCACAGGGCAACATCTCTGCTGGGCTTTGCCGGGTGACTAGGTATGCTTCAGGCTCAGGGATGCCAGGGAAACTTCTACTCTCCACAGCGTTCACCTCCTTTTGGGACCAGAGAGTGAAAACCAAGTCCATCTGTCCATGTGCTCCATTCTTTCCTCACCTGCTAACGACCATTCTGCTGTTCAAGGTGGCATCTGAGCCTTCTTCAGAGCAGAAGCACATGAAAGCTGAGTTATGGAGAGACTCCTGACAGGCTGGCAGCGGTCTCAGTGACTCACTAACTTGTGATTTCCTCCGTGGTGGTTTTCCAGCACAGCTGCTGCCGGCCGCAGCACATGGCGAGCGCTGGCGGAGCGAGCACCGTGTCATTTCTCAGAAGGCCGGGCTCTGTGGGCAACCTGCGCATCGCCCATGCAGATCCCCACAGCAAACTCCAGTAATTGCCTGTCAGAGGATAACAGGCCATAAATCTGGGCAGCTGCACATGTGAGGCACGCATGGTCTGGCTCCTGGAATCAAAGCGCGTGTGTTTTTGCTGTTTGCAGTGGTTGAATGTGTTTCTCATTCTGGATTCCCCTTTTCAGAGGAAACTCCCTCCATCCCCCTCACTTCTCTCATCCTCTTTACGAGAGGACCTCAGGCACTCTGGAAACATGGGGAGAGGTTTACACCGTTCCTGTGAGACGTCTTGCAACTGCTTCGTGCTGCTTGACACACGAGGAAGCTGCACACAGAGCAACGGTGTAATTTTCTGCGCAGAGCTTGCAGGAGGTGCTGGAGTAAATTGCAATTCTCTGGCTTCTCTGCCCTATCTTTTTTCTCTAGGTTTGAAATCATAGGATTTTTTCTGTCCACAATTTGATTACAAAACGCTCAAATTCTCTGGTTTATAAAATACAGGTTTATTTGCAAACCTGAAACTCGGCTCTAGGGCTGCAGACCGATTTTGTGCAAACTCAGGGCTAAGGTTTGAGTGAAAGAAGAAAGAAATCTTTTTCTTCACAACTCCATGGAGGAAAAAAAATGAAATTTAAAGAGGCTTTGTCAAACAAAACCTAACCTGGCTGGTCCAGGAACCCCGCACAAAGGGGCATTGTGCTCTGCTTAAGAAATAGGGAGTCCAGTCTGTCAAGACTGTGTCCTGCGCTGCCAGCGAGTTCAAGAAAGCCGGACTCAGGTAGCCAAATAACCTGATGACTTCATGTCTGAAAGCTGGGTAGAAAGTATCTTTTCCTTCCCGCTTCTTTATGGACGGGACTCGGCGGGACAGATCAGACTGCAAACACAGCTGGCGGGGGCGAGAGGGAAAACAGAGTCAGGGGAGCACGGCCAAGAGCAAACCCAGCGAGCGGGACTGATAGGCAGTGAAACTGCCAGCAGTGGGGGACCTGCTCACCCTCAGGGATGGCCAACTAGGAACACGGGGAGCAGGAGCAATCAGAAAGTAAAGCATGGTTGTTGACGCCAGCGATTAGGAGCAACAAATGCACTGGGATGGCTCAGCCCAACGCTGCGATACACGGTAGTGGCCCAGGAACCGTCCCTGGGGTCAGCCCTTGGAGGTGCCCAGTAGGGGTGAGCAGGGTGCAGGCAGGAGTGTGGCTACCTGGGCTGTTCCAGCAGCAGCGTGCTGAGAGAACACTGCCTGTGCACGCCACAGGATGCCACGCTTATTTCTGGGGGACTACTGGGGTTTCCTGACTTGACACACTAACGCGTACCGTTCCAGCTCATGTATTTCACTTGCTGCCTGCGAGTAGAGGGCACTGCCTACTGAGGACCAAGACAACGTTGAGCAGATCTCCAGGTATCTTAGTAGGGGCTTGCATTTAAGTGCCTTAGTAAGGAGGCCTAGGAATGGACTCCGCCCCTTGGAAGCAAATCAGTGCCTGTTCCCAGCAAAACCAAACCAGAGCAAACAAAAGCAACAGCTCAGATCCCGATGCAGGATGTGTGCACATCACCTGTACGGCATCCATACAGTCCCTTATTAGCATCCTGGAAACCTGCAGCATACAAAGGGCTGCCAGCATCAAGATTTTTTAGTCCAGCCCATTGCAAAGACCCTCAAGCAAATAAAGTGGTCTCTCAGAGCTGCACGTTGCATGTGGTCTGGTCTCTCTCCCTGCCATGCTGGTTTCCCGTAAGATACCTGAGACTTCAAGCCACACTTTAAATAAAACAGCTGTTTTGACCACTTAACGAGGAGCCAGGGAACCCAGCCACGCTTTTCCAGCCATGGAAACCACATGAAAAGCTCTGCAAGCAACTTTCCCCAGCATTCAGACTCTCCTTCATACAGGCCAATCCCAAGGATGGCTTGGCCAGAAAAAGGAGATTTTCAGAGCTTCATGTCATAAACCCAGGGTTTCACTAATGTTCGCCAGAGGATTTTCTCTCTTCTAGGAGGGTGCCTGAATCATCCTTGATGTGGGGTTAAGGAACAAAACGGACCAGGTCTTTATAGTCAACAGTATTTCTTTTCTGTTTCCCCCCGATGAAACTGTTAGTTGGTTTCCAAATCCCTCAGAGAAAGATGCCTCCTTTAGTGCACTTGTCTAAATCCCTCCTATCCCTTACTTTTCATTCCTTCTAATATCCTTCCCCTTTTGTTTTCAGCTTTTCTTTTGCATTTTACTGCTGTCAAGCACAGCAGAAATACTGTTTCATTTATAGCTATAATTACCTCTCTGGTGTCCATATAAGACTGTTGATCTAGTCTAATTTGTAGCCCGTGAAAAGTCCCCCTAGAACATAGCACAACGAAACCTGCAGGTCATGCAGAAACAACTTTGACTGTCTAAACAGCTAAACAGAAAACAAAGCCTTTTCTACCAGGTTTTAGAAAAAAACTACAGCTTTAACAGAGAAGCCCATCTCTATGGAGAAATTTATGGGTTACTTTAAAAATATTATAGAAAAGTAATCACTCCCTGCTTGGCATTCCCTGGAATTGAAAGTGCTCCCACCACAAGCACTTCTCTTACGACTGAGGAAATACTGTGCTATGGAAGTAAAATTCAAGGGTGGCTTCTGTGGTCTGGGGCATTCAACAGGACTAAGGTTTGGGGCTGCAGCAAAACCTGCTGAGAAGACCCTGTATTATAGCTCAGGTAGGTCGGCTACACAAGACAGACCTGTGGTACCAAAGTAACTTCCTGAAGTTTTCTTCGGTCTCCTGAAGGGAGAAAGAACTGGGAGCATGGGAGGCTTGACAGACTGAGAGCACAAGCCACCCATTCTGCTGAGCAGCAGTGCAGCAGGGCTCGAGGAGACGGGCTTGATACCTGGGGGTTTGTGCCATGGCCTTTGAGGACCCTAGGATGGTGATGCAGATGAAATGCTGCCCTGGTTTTAGCCCCTTGGGAGACCGGCTGAAATGAGAGGCCTCCTCAAGCTTCAGCTGGTGGAGCGTGATGGTGCTTTCAGGAAGACATGGGTCTGCTTTCATCAAGCAAGAGAAGAAAAGCAAACAGGCAAACTAAAGAGATTTCCTCCGGGATGAAGCTTTCTCAGAAAGACCTGAAATTGTGCTGTGCAGCAAAATATTATCTGTTTAGAGAAGACTTTTGCTCTTCTGATGAAAATACTGTGTGTGGGCTTTCAAACATCCAGTTTAAGGGCTGGCAGGCACTCAGAAGCAGGTGAATTCATGGCAGCAGTTTCCCATTAGCTGGAAAAAGCACGACCTCTTGCCCCTCTGACTCAGCCTTGATTACAAGAATGTGCAACTGGTGCTGAGGATCATCACCCCTCCCTCAGCTTTCTCACTCCCACACACTGGGGTGGCTGGCAAACTTTTGCTGTGCCCTGGCCCATACCTTGGCTGTTTCCACAGCCATTTGCAACCTTGGTAAAGGACCTGGATGGGCCCACATAGTCTTGGGGACTTCATTTCGTACTGTGCAGAAGGTGGGAAGAGTGGCTTCTGTTCAGGCAGCTGGGCTGGCCAGGGATGCGGGTCACCCTGTGAGAATGGTGGGCTGCAGGCTGCTGTGCTCTCCCCAGAACGAGTCACCTCTCCCACACAAGCCTCCTTGCTACCTGTGCAAAAAAAAAATCATCCTCATGTAAAAAACATCCTTTACTGCTTTAACAAGGCTATTAGAGAATAGTTTAATTACTTCATTATGCACCACTTGCCTTCTCCCTTGCTTTTGGGCTGCATTAGTAATTTTTCTCCCTCTGGATTAAAAAGATTTGTTTTTCTGGTAGATGCAAAAACCCTGCATTTTGTTCCCGCTCTATTATCTGGGCTTCCCATTTGCCATTAAGACTGTTTATCACTTTTAATGGCTGTTCCTTTCTCTCCTCACAACACGACAGATGAGGAGCAGTGCCATATCCTGAGCAGTTCTGCAGAGCAGCAGAGACTCTCGTCTCAGAGCTGTTCCCGGGCCAGGGCTCATCAATAGCTGCCACACTGTGACTGCCACTCTGTGTCAGCTCATTTACCCACTCTTCTGTGTTCAGTCCCTTCCCTATAGCACAGCAGTGCCTTTGGTATCTCTACTAACAAAACCAGGGCTAAAAACCTATCTTTTTTTTTGCCCCAAACAGGTATTACACAAAGCTGATTTCATGTTTGGAGGCAAAACTCATATTGCCCTCCTTGTATTTAAGCTCAGCTGTGAGAAAAGCCTGTGGAAGGTGAATGGGAAAGTGTGACAGCAGTCAGAGTTGCATTCCCTTCAGAGAACCTGGCTCCAGTGTGGTCTCAAGCAGGGCTCAGCCCCCTGCAGCAAGTTGCTCTGCCAGAGCTGGCTTAAAGGATAGACCAAGCAGGCGTCTACCCACCCCCAGGAAAAGCTTGTGCTGCTAAAAAGCAAGCTTGCTGAAGTGAAATATTTATTCTCAATTTCCTGTTAAATTTGGCAGGAACAATGAATTTTTTCTTGTAGTATTTTATTAGGAGATAGGGATTTAATGGGAAAATCCAGCAAAACATAATCTGCCTCTCCTAGCAAACAGGGTAAGTCCAGGGCCACACTTCCCTCTCCCAGCTTTAACAAGGACATAGCCCTTGGCTTTACCCTTGGACATTGCAGAGAAACCTCTGATCCGGTGGCTGGAGGCACGACTTCACAGCCAGCAGGTCGTTAGCAACAAGCCCCTCAAAAATACCTTGTGGAATGGCATTTAGGGAAATTAACTACCTCTGGCAAGAGCAGCTGCAGCGCTAAGGTCACCACGTAAGCCGGCTCGCCTGGCACCGCTCTAGCCTCTGCCAAGCAAGCCAGACTCACAGCCAAGCTTTCAGACAGTAAATGCAGTCCTGAAACGGCCTCTGGCTTGCAGCAGGCAAAGAAGGTAAAACACAGTGCCTTATTTTCTAGTTGGAAAAAAGCTAGAGTGAAATATCTTTGTGCTGCTTTGACAGAACCAGTAAGTTATTTTTTCTCCCTACTTTCCTGTAAAGCACCAGAATCAAGTTGAAATACAAATGTGCATCAGTGACTCGAGTGCAACAATAGACACTGCGGACCTCCCCACTTAGGCTTGGTTGTAAACCTAGTGCTTTGTATGAAATATTACAGAGTGATTCATCACACGGTAATTAGGCTTCAATCCAACTGCAGATTCATCCACTCAATGATTAAACCTGTCCTGGTTGCTAAAGATCTCCTAATAACAGAGGCACTAGTTTTTTATTTTAATTTAGAACATTTAAGTCCCATACCAAGCTATTAACATGAATTGAAGGTTGGTTTATAACACAGGGAAGCAATACAAAGCTATCAGCATTCATTTTGCATTGGGCAGTGTGAAAACTGTCAAATTTACCATGCCACCACCTCGCCACACAGTTCATCTCAGGAAAGCTTTTTATAGCTCCCTGCCTCCTCTTTTCATCCAAGCACATCCCTTTCCCCAAACCTTTCTCCTCAGAGCCTTTTTTCCAGGAGCACAAGATTATTTGCAATATGAGAGCTAGAGGCTTTGTATCTCCACAGACACCCATGAGTCAGTCCAGAAGCCACCCACATAGGTTTATCTCCATTTTCTATTTGGACCCTCTCATTAGAGTCCATCCCTTTTCTGTCACCCTTAGTCTGATCTCAAAGACTCTCACCTCACCTCCCTTTCTTCTCATCCCTAACACAGAAGCTCCTGGATTGCAGCCAAAGACCAATCTCCCATCCCCAGAAGAGCCTCTCAACCTCAGAGCATCCCATCCCCATCTCCCTCCCGTGGCAGCAATACAGGCTGCTTCCCCTGCCAGCTTTTATAGCCAGGATATCTGTGTAACTCACCCAGCTCAGGTGAGCTCAATTACCCTTAACGTGACACACTAATGGGCCTTATTTACCAATTTTGCAGTCGCTCCTCTTGGTTTAAACGTAGCCTTATACACCAGGCACAGCCAGAGGCCAGCAAGTTCTGCACGTCCTGTGCTTTCCCAACACCAAGTGAACCTAGAGCATGTCAATAAGCAGTCTCCATGCAGGACCTCACCCTGCTTATACCATGCAAACACTTTTTCCACACTAATGGAAAGCTTGTTGTCGGCTTCCTTGAAAGATCTCACCTTGTAGTTCAGCTTGCAGAGGATGAATGCAGTGAATACAGAGCCCCTTTAGCAAGCAGCCTTATGAATACTGTGGATCCTGCAGAAAATTTGGGGATGCACAGCATGGAGGGGACCAGGATTCACTCAGGAAATGAACTCCCATCCCTTTGGCAGTTCAGGGGCTGCCAAATAGAAGCTCCCTCCACTGCCAGGAAGGCAGCTGGCTTGTGCACATGGGAGGAAATCCTGCTACCTGCGAGCTTTCCACTCCCTGCTGGGGAAAGCAGCCAGGGCTTTGCACTCTGCAGGCCAGACCATCGCCGGGCTCTCTCCTGAATTTCCAGTTGGCACATCCTGAGCCAACAGAACCCGGTTCCCCGGAGCAGCATGTCTCTGCGGGCAGACTCGCAAGGTCAGGCTGTGCCACCCCTTGTTGGCAGCACTCCTGCCTTGGGGTCCAGCTCCAATGAGGAGCGGGGCTCTCTGTGCCCTGGGGTGCCGGTGCCCCTGGAGTCAGCTCTCAGCGATGGGATTTTTTCACCTTGAATTAGTTTGCCCCAAACCAATCGTGAATACAATGGAAAGTTTCATGCTGTGCAAAAAGCTCCTTCCCATAAAGCAAACGTCTACGGATGGAAAGTTTTCATCCAGCCTAATGCCAGAGCTGGGAAAGCAGGGCTGCACAGCCCCCCCAGGAAAGAAAACTGCTGTGCCCACAATGCAGGGGAAAAGAGGAGACAGGTATATGGGAAGCAAATGAGCGTGGTGGACAGAGACCACCCTGCAAAACAGTTGTCACCCAGTGCACCCCCAAAATACCTCCCAGTACACCCCAGTACACCACCCAAAGTGCAGGTGTTGGTCTGTGTAACCTGTGAGGGCTGATAACATGCCTCCATTTGAAAGGACATCCCGCCCCCCCTCCTTCCTTTTCAACTCCATCCATTTTGTGTATTTAATGGCTTCAAAGACACTTGTGCTAACGGGCTAAAATCTTACCTAGTGAACAAGATAACCATCCCTGTGCACCAAAGCCTGCAGCAAAGTCAATATTGACAGAGCTGTCCTGGCTGCATCCTGCCTGGCTGGGACTCCCAGGTGTGCAGCAAGGTGCTCCTCTGGGAACTGCTCCGGTGGGGACCAGCAGAGATTAAAAAACAGGAGCCGCAGAGCGTGTTAGACAGGAACAGTGACAGCAGCATGGGGTTTCGCAGCTCCTCAGACACAAGCAGTTCTGTCAGCTATCAACATATAGGAAAAGTTGTGCATGTAAATTACTTGCAGGCCAATGTGTGCATTATTGGTTTTAATAATCAGTTGCAAATGGAAAGAGCGATCCAGTAATTATCCCCATGTTACATAAAAACCACACATAAGCCATAGGACATGACAAGTCTGCTGATGGAAACAGCCTGTAGCTTTAGTTTCTCTTTCTGCCTCACGGTATTTTTCACTTGTCCTTCTATCCCATACAACATGTTCACCTTCCAAGTGCTCTGAGGCTTTCTTTGCAAAGCTCCCAGGGGTGCGGACAGTCCCACTGGAGCTGGTATCATCCCCCTGCCTGAACATCACACCTGGCTGTGGTTCACCTCAGCACACTGCTCACAGACCGGGCTTAGGGGTTTGTGGTCCTGCAGCACACTGGAAATACTCCCCCAGGGTCAGACATGAAACAGCTTAAGAGACAGGTCAACCCCAGCTGTCCCAGAAGCGTGTTGTGGGGCACAAGGGTCTTGTGCACAGTCCAAAAGGAAAGGCAAAGTCGGGTGGTTTAAGTGAGGGATCACACACCGCAAATAGCAAACTTCCAAAACAGCAGCTGCTACCAATAGTTTGGAAGCAGCTTCTGCACTGAAACAGCAGTTGAGCAGTCCAGAATGATAAATGTTGAAAGGAAAAGTCAGTTCAAAGAGAAACACTGATCTTCCCCGCTCCCCCCCAGGAAAAAAACCCTTGGGGAGAAAGAGAGATAAAGATCATAAACAATTAAAGAGCAATGGTTACTGAATATACTACCCCTGTGATTAGGGCTCCTGAATCTGTTTATCAGGAGTGGGATGGGTGCAATGAATACTGCATAGCCAGAAGCACCCAAATTGTTGATGAATCGTGAAGATGTCAAAACACAGCTTGTCTGCAAATGGAAATCCTAGTGTCCCTAGCATTATTGGCTGCTCCAAACAGGAAACCTTTAGTGTGAATTTCATGGTAAACATCCACCTCCAGCATTTAGTTCTGCCCTTCAGAGTGAAAACAGGAGAAGTGAGTTTGTTCAGCCAGAGCCCTTTCCGAGCCCACCGTGGAGAACAGGATTTGTGATGAGGTCTGTTTTCAGGCCACACTCAATGGTTAACCAGTCAGATTAATAAATGCCAGAAGGAGGAAATAACAGGCAAGTTAAACAGAGGAGAAAAATGTCTGCCCACCTGGCTAGATAGCAAAAGTTTACAAGAAATCTGTGCCTTGTGGATAATTCTCCGCAGCTCTTATTTAACGTTGTTTTAGAAGGTTGATTGCAGCATCTTTCCGGTACAAAGGTGGTGGGGTTTTCCATGCCGGCATGTTCCTGGAGGATCCCAGCCATTTCCTTCTCTTTCCTCACTTCCTGATGGAAATGAAAGGCGGGACACCTGCCAGCTGGCAGGAGTTCTTACTTCAGCAGTATTGTCTGATGAAGGATGCTTGATTATAAAACAACACTTCTTTTGTTCTGTGGGAAAGTATTGTGGTTTTATCCATTTATTGTTGAAATTTTCATTTTTAAAAAATATTTTACAACATCTCATGCCATATTTCCAGCTGTTCCAGAACAGGGGTGCCCAAGCACTCATCTGGGTTTGTAAGGAGCTGGAGAGCTGTGCCTTGCAGAGAGGAGGGGTGGTTCTGGGTACATTCAAGAAAACCAGCAGACCATTGAGTGGATGGAGGTTTGGGAGAAGCTTTTTGGTCCTGTGATCCACACTAACCCGCTTCCTGCCCTTATGTGAGGATGTATTTGAGTATTTAGGTAATAAACCCTCTGTTCTTGGTGCTTGGAAACGGAGTCCAAAATAGTTACGTGGAGCATGTCTATAGTGAGGCCAACTACATGGCTACGTGGAGATGCAGGGATGCTCATGATACTGTCAAACACCCTAGCTCAGATGTCACCAGGGACAGATGAAGGTCCACCTGGGCCATTCATCCTGGTAATTACCTTGTGTTTTGGGATCGCTGGTCTGTGCTGTGCTTCAGTGACTTGCCCACTTACAGCAGTTCCCGATTTCGAGCTATCCAGTGTATTCACCCGCCCTGCCATCACAGCGCTGCCTACAACACAGAGCATAGACATTTAGTGACACTGTTAATCAGATTAAAGTCATGCAGGTAAATAGCAACTTAGTCCTTACACATTTATCCCACCTTTCAATTTTGTTGCAAGAGCCTCTATATAAAAAGCTGGAAGAGCAAGATACTAACATGAAACTGAGCCTGTTCCTGCTAAAATTCTTGGTGAGTTTAGACTAGTGAAAACAAGTTCCTTAAAATGGAAAAACATTAGCTACTTTCTAGAGATTTTTGTCCCTATACTGTCTACTTTTGAGTATTTCAGTCTCCTCTTCCAGGCCAGACTAACAGATGGCTACTAAAACACTTTGCTGATTGTACCCACCAAGATACTGAAACTGATGAACCAAAGGAAAGCCAGTGGGAAGTAATTCTGGGACTCTGTGGGCTATTTCTGCTACACAAAAGCCTATTGCTCCAGCTCTGTCCTTAACACAAACGCAGCAGGCCCCATCCCTGCATCCAGCAGCCGCCACGTGCTCTCCCTACACAGAGGATGATGGCTTGTGCCCGGCGGGCACAGGGGGGACAGGCTCCTAGCTGGGACAGGCTCAATAAGGCTCTTGTCTTATTCAAGCTTGTGGCTCAGTTGTGTCCTGGAACTCTGGAGCCCTCTGCTCATCCTGGGAATGAAAAAAGATGACAAGACACAGGAAATTTTTCTCTATGAGCAGAAAGGATGTGGGGATTATACTGTGCTCCTCCAGCTCAGGGAAAGCTGCTAGAAGGGAAAGGATAGAAACTGCTTAACAGCCGTTGTTTACTGAGGCCCCAAATATATAGCATTAAACTTGACAGTAAAAACAAAAGGTATGTTACCTGCACTACCAGCAGCACGTGGAAAGACAAAGCTGTGAGTTTAACAGGGAGATGACACTGACCTTTAATGCTGCTGAAAAAAGCGATTGTTCTGTAAGTAAGAGAGCTGCTGAATAATATATTCAGTGGTTTTTTTTCCTTCAGGTATGTGAACAGTTTTTGACTTATTTTCGTGTATCTATTTGAAATATTTCTGTAGTCTGACTGAGCCTTGGTTTGGAAACAGTTTTTCAAGTTCTGTGCAAACACTTGGTATTCAAAATTGGAGCAGTCTGATTATTTTAGATTGGACACATAAGTCAGGTATCATGATTTCTTTGGCCAAATGAATGCAAATCTTGGAGAAACTTCAAATGGTCATTTTTATAGGTTTCAAACTCACTTTAGGTAAACACTTGCTAATGACTTCAAATTAACCATGACAGTAAGCTCACTTCCTAAAAATGCAACAGAAAACAAATACAAAAGGATTGCAAGTACTGCAGTCAGCTGAAATGCAGACCGGGGCAGACTTTGATGCTATGGAGATCTCTGTCTGGCTGCACAAAAATTCAAGTGTCCTTTCAACAGGAGCTGTGGTTTCCTTAGCTTGTCATTGCTGTGATGTGCTGAAATCTGCAGAGTCACCCAGCTCTGAGCCTTGTGCAGCTCCATCATCACACACTGTTATCGCGCTGGGTGTATCGAGTAACAGTGAAAATGCACAGGGCCCGCAACAGGAGGGTAGTCCTGCATCAGAGGGTGCTCGTGAACTCATCTTTTCTTTCAAACAAATTAATCCCAAGTATTAGTCACTCTTGCCAAAGCATTGATCTGTGACACACAGATGCCTGGGAAGCACAAAGTCCTTTCCTGCAGTAGTGCCTGGATGTCACCCTGCAGGCTGCAGCTCTTCCACGTCATCCAGAAGTTTTGCTGACCGAAGCTATAGGCACCCCACCTGCCTTTCATTTCAGTGCACAGCACCCGCCTCACTAGTGCTCCACATTGCTGCACCCCGCACCCCTCAGTCCTGAGTCTGAAAGGATCTACACCAGAAATGACCCATGAGCCGGGGTTTGCAGAGATACTCATACAGTGAATGTGCATTTTACATTTTTGGCTAAAAAGGTATTTGTGCCACAGTCCCTTTGAGGCTCTTTTCCATAAGCACTGTTTGATCCCCATTGCCTGTCTGCAAGGGAAGGTGGGGAAGCTCATGCAAACATGAGACGACAGGATCCACTACTCTCATACAGTGCTGTGGCTCTCTCCAAAAGCACCAAAGACCCCACGGACAATCTACAGGAACTTCCCTGTGACAGAAAACAAAGGAGGAAAACACCACAAGAGCAACGAAAAGTTGTAAGATCTCTGAAGGAAAAAAGCCTGGCCTCCCCAGAGTCTGTATCCTAAACTGCCCGTGTCCCCCACACTCCACCAGTCCTTGTCCCTGGCAGCTGAGCACATCGCTGCGAGGGAGGACAGTCCCATGTAAGAACAGGGCTGTCACCCCTCATGCAGAAAGGTGATGCTCAGAGCCCAGATGGCTCTCTTCATACAGCCCCTGGCTGGCCCGTGGTGACACAAGGGCCAGACACATCAGGCAGAGGAGCTATAGGTGCGGCAAAGGCCACATTTGTAATAAAATCTTCTAAGCACACATTTTATCTCTCCGTCATAACAACAAGCTTCTTTCCTTAGACACCTACTTTTTTTTTTTTCCCCCCAGTCTATCTGTAAAAGCATGAAAATTTCTTTGTGACATGGTAGAAACGAAAGCACAGAGCCTGATATTTAAAGGTTAAGATATATTGGCTTAATCCTGTCAGAACTTTAATGTAGATTATATAGGGACAGGCAATGACCAGAGGGAGGGAGAGAGGTGTAAATAATCCAGAGGAGTGTGGACTTGTTGGCAGGGTGGATTTATGCCCTGTCTTAATAAAGTGCCCTTTCATCTCTGGAACCTGGGCTCAGAAGCCAGTCTAGACAGGAATTAATGGGGCTCCTTCTCCACTTACAGTTCTCAAGGTTTCCCAACACCCAGTGTTCTCAAATACAGCGGGGAAGTGCAGATTTACAGGATACACCGAGAGCTCAATCAGCCATGGATACTACTTTTTGCACTGCGCTTTTAAACGCAAGCTCTGACCACTCACCCAGGAGGGTCTGCTGCTGGGCCAGGAGACAAATTAAATTCACTTACTATAGCCTCTTTATGTGATTGCCACCCTAAGATGAAGGCAAGCAATTGGGAGCCTGTTGTAAAGAAATGGGCTAGGGCCAAGAAAATACTGGTGTGCATTGCTTTGGACCAGGACTTGGTTCTGCCTGGACACCATGCCAAGGAGCATGAGTTACTCAAGACAACACAGCACTAGGGCCTGCAGATGTTGAGTTGCATAAAGTCGTCTGTGGTTAAGGAAAACTGACTTATTTACTGCTTGCAATGAACCTTCCTTTTGTTTATTTGTTGCCCTTAGGAGGCGGTCCAGAAGTGTAGGTGGGGATAGAGGATTCAAAAGCATTTCTCAGTGAAGGATCTGGGATTTCACTGGAGTGTGCAGTCAAGAGAAACAAGGAAAGTTGTGAGCAAAAATGTACACATCCAATGTGATTTAAAGCATGTAAGCAAATTTCTTTGGAGAATGGTTTGCTAGGGATTACCATTTCTTGAACTCTTCAATTGCTGTTCCTGGGAAAAGGGCACATCTTAAACTCTCATCTGCAGCTATGCACAAGGACCCCCAGATGCAGAGACATTCAGCTCCTAATTTTACATCTGTTTAATTTTCAGCAACAGGAGACAGGGAGCAGCAGGACGCACTGCCGGCTATTAAGAAGCCCTTTTATTATGCAAAATTTGCATCTTGTCTATGTACAAGGACTCCAACCAGTAAAGACAGAGCCAGTTAAAGAAAAGGAATTGGAGAACAAAGTGGTCTCTAAAGGCACAGCAAGAGGTAAGAGCCCACTGCATTCAGTGATGGACAGTGTGACAGGTTCTCTTCCTAGGGTGTTTCTTCTACAGGCATTTGGACAGTACAGATGGAGGTGGCAAAAGAACTTCCTTCTGGGAACTCAATAGCTGTCTGCTAGGCAGAAAAGCTAGCCCAGGACTATGCAATTTGTAAACTCTTAAATTAAGACATGCAGAAGCCACAGGCAAAGTATAAGCAGTCCTCTGCGTGGTATTTCATTCTGCCTATAAAACCTAGCACTCAGATTGAAAAACATTGGCTTCTCTTTGTGATGGGTACCCTGGGCTGCCTAATATCATGCCCAGGGCAGCAGGAGTCCTCTTCCCTGAAGGATCAGATTTGCACAAAAGCTTACAGTACTGCTCCATGAGGCTCTCCTACCTAGGGAAGGAAGGTTAGCAGAAGCTTTGTCTTTGAGGAATGACACCTGTGGGAGCATGAGCGACAGGAACAGCTCCACCAGTTTGACAGAAATTGCCTTCTTTGCCCCAACCCAGGAATCTCCAGGAGGCTGCTACCAGAGAACTTGATTTAAACGAGCTCCAGGCTAAAATGCAAGCTAGGTCCTGGCCTGGTGAAAAGCAATGTTTCCTTCCTATGGAAGAACCAGCAGTGAGGTCCTGGGGGAGGAAGCATCCAGGCTCAGCCAGCTCACTTCAGGAGTATGCACGTTTTGCCACCTGCCAAGTTGTGGCATCTATCCCATGTGGGACTCCTCGGCTACAGCAGGAAACGTTAGAGGCATTAGAATTAAGGAAGGGCGTGAAAGAAGATCAAGGGCTTCTTTGTCATGCAGGGTTTTGCGCATTAGTAGAATTCATTAGCAGAGTCTGATAATGAAGAGCAGTAATAAAGTGCATCAGACCACCTCTGCGCCTCCAGAGCTGTGTGAAGCCAGCTTGCTGCAGGGTGCAGCTTTAGGCTCTCGTAGCTCATCTCTCTGCCTGCAGCCCGAGCACAGCGTTTGCCTGGCAGCAGGGGAGGCCCAACATGGATGAAGCCTTCCTGCCCTGAGCAGAGCTAATACCAGTCAGTATAAACCCCTTCTCCCAGCCGTGTTCTCCCAAGCCGCCCGCCTGGGTCAGCCGTGACTAAGCTCACAAAGGAGTGCAGGCACACACAGGGTGAGCCTTACCTCTTGCTGCTTCAGTCCCAAACCCTTGCCACCTCCATGGAAGCAAGCTGGGCTTCTTTCTTCCACTCCACAGACAATTTATAAACTGGCACAGACTCTTCTGAGTTTGCATCATGGATGCTCCAGTGTGTTTTGGGCTCTGGGCTGGCCAGCTTTTGGTTCCCAGCTTCAGTCTCGGCCAGGGCTGGGTGCTCTGGTGTGGGAAGAGCAGAGCCAGGGAGGCAACACAGCTCTGCAGAACAGAGGGAAAATCTTTCCTTATACACCCCCTCAAGAGCTTCTCCCCTCTGTGCTCACATGGCAATTTAAAACTCCCCGCTCCCTGTACAGTAAGGGAAACCCAGAGAAGTAGATGGGATGTGGATGGCATTTCACGTAGCAGGACAGCTGGGGAAGCCCCAGGCCCTGACCTGGCCAACCACCCTGTGGGTGACACAACCAGCCCCTCTGCCTGCAGCTGATGAGGGTCTCCCTGTTACCCCCATGACACCTCACTGCTCTGCAGCCCCTTCCATCCACCCAGGAACACCTGATGCTGTCTTGGGAATGTGTTAGTGAAGGCTCAGCCTGCAAGGTCTCTATTTACAACCCTTTTGGCACCTGCAGCCTTTCTCTGCTGGGCAAGGGAAAGGTGTCGGGGACAAGACCTGGGGCACTTTTTCACACCAGCCTCTCTGCAGTTTTTGAGCCCAGGTGGCTGCCGTTAGCACATGCACATAAGGCAACCTTTCCCTTGTCACTGCTGATGGGAAGCTGTCACCTGGCACTCCAGCACCCTGACACACGCTGTCCCCATCTGCCCCGCTCCCTGCGGCTCTGCCACCCGCCAGGCACAGGGCTGAGGGGCTGTGCTGGGGGCTGAGCCCTGTGCTGAGCCAGGGCAGGAGGGGCTGGGCTTTCTAAGGAGCAATTTAGGCTTATGCCCCCCCCCGGAGTGCATGGGCAATTTGCACAACTGAGCAAGATGCTGCCCATTGTGGGGCAAAAGGGACTGGCTTGAGCTCTTCCTCCCACCTGCACTGTCCCCTCCCGTGCCTTGCAGATGCTAATCGGCTGTGGGGGAGGCTGCCTCCAGACCCAGGGATGCCTGCAGTGAATTTTCCTGGCCCCCTCAGCTCCCACAAGCATCCATCAAGCAAGGATCAGGGACATGTGTTCCCAAAGGCTGCAGGTGTTTGGACCCCAGCTCCTGTGTTTAACCCAGAGCTGCTAGGCTCTTGGTGTACTCATAGGGAGGGCAAGGGGAAGACAGGGAGTGAGGAAATGAGAAGACATCTAAAAAGTATGATAAACCTGGGGCTGGATGGGATGGACCCTACACTATAATGAGACAAATACGGCCTGTGCCCTGGGAGCAAACCTAGCTCAGCAGAGGTGGCTGCTCTTCTCTGGGTCGGCCAGGAGCAGAAGTGAGAGGTGCTGCAAAAGCCATGATGCTTTATAAACCCTGCAAACTCACAGCCCTCTACCCCATCAGAGCAAGGTAAAGGGACCCAGGAGCAGGGGCGTCCCACGTCCACTTTCTTTACAGTCCCCTAACAGCCTGGGCACTGCAGTCCCACTGCTGACTGCCACTTGCTTTTGAGGACAGATGCCACTGACTCCTGCTTTCAATCAAATGAAAGGTGTCAGAGTGTGCCAGGGAGGGGTGGCAGCTCTCTGGGGGTGTCCGTCAGCTTCACAAGGTGCTGTTCCAGTGCTGGTACGCTGCTTTGAGCACAGCATAATGACAAGGCAGGGTCTCAGCTCAGGGGAAGGAGATCTGGGTTGTCTGGGGAGATAAAGGCACAAGGTAATACCAGTGTTTGAAAAAGGACTGTGGAGCCACAGACCCACAATGTGTGGTAAGCACTGGGGTCTCCCCAGAGGGACCTGCCTTCAGCCAGTTGCAATTGAAGCTTTGGTCCCAAAGGAGCAACTATTTCAGGAGCTTGAACCAATGAGGTGAGTTAAAAATCACTGTTAATCACTGAGCCCTGTAATGCTGAAAGTGCTGCGTAACAGAGGAGGTGCGTGCGTGAAACCAAAGCCCACAATTCAATTCCAGCAGTGATAAAATTGGCGGAGGTTGTGTCCTGTAACGCAGCATTATGGAAGACAAGGCAAACAAGATTAACCCACATTGACAAGGCATTTATCCACAGCTAAGAGGAGACCCACGCCACAGCACCTCTGTCCCACAAGTTTACACCAGCCCACAAGAGTCTAATCCCTCATGGCCTGTCAAGCTATTAGGCAAATCTCTGGCTCTCATTTGCCTAATCCAATAGCCCCTAGCTTCATAAGAAAGACCTCCTAGGGGGCCCTAACAACCATGTTTGTTAGGCCTTATATAAGTAAACAAAGCTCTGAAAGCCAAACAGATTCCTTTTCCATCTGGGATCTCAACACCCTCTTAACCTGGAGATAAAACCAACAGGCAGGAAAGGAGGATGCATTTATAACAGGTTGAGTTCTGCCTCCACAATAAGCAGCATCTGAAGGATTTTGCCATCAGTAGCTCTACACTTCACACTCGTGCAGGGAGGCCAGGTGCCTGATTTCATCCCAGAGCCTTCGTATCATCAGGGATTTATTGCACAGCTGAGGGGACCACAGTGCTCATTGCCTTTTCTGCCAGCTTCAGTGGAGGAATAAGCAGCACTAAAGCATCCTTTCAAGACCAAGCTGCTTTGTGTGAGCATTGCCAGGAGACCAAACGCTTTACAGGCTCGTACACCCAAATCTACCAATGCTTTCTTGGAAGCCCTCTAAATATTTTTCTGAATCTGACCACTGGCAGTGATACCTCTGACAGTAAACAGAGTGCAGGTGTTTTCTAGTCCTTGGATTTTAAGACACCACCACCTCTGCTCTAGGGATATATGCCTCCCTGCTGTTTTTGGTCAAGGATCCAAACTGTCTCAAGGCTCCCGGGATCTCTCAGGGCTGAGTGATACTCATATCTCTGAAACATCGTTAACAATGCCCTTGACGATGGGATTTGTTCCACAGACAGGCAAACCTTTAGGGAGGATTCAGGCAGATGAATAGTCACTCAAGGCTTGGCTGCCTACCAGGCCTCTGGGGATTTGGAAACTAAGCTGAAAATACCACAGAAAAAGGTTTCCTAAGGGACCTTCCCATTTAGCCCAAGTGAGGCTGGCGTCAGGAAGCCACCATCACATTTTCTCTCACTTCCTCCACAAAGTGCATTTGCAAAGACAGAGCAGAAAGTTCACTTCAAGGAGAAACACACGGCCAACAACACAGAGAGGAACACAAGGACAAACACCTCGATGGAGGATGACACATGGGGTGATACAAACAGGCGTTGGAGTGACAGAGACCCTCCAGGCTCTCCTGGCTTCCTGCTGCCTCCCCAGGCCCCAGGCAATTTGGAGATGAGTGGGTTGTGGAGGCAGCAGAAGAGTCTTTACTGTGCTGTCAGTACCAACCCCTTCCATGCAGCTGCCTGGGCACTGTGCAGGCACAGAGGGTGCACACATATTTCCAGAGCCATGCACAGGCTGGCAAATCCATAGGGTCCCAGAGTACTGGCACTCAAAGCCTGGCTGCCCTGGGCATGATGGAGGTTGGCTGGCTGGGTCCTTCCCTCTGTAGCTCATCTCTTAGAGACAGCATCATCTCTCTGGCACTGACACAGGTCTGTGCAACACGTGGAGGGTAAAAAGCAGTTCACTCTTCCACCGCATACATGATCATTTCAAGGGAGAGGGCACGACTGAAAAGCGAGCATTTTAACTTAAAAAAGTAAAAAGTGTTTAAGATTTTTTTTGGCCATCTGAGCGCCCAAACTCTGCCCCTGCCCGAGGTCCAGGCATAATAATATGAAATGTTACTTGCTTTCCAGCAGTCTGGAGCGGAGCTCCCTTGGAGACTGGTGGTGAGCAGGGACCTGATCCAGCACTGTAAATCCTTCACATCCACTAGCTGAACAGCTGTTCAGGTTAGGTCTCATTTATATGCAAAGCAGCTCGGCCATCAGAAAGGATCTCTAATGATGCAAATCAGTCGTGTGTCATCCTAGCAATGAAAGTCAAGGGAGCCCTTACTTGCTTGAATCCAGCACATTTCAGCAAAAGTGCCATTTATTAAAAGAAAGGGGATTTTTACTGTGGAGTATGGCCCACCACCCTCACTTACTTTCCAGCTGAGATCACAGCTAAATCGCTTATCTTTACATTTTCATACAAATCTGATTATCCTTGAACAGCTAATTGTTTCATAAGTGTCACTTGGAAGCTATCCATTTCCAGCACAAGTAAAGAAATTGCACTATAAAACTGTCTACCTTCGCCATGAGTCACTTTAGCACACAGGATGAATATTTGGCATTCTTCACTTTTTCAGATTAACTTGCATATTTATTTTGGAAGAAAAAAATGGACAGCTTTAATTCCTTCCCATCAGAATTCCTCATATTTTCTTAGCTTATTGAAACTTTTTAATAGACCTTACAGTATATGAATACATTTTATAGTGACTGCTGCTGATGGAGACATTCACCTCTCCTTTCACGTAAAGAAAAAGCTAAAAAATATCTATAAGAGTGTTTGATACTTTAAGAGAGTCTGTAAACCCTACAGATTATGTCACCTGCCATGAAGAAAGGTATCAGCCCTCTGGTTGAGACCATGGAAACATCAAGAGAGGACTTACATTCAGTGTTTCCTGGATGAAGCGTGTGTTTCTCTTCCAAAGAGCAATTCTAAGATGTTGCAATTAAGTTTCTTAAAGATCTGTTCTCAGCCAGGCTGGGAAAACCCCTGGAAAATAAAAGAAAGTTTTGGTCTTCAGAAAGCAAATCAAATTTCCAAGGACAGGAGTCAGTAATAAAATTGTTTTAAAGTATAATTAAATGATCATTTCCATATTACCGCAAAATGTTTTTCCCTGTATAAAATGGGATTTCCTTAGCAGTTCACTCAGTCTCATGAGAAAGGAGTTATACACCTTTGCAAAAGGATATTGCTTAGCCTGTGGAAAATACTTCACTGTGTTCTCTCAAGCATGTGACCACATACATTAGCTAAACCTTAAAAAACCAACCAAGTTTAGCTCAGCATTAGGTAATTATACGGTTTAGCATCTTTGGAGTACTATCCAGAACAATAAAAGTACTGCTCTTCTAGGTGGGCCTGATCTAAGTGTCACATCCAGGAGCTGCCAACAAGAGCTCTAATTTTAGTTTTGCTTTTTGCCCACTAAAATCCCTCAAGGTGGAGGGACTGAAGGATGATGAAGCAGCAGCACAAGCCGTGGGAGCCTCTGAAGTGCCAGCATCTCTGAAGATCCAGAACAAGGAATGAGCCTTTTTCCCTTCACACTATATATCCTTGGCTAAGTCACTTATCCCAGTCTGCAAAGTGTGGCATTAGTTAGTGAATGAGTCAGTGCAGAGCAATATAAGCAAGTGGTATATCCTTACAAGAAAGGCTTGTATCAAAATGCACCATTTCTGTAAACGTAAACAAAATGGATCTACCCAGTGACCTAAGCAAGGACTTGAAAGTGATGGGAAGTCAGAGGTACTTCACGCAGGCAGGAGCCTGTGGTGCTAAAAGACTCTGCCTCTGCAAGGGGCTACGTGCCCTCCATTCCTATCAGCTGAAAGGAGGGCTGTGGGTGCTCCTCCCTCCCCAGATCGAAGCCTAAAATTGTCAATTAGGAAAACAAATGTAGGTACTAGACATCTTTTTTTTTTTTTTGTGAGTGTCAGTTCAGCAATCACTTTATTACAAGTAATTTTAGTATTGAATGGAGTGCAATTTCAGTAATTTAGCAAAGTACAATGATGGATTAAAGTGCCTGGTGATAGACATTTATTTCACCTCCTGAAACACAATTATTATGCACTTTACTCAATAATAGTGTCTTGTTCCAACTAAAATACACATTGTGTAATTCTTTAAGCTGTAGAATCATTGCAATTAGAGAGGAAAATGGCTGATTAGGTCACTGATTCCAGCCTGTTGCCAGCCCACCATTGCTCCCTGCCCCGTATCAGCTAGAGTTTCACCCAAATTCCTTTCATTTACATGATTCAGTGATGGTGATATTGATCAAAAGAAAATAAAAATTGGAGGTTTCAACCACAGGTGAAAGATTCAGCCTTTTACAGTAGAAAATCCTGCATATTCACAGTGGGAAGGGTCTGAGGAGTTTTCACCTCCTTCCTAATTTCAACCAGAATGTTCTTCAACAACCTTTTCCCATGGAAGCAGTTTTGCTGAAAAAAAATGCCCAAGTTTCCTTCTAAATGAAAAGTGTAACTCCTGATTTTCAGTTTGAAATTCCCCTCACTACTTTTTGCCTAATGACAGCTCAATATTCTACATTTTCTAAAACAGAAGTGAAAAGAAAATTAAGCCTGACTGAAATTTTACCCAAGAAAAGCCACAATTCCTGACCTGTTAGGCAGAGGGGTGGTTCTTGTCGTTTCAACTGCTCTTTTTAGGGATCTCAGCCACCTAAGCCATCTCAGTGCTCTGGAGACCAGGGCCCTCTCTGCTGTCAGAGGCTGGGTGCTCCTCGTCACATCCCAGAGCAGGGCAACAGAGCGGACACCCAGAGCCAAGCATTTTATTACATGTATTAAGACTGCTCCTGGTATAAAATACTCTTCTGTGCAAGCTGGTATTAAGCCCTACAATATGGTTTTCACCTGTGTCTCACCAGGTCCACGAGCCTTCCTGCCTGGTTATCCTTCACTAAGGCTGTCCTGTGACTGAGCTGCACACAGAAACACGAGTACAAAAACGCACTGGTACAACTGACTGAAAATTAAGCATCAAACTACTCCTGTTAAATTTCCGAGGTTCTGAGGCTTTAGCCACAGCATGAATGCCTGTGAATCTGGAGACTGGAGGGAAAAAAAATCCCCTGGTGCAACTGCCAGGTGCCATTCAGCCCCAGCCATGAAATCACAACATTTACTTTGTAGGGCTGTGCCTGTGTCTTGTCAGACGCACAGCCTCTCTCAGCACAGGAACAGGCTCTGTTCCCAGCTCTACCACAGACTTCCCGCATCTGTCTGGAAAAAAATCACTGAGAAGCACATCTGAAAAAATGTTACACGCTCAGCTCCAGACATTTGATCTAACACCTGGCCTAGCTCTCAGCCACGCTGGACACTGCAAACACTGTTGGCTTCGACTGGGGCACTTCTAAAATCCAGACCTGATGGGCAACGGGGATGGAGGGAACATCTGCTTCTTCACTGCGCTACACAGACTTCACACTAAGGTACCTTTTCAACGGAGCTGTGTACAAGTCAAACCAGTTAAACCAGCGAACAGTTGCTCTTTGTTCTGCACACATGCCAAAACATTAAAAACTCTCACAGTTTGGCACCAAAAAGACAGAGACCTAAAGCTAGTGAGTGCTTTTGGAAACAGGAGCCATAAACTCTTTTAATTCTGTTTTCCCACATGTAAACAGGGGATGCCAATACTTGCCTACTACATAGGACTCCCAGGCATCTGCAAAGCACTGAGAGCATCCCATAGAAAACATAAAAGCAGTAATTTCTGCTTCATCCATCCTTTTAAAAAGTTAATAAGGTGGTGGCTGGACACTAGTAATGTTTGCTACATCAAGCACAAAATAAGGTATCGTTACACATGCTATAAAATAAATTACTGTTGACCATGCTGAACATAGTGGCTGCTTTTTGACATTTCATCTGCATTATATTCTATCCTAGTCAAGGAATAAGCCTGTGGAAATAGTTGAGCGCTAGACATAGATTTAAAAGAAGAGAAATATAGTTTCAAAACTATTTCTCTGCCCTGCCAGACTTTTTCATATGTAGCTCTCCCTGTAGACGTTCTGAGAAGGAATTTGCCTGTGATAGTGTTTGCACGTGACAGGTGCCTCACTGGAGCAGGATACCTGCCTTGTGTGCACCACTACACACAGCAGAGCCCAGCGTGCTGCTCTGCAGCAAGAAAGTGTAAGAAACGAGCAAAGAACCTCAGGCTCCAGCTGCTGCCAGTGCTCTGGGTTCGTCGTCTCAGCTAAGGAGGCAGAAACACGCTGGCTATTCAGCCGCTGATCAGTCCCAACACCATGATTTTGCTAGCCCTGAAGAAGGTATCTCTTCCACTACAAGAGACCTGACCTGGGGACAGGCTTGGTGGGTGATGTGTCCTGCCACGGGGAAAAGAGCATTCTCGGAGCTCCTCCTGCCCAGGGGCGATTGCGGGCAGCAAGGATGTGGCCAGCATGTGTGGCTGTCGGTCCCCACCTCCCCAGGGGTGACTCAGGCAGCACGCATCCCTTACTGTCACGCTCCACCAAATCTGCTGGGACATGCCACAGCCAGGGATCACTCCTCACTGGAGCTTTCTCAAATAAGCAAAAAAAAGTGAAATGTCAAATAAAATAGAGTAAGAAAAGAAAAGTGGCATCTTGTGTTCCTCTGGTCTCCCTCATTCCCAGGAGTCTCTGATGCCTTAAAAGAGTGGCGACGTTTCTGAAAGCAAACCTTTTTGATAAATGATGCAGTTATTTATTTTGCAGAAAGCCAAGATTTGTCAAGATGCCGTTTTCAAAGTAACACAGCATCTAACAAAGAGAATCATAGGCAATTTACTGCATGACACTCCATTCGTCTCGGAGGAAGAAAGACCTTGTTTGACCCTCTCAGGATTTGAACCTGTAATTCCACTGAACCAAGGGCTTTGAAACCTGAAGCTCAGCAGTTTTCTCCCTGAAGATAAGACTAGGTTTTCCTGTTCCCCATGAATCACCACAACCCTGCAGACTGCTGTGGAACATGAATTCCCCACTACGCAGGAAGCACCAGCATCTGTGCATCCCATCAGCAAAAGGTGACCAACATGACTGTGCAACCATCCATGACACCAGCCGCTCCTGCCAGTGCTCCCAGGTTGGACACTGAGGGTGAGGGAATAAGATCTTGTGCATGGGACACAAGCTGTCTTCTCAGTGCTGCACACTTGCAAGCTGCTTCACTATGTATGTCCACTTTAGCTTCCCCAGAGGCATCAGACAAGCAAAGAGAGGTTTGCTTCCTGCCTAAAATTAATAAAAAAAGCCAAACAGCTTTGCCCAACCCTGTGCTAGGGTAGGCTTTATTGATTCCCCAGGAACAAAGTGTGTGCATCCAGGAGCAAATGCGGGGTTCACCAATGCATTCCCAGATTTGTGTAGTTTTAAACAGAAGATGAGAAACTTGGAGCTCACCCGGGAGCTCTGCTTAGCCCAAGTCCCCTCCGTCCACCCCGGGACCATGGCGCTTCTCCTCTGGCTGAACATGCAAATGGAGAGAAATGCAAACTTTACAGCCTGGATCAGCACCTCGCCTCCTCTGGGGAGCGTGACCCCGTCGGTGTGACGAAACAGCCAGGCATTGCACCAGCAAGGACCTCAGAGACAAGCCCCAGGGCTGCACCAGCTTCAGGAGATAAACACGCTGAATTGCTCAATAGATCCTATGATGATCTGAGGGTGGAAGGACCTTACTTTTGTTTGCCACTCTGCTGAATATCACACCCATGCCCAGCAAACCCATGCTGATGAGAAAGGGTTGCAGTCTCTCAGGACATGGTGGCCGCCCTCAGAAGAAGTGTCCCCAAGCCAGGGTGCGGGTGTCCCTGTGCTGCGAGGGAGGGAAACCCAGATACTCCCTCAGCTGCCAACTGTGCCCAGTTGTGGCAGCGAGCTGAGCCCAGAAAAGCTCTCTGGGGTTTCCGAGAAGAGAAGCACGCAGTTGTTGACAGCATTTTCCCTAAGCGTTACCCAAATCTGCAACGAGTCACAACAGGCTTGTCATAAATTTTCCCTGTCAAAGCCTCCCTGGAGGAGTCTCTCCTGACGCCCAGGAGGGCAGACCCCCCGCCCTGGGGAGGAGGGCAGGAGGCGGCTGAGGTGGGTAACCAGACACTTCTTCTTTGCTGTCTCTTCCCTCTGCTGCGGTTGAGAGCAGCCTGCCATCGGCACGTCTCCGGCAGCCGGACACCTTGGGAGGATGGCCGCTGGCCAGGCAGGCTGTGGGAGCTGGGCTGTCTGCCCGAGACAAGGCCACGGGGAAGGAGAGGCTGTCTCCTGCCCTGGGTGATAAACCCTCTGCTTTTCCCCAGCTCCCTTGGCCCTACCACCCGTGCTGTGGTTCACAGGCCCCCTCTGTAGGCCCAGAGGCAGAAAACCCATTTTCCATCCCCAGGGAAAAGTGCTGCCCTCACACACAGTTAGGAGATGCAACTGTCCTCATCCTGCCTGCAAACTGTTTTAAAGATCACGCCTTCACACCAAACAGCCTTGGAAGCGGGGAAGGGGGATCAGGCAGGTTGTATCAGGCTTTACTCTGCAGGAGAAGGAGCAGGTTGTGGTTGGAGCACAGGACAGAGAATTAGGACATCCAGGGTGGCTTCTCTGCTGACGGACTGGGCAGCTCAGCAGGCACAGTGGCAATGGATGTCTGTGGACCCTGATCCTGCTTAGCTCAAAGCCTCTCTGGTGAGGTCTCCCGTGCTGCACTGATGCTGTCACACTGGCATAGTGTGTCCGTGGGGGATCTGCAAAGCAGCTTTGAGAAAGACTTATTTTCCCCACCAACTGCCCCACTTTTTACAGCCAAGCTGAAGTAAAACATTTTCTGATGTTCTGGTGTGGGGAAATGACATAGCCCTTCCCATTCTGGTCATCAAAAGCACTGGAAATACCAAAGAAACACAGGTAGCTCCAAGGAGATTTTCAGCTGGAGGAGAAATGGCAAGATCTTGGGGTGGGGAGGGGGAATTCAGGCCAAGCAGGGCTCCCAGATCAGCACCATGTGTTCCAGAGAAGAGCGTCCAAACCAGAGCTGAACTGCAGCATGGAAGCAATTTGAAAAATGCAGAGAACAACCAGCTCTGCTTCAGCATCAAGGTGATGGAGTACCCAAGCACACAACCTGCCATGCCAGCAGCATCACCTCCTCCTCTCCCCCTCTGCCGCTCCATTGGCATCATCTCCCGCCCAAGCAGGCGAGGAAGAGCAGGGTGAACGTCTGCATCTGCCAACACCACGAGCCTGGGGTCAGAGGGAGCTGCTGTGGGCTACCTGTGCCTGCCCTGCCCCAGGCCCGCAGCGGAGCCAAACCAGGGCACGCTGGCTACTGACAGGGCTTTAGCAGCAGGAAGAAATAGCAGAGAAGAATTTGTGGCCTTGGATCTTAATGAGATTCATTTCCAAAAAAAGCCCAGGGTCTCATTGCAGTTTCTAAGCAGAAAGGGATCACCTGAGGACTTTGAAAGGGAAAGAAGAGGTACTTCATTAGCACTACAAGAGCAGAGCTCGGCAGGAAGGGAGAGCGGAGAGTTGAGCCCAGGCCACGCACATGGCAGGGCAGCTCTCTGCTCCATCTGTGGTAGGGACCTTGGAGTATGCTGGATTCCAGGTTCAAGGAATACACACTTGTGCATACTCTTCTATAAGCAAGTGAGATGCCACTTAAAGGTCACACTGAAGCTGGCCTCTCTGTGATTCCCTAGGAGTAAAATAGGATTTGCGGCTATAGTAATTAAAGGAAAAAATACCAGAATTGTTGTTTAGGCTGCACACAGCCTGGGATCTGGTTTCAGGGGCTTTGCAGGGACATTCCATGCCACTTCCAAGGACTTGTTAAAAAATACTTTATACCAGCAGAGTTCTGTGGTATTTTTTTCCAGCTAGTCCTGCAGGCTACCATGGGGAAATTCGCTATAAGGATTTCTGTAGGACTCTGACTCACACAGGAACTTTTATTACTGCTTTTAAATATTTGACTGCCTTTTGGCTGCTGGCAGAAAAGTTATTAAATGTTTTACCAGACGTGGCCAGAAACTCTTTATAAAAACATCTTGGCCTGGCATAAAGCATATGTCTCTACTTATCTCTGTAGCATGTGCTCAAAGCTTTCACATGTCCCTTGGCAGTGGAAGAAACTTGGGACCTTCATGTCTCTAGGCTGTGGATAAACAGAGCTTCCAATGTCCTGTGCTCATGTGAGTAAATCTTCTGGTATGCAAATAGTCCTGCTGCAATAAGCAAGATATATCAAATTTGCAGGACTAAAAAGGCCGGGGCCCCAGTACAGGCTCTAGGTTATGGTTCATATGCACAGCTCTGTGGCCTGATCCTGCCAGGATCCATCTGTTCAGCCACCCAGCCCTTACTCAAGGGATTGAATTGAGTGAGGAGCTCTTGCTCTTGCAAGAAGTCCTGTTAATGTCACTTGGTCGAGTGACATTTTCAGTACTGCGTGACACACTGTTTCTTTGCTCAAAGCCCTTTCCCCTCCATCATTGTTTTTTCTCTCTTCATCTTCCTCACACGAATTAAGCTGAAACAAAGAGAAAGCATCACACAAACCAGATCAGAGATGAACTCTGTCCCAGCACTGCAGGGAAGAAAGCAGGAACAAAATCACTGCCTGTTTCTGCTTTCACAACAGCAGTAAATCAGGATGTTCTGCTGGAGGGGCAGTTCATCAGAAGCAGTTGTGCCTGTATTTTGTTGCTCCACTCCCTGATTATTTTGCTGTGTGATACAGTGATCAAAAGTAGCAGGTTATCACTAAAAGTGCCTGCTGCCTACCTGCTTAGATAGCTCTGCTTCAGGAAAGTGATACAGCTTCAACTTCTCTGCCTCCCTCCATGGGCATCCTGGAGCTGAACACACCTGCAGCAGTGATATACTAAAGTGTGTAAGTGGAAGGAGAGAGGGGCACATGAGGGGGAGAGCAGGCTGGAAGCAGCCCCATTCCTACCACGTGGAGCGGTGGTATGCCCAGACTCCCCCCTAGCTTTACAGGGGTTACCTCTGAAAGGACCAACTCTGGTACCACCTCACCTCAGCAGCTCAGATTTGCTGGAGGTTTCCTGATCAAGCAGCCAGCCTCCTCTGGGCTCCTTCCTCTTCTGGCACCAGTGGTGGAGTGGAGCAGCTCGGAGCTAGCTCAGGGCTGTCCCTGCGGGCTCTGCTGTAGGCAAGTCTCATGTGTTACACAGCTGTCAGCCAGGCTGAGCTCCGGTGCAGCGCAGGCGGGATTCAGGCCCAGCCTGAATTACACCGCAGATTAACCTCAAATTCCCACATTTCAGTGGCTTCTGCTCGGGTGCAGATGGCAGGATCGGGCTCCGCTGGGCTGGAGGTACAGAATGACCACCTGAGGACCCCTCCCTGGGTAGGAGCCCTCCCTGCTCCCAGCCATGCCCGTGCACCGACACACGCCTTCACCAGCTGCATCCAAACCATCTCTCCTCGCCCTGGCAGGTTATCACTAACACCCACGCAGGCCCGGTGGGAGTGAGCCGCGAGGCCCCACCGCATCCATCTCCCGAAACCTGAGGAGCAGGATGGATTTAGTTGACAGACTGTTTTCCTCCTACAAGTCCGAAAGTGCCCTGAGCAGCCCTGCATGTCCCGGGGAGCCAGGCAGGGCAGAGCCCGCCATTAGCAAGGGCCGCTGGTGCCCTCTGTTGTCACAAAAAAATAGAGGAGCTGCTGAGAACACCAGTGGGACATGCCACCCAGGACGGGGCGCAGGGCACCCGCCTCTTTGGGCTGCAGGTGTTGGGACAGGCAGCTCCAGGGAACAGCCCGGGCAATTAGAGCCCCATGGGCTTAGCTTTGGTTTTGGGTGCCGTTGGCATCCACACAGGGCAAGAACGGCTGCTCCTTGACTCCTAAGGGATCTGCTGCATCAGCCGGGGGATCTCTGAGCATCTGAAGCAGTCTATGGAAATCCACTTTTTCTTTACAAAAAGGAGTGCAGTGTTGCAGTGGGTGAGGGCTGATGCCTTAATACATGTGGTGGCACTGAGTAATCTCTGCTGACAACTGGGTTCATCCCCTGCTGCCCAGCTCAGTGAAGAGCTGCCATTCACACAGCCCTTTTCACAGTGCAAAATACCTGCTGCTCTGAGCGTTTCCCTGGGCTGGACCCAGGATCACACCAAGTACTTACAGGGCTCTAAGTGCTGCTAGCAGGGATCTTCACCCACAGTCCCGGTGCTGCGCTGTCCCCTCCTACCTTCACCCTGCAAGCCAGGCCATCAGCCATAGAAAGCACTTTCTTGGCCTGACTGTGGGTTTTCAGAGTGCCTTCCTGGTCACCCACATCTCAGTGCACTTGTCCACCATCAGCTGAAGCTGGTCCCACCATCTGCTGGGTGAGGCTGCAGCAGGGAGAGGACCAGCAGGCAAATCAGGTTTGAGTTAGAGTGGCGGGGCCAAGTCTGAGTCCAGTTACTCAAAACGCAGAGCCTCTTTTTGTCAAAGGTACTGAAATCTCCAACACAGGGGTTACAAGGGGGAGAATGTGCTTAGGAAACCTCATCCTACATATGTGGCTTGTGATTGTCTTATGGTCCTGGCCCAGAGACTCATAGTTTGGGCTCTGCAGCCTGTGGCCCCAACAGGCTCATCTGACAATTCAGCCTAGAGCACAACCTCCCCCTCCACCCTCTGGAGGGGCAGTAAGACTCGCACCAGCCTCCAAGAAGCAGCAGGGCCCTGGGCACCACTCAAGGACAAGGTTTTGGGCTCTGTGAAGGCGGGTTTCAGCCTCCCACCCCATTCCCAGGCACGGCAAGGAGATTGCATTCTCTACTCACCTAAGAACAGTGGCCCAGCCCTGCTGCACAGACATCCGTGTGTCTTGGAGAGTCCTCAGGCTCAGACGCATTTCAAGCCTTGCAGATGATACAACGATACAGCCATCACCTTAAAAATTAATATATGAAAACAGGTTCTTAACTAGACTAGAGATATTTGACTCTCTTCAGAGCAGAACAAACATCAGTAACAAGTATCTGATTTCCACCCCAACAGCAATGGTCAGCTGTAATTTGTGTGCACATCACAAAGCAGCAGTAGTTACTTATTATTTTAATACTAATTTATTTATCACCTATCACAAAAAAACTTCCTTATGGTCTATAAATGTTTATGCAATTAAGTCTTAACATGTATTGTTATTGGAGATGAAAGAAAAAATGCTACCTGGTCAACTCAGTGTAAATTTTACTTTTTGTGAATTATCTCCAGAAAGATGCAATTTCTCCATATTTGTTATTTAAAAATAGCTGTAACAATTGCAGCTCCTGATTGCTTGTTGACTTCTTCCGAATAATGCAGCTCAGGAGTTTCAAATGTAGCAATTGCATGCTGTATTTCTGCAGTTTGGGAATGGTATTAACGACATACAGAAAATTTCTTCTAAAAACACTCTGCATTGCTTCCTTCAAACCCCACAAGCACTCCTGCCTCCAAAGACTTCATCCTGAATATCTGTGGGAATTACAGGCTAAGGAGTGACAGACACAGCAGGTACAATTCACCAAGCCCTGAGAATGAATATCAAATTCTGCGCAGCGCTGTGCCCCGAGCACAGATGACCCTCCACAGAGCTCAGAGCTGTTGAGAGGGCAACAGGACTCAGTTTTTCCACCAAACCCAAGTTTTTCACGGGCTGTCTTAAATTCTGCATCGTTGCTTGAGCATTCAGTCGCACAGCAGAAGCGCAGGGTAACTCAGCCATCTGGGCTGTTCTCTGGGTTCTCACTGGGATACCTTCCTCACTGGGATACCTTCCAGACCTTCCACTCGCCCTACCAGCAGCTCAACTGGACCCCAGACCTGCAAGGTGCTCCCCACAGACACAGCCTCTGCGTGGGGGATGCTGCTCCCGGCGGAGGCGAGCGCTGTCAGCCTGCGCAGCCCACCTTAGGAACCCCTGCATCAGCACCGTCAATTACATTTAACAATCCCATTTCCTCTTCCTGAATTTCTGGAAAGGACCTGGCACGGCTCCAGGGTTTTTCTCTCCGAAGCACAGCCTACGCGTGGAAATGAAAACACTTAGAAAGGGATCAGCCGACGCTAATTTGGCTGAACACCTCCAGCAGCGCCCAGACGCCGGAGGAGCGGAAAGAGGTGCGGAGCTTCACACCTTCTCCTGTAACCCCAAAGACAGCCCCTTTCCAGTGTGCGGCGTGTTTGTGCCTTGTCTGCCCCAGATGGGTCTGCAATCGATGTCCCGTGGGGGGCTGCGGGCAGCGACTGCCTCAGCTCCCGCGCCAGAGAGAGCTGCACACACGCAGGGGGACAACGAGTTTTAGGAAGCATCAATTTCATGGCAAAACCCTGTGTCGGAGCACAGCGCGCACAATGCTCTGCCCGCTGTAGACCACACAGCTACACAGAACTCCTGGCAGTGCCCCAATATCATTTAGACCAAGTAAATGCTAATATAATAAATGACAAGTAACTTAATTGCATTGTGGAAATGGGGGGCTTGGTCTTGTAACAAAATCCTTGTAGACATCCCTGTGCATCTGTGCAAACCAGGTAGGACCAGGCAAACTGCTACAAGGATCCTGTTGTGGTGTTACATCATCATCTTCAGGATGTCTGTGGCTCCATCTGGATCCACATCCCCAAAAAGTGCATTGGAAACATCCCCTCCAAAGGGCTCATTCATTGCAATAATTTACGGAAGGCAGATGAGAGAGGAGAGGAAAACCATGGCTAGAACAGTGCAAAGAAGGACTCAAAGTTGTTTTTTCATGGTCAAGCTTGCTCTCTGTGGTTCCTTTGAACTTTCAGGGTGTGAGGGAGATGGGACTGTTCAGCCTGGAAAAGAGAAGTCTCAGGGGGATCCTTATATATATCCAGTATATATAAACATCTGCTGTGAAGGTGTAAAGAAGATAGACCAGCCTATTCTCAGTGATGGCCGGTGAAAGGACAAGAGCCAATTGCACAAGCTGAAACACAGATTCCACTTAAACATAAGAAAATACATTTTTACTGTGAGGGAGGCCTGACACCGGAATAGGTTGCTCAGAGAGGTTGCAGAGTCTCCATCCTTGGTGATACTCAAAATCCAACTGGACACAGCCCTGGGCAACCTGCCCTACCCGACCATGCTTTGAGTAAGGGGTTGGAACACATGATCTCCAGAAATACTGTTGACCTCAACCATCCCATGATTCTATGAGTAGAGATTAAAATTAGAATTAATAGAAAATAAAAATATCACAAAAAAATTGGAAGAAGTGAGGCATGCCACAGGTACTTCAATGAAAGTTTAGGTAAAATGTTCTTGGCTGACAGATGTTACAAGACAACTGTCCTGTGCTTTTCTGTATCCCAAAAACCAAACAGAGGCCAAAGGGAAGCCAAAAAAAAGGAAGCTGGGAGTCATCAAGTAGAGTCCTTTCACCTCTCAGGCTGCTTTCCTTCTGAACGGGACTGTCTGGCCAAAGCCATTGCTAAACATATATTGTTAGGATAATGATCCTGAAAATTGTATTTTTCAAAGTAATATGCTAAATATAGCATTTGGCCAGTGCTGTTTACTCCATTTGACCCTGTATTTCTGCTGGAAAGTAGGATTTATACCCAAACTCAATGTTTTTGTGGGCTCCTAGATTCACAGATAAAACACACAGTAAAACCAGATATCTCCCCATTGCAGGTAGAGAAAAGCACAGAATTCTTGGCATTTTAATCACCCCAGGAAGATCAATGGATGATTTTATACTTTTCTGTAGAGAAGGACAGGAGAGGGAAAAAAAATCACATATATCGATTCCCAGGCATCAGTGAAATGAATAATAGGGTGAAATGTCCTACGTAAGTTCTTTGCAGGTCTTGTGAAAGCTGCCTGCCAAGGAAATGTAGCTGTGCATGTAGGTTGTGATTATGCTAAAGAGGCACTAAATTAGTACATTACATGCCCCATTTAGCACTACTGTGCAAAATCTGAGAGTGCTAATACATTTTGTTTCTAGGGTCAAGAATCATTAAAGAATGGATTCATGGTCATTCATTAGCCAGGAAATTAAAGTTTGACAGCTGCTTTTCAGTTCTGATTTCTCTTAAATGGCAGTATTATATTAGAAGGCACTTTTTTTTAAAAAAAAAACAAAAACCAAAACACCAACCCTTCCAAGCTGTATAATGGTGAGTGTCATCCCTAAAGCACAGCATTCCCAAGTCATCCAGCCAGACTTACTTTGTAAGAGTCCTGTACAGCTTTGGGGATTATTTACAGGGCCTGAAAAATGTTGCTATGTGCTATTGAAAGTGGTTTCTTGCTTAGCTATATGGTTGTAAATCCAGGTTTGGAGTTGTATCTCCACTTCTGCAAGGTTTGCATTACAAAGGAATCATACGTCATGCGAGCAGAAACGAGGCCCTGTGGTCATCTGTGGGCCAGGAGAGCAAATGGAAGTCATACGCGTGTGTTTAGAGAGAATGAACCCTTTCATTAAAACAAAAGGAGCCAGTGAACCAACAGTCCTCTCAGCTCTCAGCTGGACTCAAGGTAGGAGAAACCCTGCTTGCCCACTAAGGTAGGCACGTAACACAGGGATCAGGGAAAGTCCCTAAGTAACTCCAACAAATTTCCTTGGATTAGAGTCGCCATTCTGCAAAAGCCTCTGCACGTGAGAAGCCTCCCTGAGCTCAATGGTGCAGCTCACGTGAATACATGCCGTGTCACAGACACAAGTGTTTGCCAAACCGCCCTCCAGTTGACAAAATGCATAGTCCAAGGGAGAGATTAGCTGACACTTGAGATGGCTTTGTTCCCCATCTGTACCAGGAGCCACTGCAAATACATAAGCAGAGACATTCCCCTTTTCTGTTTTCCAGTTTGCTCTTACAAAATTTATATCAGCAATAGAAAGGGTCTTTTTTTGTCCCACACAACAGCCAGCCTAATGAGAGCTATGTTTTACACCTCCATTGCCTTGCTTTTCCTGACATACCTCAAAGCATTTCCCACACTACAGCCAAAATTTGAGCATCCTCCCTGTCCTACAGAGCTAACCCTGACTTTCTGTGTGAATACAGCCAGTTACGTGCTGATGTATCTGAAGAACTGGTACCTCTCTCTGTGAAAAAGCAGCACTGAAATGGCAGCTTTGCATGGAAGAAAAGCTTAAGGAGGGAGGGAAAAAAAATAAAAGAAAAAATAAAATAAGGAAAAAAAAATGAAACCCCAGCAGCCTAGAGCCTTCTATTGATCAGAGCCTGTGGGCTGCCTTTGATTAATAATCTCTACACCAGTACCACAACAGATGTAATACCCATATATGTTGCATTAAAAATGCCAACATTGAATTGGATTGATCTGGTTATTTGTGCTACAAGAGACACTCAGTCCCAGTCAGAAGAACAGGGGTATGACTGACTGTATCGTTAAATAAGAAAATTTAGAAAAAAGTTATTTCACATTCCACTTACCACAAAGCTCTGTCCCCCCCAAGCAGGCTAGAAAATAACCCCCCAAACATACAAAGTACATCTGAAAAAACTAGGACACTTAGAGAACTGAAACAGACTAAACCCAATAATTTATTCATTAGAAATTATTTCCTCTCTTATAAATTGGTAGAATCGAAAGGCCATATTTTATAGTGATAAAGCATTGCCCAAGTTCTACAGATGCTGTGCTCTTTGTTAAATTTATGCAGAATGCATTTCCCTTTTGCTGAAATGCTGCTGTCCCCAGAGAGCAGAGCAGCAGACATGGAGCACTGCCAGCCTGACTTCGGGTTTAAGAGCTTTACTAAGTCCTGTCTTGGGGGTCTTCTGCACCAGAATAACCTGTCCCTACCCTCCAGGAGTATTCAGCTGCCCTAATACATCTTGCTGTTACTGTGCTTCCAGCCCAAAGATTTGCATTTGCTGGTACAATCACAACTGAGCAGAAACTGGGACCCAGACAAGTCTGCTGTGCTGCGACCAGCCCTCAATAGCCCCATGGTCAGGTATGGACATGTTGTGCTCTTCCCAGTTGCTGCTTTCTGCCGCTAGCCCCATAAAAGCCATCTCACTCCAGCAGCATCTCCAGCCCGTGTCTCACAACGCTGGCAATTACTCTCTTGCCAGGCTGCGAAAAACCCACTCTAATTAATGTCTTCTGGAGAAACCCCCTCCCTGCCACCCTAGAAAAGATGCTGCAGGAGGCAGATGTGCAGGCCCAAGGCAGCAGGGCAGAGAGGAGGGTGCTTGAAAATGCACGATGAGTCTCCCCGGCCGAGCGTTATCTCCCGTTTCCTTTGAGAGCCCACAAGACACGGCCTTCCCAAAGCAACCTCTGAGGTGGCCCATTCGGCTTTTGTCTCCCTCAGCAAAAAAATTTCTGCCCCAGCAGCTCCGAACAAGGCTTCCATTAACTCCGTCCCCGCGAGGGCAGCACGTGGGACAAAAAGCCCAACACTGCGTCCCGGCCCTCAGACAAGCCTGGAAACAAACGTTGCAGGAATTTGTCAGAATAAAATCACCCGCTCGGTGTCACCGCATACATTTACCTACCTCAGCGCCTATTCAGGGCCTTTCCAAAAGGGCAATATTAACAGAGAGAGATTGGACACCATCTCTATAGCAACACCACCCCGGAAAAATTACGGTTGCCCCAGCAAAGGGAATCCCTCTTTCGGAGCCCACCAAGTCTAGGGTTACTCCTGATTTTAAAAACAATTCCCCTTCAACTTTTGTTCCTTGCGATAAAAACATTTAAGCAACAAGAAAGTGGCAACCTGAGCAGAAGGAGGAGGGCGATGGGAGGATGCCCGGCGTGGAAGGGATGCAGCAGAGCTGCAGTGTGCAGTGCTGCAACACACAGGTCTGTCAACAAAGTAAATCATTGGCACCTGAGAACTAGGATGAAAAGCATAGGTAAGAATTCCGCTTTTCATTGAACCAATAATTCCTTCTTTCCCCTCCAAAAAAATCCTTGAAACTAAATCAAGTGACTTTAAATTGTGGGGAAAAGAAAGGCGAGAAGAGCAAAGAAAGCTGTTAGAAAGCATAAACTGCAGGAGGAAAGTGAGACCCACTGAAATGAGAGCTTGGTATTGCAGAGGATGTTAAAGCCAATCTAGCCAAAGATCCTCTAACTCCTTAAATCAAGGGGGCAGATCCGCTGTATGAGGGGTAGAAATGAATGAGAATTTAAGTATGCCCCAAACTAGATGAGCCCAATGCCCCAGTTTGTGCATACAGAGATGTGAGCCTGAAAGCAGTGACTGGGTGACTGATGGGAACTAGCATGAGAAACAGTGTCATTTTGGGAAATCAGCCCACGCAGCCTCCACACAGGGTTTATACACTGCAGAGACAGCAGCAACTCCATCTGTATGCTTTTTATGCTAGTGGCATGATCCAGCCTTTAACCTCTGGTAACGCTTTCAGTGTTGGAAAGCATTCCCAACACTTGGAAGTTTGGGTTTCAGGTGATGAATTTCTAAATTTAGTATGCAAGAAGCAGTTCTGGAAGGCAGGTGGTCCGGCAGCCTCACAGACACTTTCACTTCATGATTCTTGACAATTTATGGCATTGATCTGCATTAAAACCAAAGGAGAAAGCTTGAAATAGCCCCATAATTATGCTGCAGAGAAGCCTTAGATGACCTTCCATTAACACCTGCTCCGTACTAAATGCTGAGCATCAATTCACACTGAGATGAAAACTGGGCTTGTAGCTATGTTTAATATAACAGAGTGCTCAGCACCCCACTGCTACCCCCAGCTGCAGATTTGTTCACCTGCACACCAATATCCTAGTGAAGGTTAACCTGAATGATGGGAAAGGCTCAACAAGCTGTTAGAGGGATGTTTGGGTGAACATCTGGAGAAAAGACCCTGAAGTGCACATCTGAGATGTGGCCTCACACAATGTCTTTCTCTCACTGAAGTAAAAACTTCCAAATCTGGAACTATCATAACTTACTTGGGGCTAATCTGCCTGTTCAAGCTCCAGCTGGAAAGTGAACTTGTCCAGCTAAAATACTGCTGGAAAGGTTAATGCTTAGCAAATGCATCTAAGTACTGGGAAGGCAGGAGCTAACTCAGTTCAGGTAAGTAAGAAGAAACCTACTTCTAAGATACATTCGTATGTTAATTTCAAGTATGCTTGCAAATAATATGTCCTGTGGGATGGCTTCAACAAGTAAAAAAGAGAAACTGTAATATATTTGCACCTGATGGTTTCACTAGGGACAACATGCAGAGGTACCTTCTCGATATTTGCACCTGATGGTTTCACTAGGGACAGCATGCAGAGGTACCTTCTCTTCTCTGTGGCTCCTTACTCTCACAGATACACCATATTCCTCCCTTTGCTTCCTCCTCCACCTTTCCCAGGGCTCTGGGCTACCCCAGGTGGCTCCTTACTCTCACAGATACACCATATCCCTCCCTTTGCTTCGTCCTCCACCTTTCCCAGGGCACTGGGCTCCCCCAGCTGCAAATAATATGTCCTGTGGGATGGTTTCAACAAGTAAAAAAGAGAAACTGTAATATATTTGCACCTGATGGTTTCACTAGGGACAACATGCAGAGGTACCTTCTCGGTGGCTCCTTACTCTCACAGATACACCATATTCCTCCCTTTGCTTCCTCCTCCACCTTTCCCAGGGCTCTGGGCTACCCCAGCTGTAGCACTGGGCCAGCTCCTTATCTGGAGCTCTGGGATCTGCCTTCAGCAGAAAGAGTAGAACAGGTAGAAAACCACTCCAAGAGAAAACCCCACTGCATGGCTTGTAAGATCTCATATGTATGGTCAATGGACAAACACAGTTCATAACAGCAAACAGCCTCCTCCAGACACCTGCCAAAGCTTTTAGAGACCAGTATGGTCCAAAGACAGACTCCCTTCTGGGTCTCTGTTTCTGCCCTTCCAGATTTACTGGATAATCTTTTCTGCAAAGTGATTCTCTTGGTCCCAATGATAAGAAATATTTAGAGGCTGATGCTGCATGTGATAAACAGCACAACCCTTGGCAGCAGCAAGCCAGACCCCTTCCCCTTGGCTGTGACCACAGCTTCTCCTTATTAAGCTCTTTATGTCATTAAGTGGCCCCGCTGGGAACAGCAGAAAGCACAACTGGGAACATTAATGAAGATCTACAGCATTACAAGGAAAAGCTCAATGAATCAATGCCTCGTGCCTTAGTCCCATGGTTGTGACCTGTCCCCATTAGTAACGGGAGTTTGAAATGGGAGAGACCTCCCCTTCTCCTCTTTCTCCCTTGACAAGTCTACACCGCTCAGCACCGATAGCTGCTTGCAGGCAACAAAGGTGACTCTGGCTGACTTGTTGCCCTCGTGCATCCCTGATGTCAGTCCCCATCCAAATGGTGTGAACACCAACAGCTGGGACCAACACTGGCTCAGTCACACTTCACTTCCAACAGCTGGTGGCAGCTATGTTCACTACAAAAGCAAACACTCACCTTCTCTTGTGACGAAAATGAGCCATCAATGGGCACCGGGGCTCAGGATTGCAACCTGTAGGAAATATGAAGCAGAAAGGGAAGATTTGGAGATTTTCGGCTGCTTGAAGAAAACCTCAAAATCATATAAAAGACACAGGCTTGCACAGATGAGAAGCAGCTCTCACCTCCCAAAATGAAGATCTGAGGCACATGTTCAAAGTGTGCCTTAGGAACCCAGGTGCATGAGCAGGGGATTAGGAAAGGGCTTTACACCTGCCCACACTCACTCACAGCTGGGTTCATGTGCACACAAAACAGCAATGGGAGGGATTGGGTGAAGGAAGGGGTCAGGGGGATGAAGCTTTGTGACCGGTGCAAGGTGATTAACACAGACCCACATCAGACACAGCCATGCTCTGTGACTGCCACCAGCATCTCTTGTCTAGGTCCCTGGCCTTGCCACCAGGTAATTTAATCTCAGGGACTTAAAACCTTAGAGAGTACCTGACAGTACCTTCCCCTCAGATGGAAAATCCCAGAACAAGACAGTCCAAAGCAATCCCTTCAGCAGCCTTCAGTCCAAGAGGGCCACCAAGAGCGCTAGGAGGAGAAGACATAGCAGCGACTTCATCTGTTTTGGCCTCTCTGCTGAAAAGCATAATGGAAGAGCCTGTTAGCAACATCTTACACCAGAATCTGCCTTTAACACCACTACAGTGACCGGTTCTGTTAGCAGTGGTCCCCCTGCCCCTTCATAAACACCTCGAGAACAAAGTGCAATGCCGGGTCCAGGAGCCCAGCTCCAGCTCATGCTGCCTCATTATCTTCTCAGCTTTGTTTAGTCTTTGTCTCTAATGGAGATGGTAAACTCCCAGGGGCAGTGACCATGACTTAGTTCACTGAGTGCCAGACAACTGCTGGAGCTCATTTAATGATGAGACAACTCCCATAGGCCCATTGTCTTAAGTGGGAGTTCTGGCTAAGTGAAGACTTCAGGGATTTGCCCAATAATAGTCAGTAATTCAGGATGCACTTAAAGACACATTCAATGCAGCAACATCCTTGGGAAGTGAGCATTTGTACTCCAGAGCACAACTGCGAGGAAGTCTAATATTAATTAGGAAGCAAACTCAAGGGCTCTGAATAGGCCCTTATAACAAAAGATCTTTTATTGAATAACTGTAGAGGAGTGCAATGCTGAAGTTTTCATACCAAAGTAACAATAAATGAAGTGCAATTAATGCCTTTAAGACTAGTCTGTAAATTCAATCTTAGCTTAAACAAAACAAGGAGCTTCTAAAAACATCTTTTACAAACTGTAAGAGGAAAAAAGAATGGATATAAACTTAAATAAAATACACAGGTTGATTCAACCTGTTTCAGCTGATAAACGGCGTGGTACTTGTTCTGTGCCAAAGTGACACTTGACCTCTATATATCTTCTTAATGAAGTCAGCAGAGAAAGACACCCAGTGAGCCTTTGTAACACTGCAAGCGAGTTGCAAGCTGGGCTTCACTAATGGGAGCTGTCACTTGGTTTTTTCCAGGTCACAAACTAAGAAGAGCAATTAAATCAAATTGGAGGCTGTACAGATTGGAGCAAGCCTCAATAGACCAGGTACCTAAATCATTAAAGACATAGTTCTTTTCCATGATAAATTGTTGAGGAGAGTGAAACATGCTGCTGGTCATTAATCTAGGCTAATCAGCTTGAAAGCTGGGTTGTTTTATTTAGTAATTAACTGGTTATTTGAAAAAAATGATACATGGCCTATAGAGCTGCCATCCAGCAGATAATAATGCAGAGCAGTGGGGAATCTCTTGAGGGCAATTCATGCCTTTTCAATTATAGCCATTGGCAAACTCTGAAAAATGGCTCTAGGTTTGTATTGACACGTAGTAAAGAAACACACTCCAATGAACATAGCAGGCATCTTGTTGCATGCTGGTAATTGCTCTGGCCTGCCTCTTACACAAACTGCACTAGAGCAAACAAAGTATTTTGGAGGTGTCCTTCTTCCCATCCCTTGGATTTACTGTCAGTATTTTTCAGAGTCTTCTACTGGAACTGGGGGAAAAGAGCTGCTGTGTGTCAAATGGTCAAGGTCTGCCATGAAGGGGGCCTCAGCATAGTCTTTCGGAGGCAGGGGCTGCATCTCCCCCCATCAATGCATGGTAACCAGTCTGGACTTCTCCAAACATGCTCCATGGGATCCCCAACTGGCTGAGACCGAATGCAAGCGAAGCAAAGAAGCTGAAGCCTATTTCCTGGGGAACCTGCTGAGCAGCGACAGCAGTGACAGTTGGTCAATCCATGTTGTCCCACACATTTATTGATGGACAAAATACACAGGACTGGCTGTCTATCTTTGTGCTGCAGCAAAATCAGAGTGAGAATGTCTTTTTGCAAGAATATACTCATTGTAGGAATGGCATGGTAGTCCTCTAGGAGCTAGCCAGTCCCATCTGCCACGTCCGTGAAAGGTCAGTGTCTCCCAGACCCAGCCACAGCTATGACAGGCTTTTTCACACTCAGCCCTTCCAGTCATCTTGCACGGGGGACACCTAACTCCTTTGTCCTAGGCTCGGATGTATAAGCACACAGCTTTCCTTTGGAGACTGAGACAGGTCTTTCAGCCTCACCAACAATTACTTCCAGGTGTCCACAAAAAGCCACTCAAATGCAGGGATCATGTAAGTGAACCACGTGTCCCCAGAATGGATTTTTGTCATTTGTTAAATACAAAGTACAGGAGAGAGGTTAAAATTCTGCTGGAAAAAGGCCTCTGGAGATAGAAGAAAACTCCCTTAGATTATGTTGAATACACAGACAACAGCTCTGGCTCAAAAAGCTCCTGAACCACGAGTTGCTGGCAGACCACACCAGAGTATCATGCACACTTGTCCTATTTTTCACTCTACCCTAGGCATGTGCTGCTGGCAAATGTTGGAGACAGGATACCGGGCTACCCGGACCAGTGGTCTGATGCAGCGTGACTGCTCTTTTGTTAGGTATGTTCTCTTTCCCAAAATTCAGAGAAAAAGAAACGTGTGGCTGACACAGCAGCAACAGGAATCCAGGCTGGAGGGAAGGGCAGTACCATTAGTAGGTGGATAAGCGCTGTGCAGATGGAAGGGCTTGTTGCTCAGTCACTGTATCTAACCAACTGTACTTCAAAAAATGTATTTCTTTCTATATTTGAGAGCCTTTGATAGAGATTTTGGAGGCAGGAGGAGAAAAGAAAGAGCCTGTTCAATGGGGCAGGAATTAGCATCCACCATGCAGAAGCAGCATCCACCATTCACACAAAGCTTGCAAATAGTGGCCACGCAGGGTTATTAAACCTGGTTCTGGGGGTCAGGAGAGCCCCAGAGCCAGCAGCATCCCACAGAGCAAGCAAAGCAAGCTCCAACCAGCTTAAAAAAGCAGCCGTTAATGAAAAACTTTACCAGGAAAGCAGATCACATCAAGGCCACACAGAAGCCTCAGATCCTTTAAGCTGCACTTTGAAGACCAGTGGTGACAGACCGACAGATAAAGGCAAGGTCACAGGCCATCAAGACCCCCTCCAACATGCCGTGCAGCTGAGTTGGAAAAAAGAAGAAAAATCATTGTTGCTATTTGACTAAACATTATAAACTAAAAATAGCTGAATATCTCTGATTAGGAGAATTCCAAAGGCTTACAATCCTTGCCACTTGGGGTCCAATTTTTCTCTCTTTTATTATGGGCATTAGGTTTTGGACAATACCAGGGCTACAGAGGGCATATGTTAAGTTAGTCTAAGCCTGCACCACGCGAACCTTTGCACCCTGTAGGCTACTTTGTCGAATATTTCTGTCTCCAAATGAGCTGTAAAGGCTGCAGTTTTTCTGGCAGCAGCCAGTACAGCTCCCATTAACACATGTTTCACGAGTATAATTTTCAACAGTATTAATAATTGTCCTCATAAAAGTCCATGAGAGGAACTTAATGGACTAGACTGTTTTTATTTCCATGAAATTCCCGCTCTTTTAAAAGCTCTCCATGCCTGGATTTAATATTTTCTACTTTAAGACCTTGATCAACTGTTTCCAGGCATAAACTTTCTTACTTCAAGTGTGCTAATGCCAAATGAAAAGTAAAGTGATCTAAAGTTCTGCCAGACCCGCAAGTTGGGTTGAAAAAGTCAAAGATGAAAGGGGTGCACCTGCCAGTCACCCTCAGATGACCAGGGTGTGACTCTGGGGAATCATTATCTCCAAGCAAGGATTTTTTGACACCAAACACCTCATCAGTCTTTGGGAATGCCCAATGCAAGGTCTGTCCCACAAGGGACGGAAACCAGCCAGATACAGCCACAACAGATGTTAAACCATGATCCTATTCCAGACCAGAATTTTGGACCTGGGGTCAGGTAGTGGAGGGCAGCAGCCAGGATTGCTAAGCTGCATTTGCATGTTTGGCTCATTTGGCCACTCTTGGTTTCCATCAGCAAAGCAGGGTACCATCTCTGTGGGCACACAATACTCTGATCATTGAAACGCAACAGCACAAAATATTCTGGCTGAAGCTGGAAGAGTCTGCTTAGAAACCCAGCTTCAATACCTTTGCTTAGGTAAGGAGGGAACAGAATTACTAACCTCTAAGTTCAGCATTCAGTCATAATTACCACTCACACGTCTAATTCAAGACAGCTCCTAATTCAGCAGATAAAAGTCAGAATGAGATGTCAGTGCTAAAAGCTACAGCACAAACTGAGTCGATGTGGGATGGTAATGTTTATCAATGACTGTAATGAGCTTAGGAAACTTACCTGGTGACAAGATCCATCACAGAAGATTGTTAAATCGGCCCTCAATGTTTCCTTATTGCAGATATCTTTAGCCCAGCCAAAAGTCTGAAGTTTGGTGCAAATGATCACCATTTTGGTCTTACCACCTAGAAATATCAAGCAGTAGGAACTGAAACACTTGTAACAAACTAATTACCAGTAGCTAATGGGTTTTTATTTATTCCCTGATATCTCTAAATTACCCAAGACAATCTGTTAGAAGGAAATAAGAAATCTAGGATGTAAAAATACTTTTCTTTATGAAGTATATATCTTTCACTGGAAAACAGCCTCATAAAAACAATCAAACAAGAAAAAGTACAAAACCAGGGACTAGTCAAATACTTCATGCCAAGCATCATCGAACTCCTTTGAGTGATTCTACCCCTGTTCTTCATTAGCGTAATTGCAAGCAAACTTCATGGCACTGTGGAATCACAGTGATGACCGAGCAAAACACAACTAACAGGAATGATATTCTCGGGGACCAGAAAACCAAAATACTGGCAAATTTACTGAAAAGAAGAATGATTCCACAAAGGCTTAGGAATTCATGCCACAGTTATCCCAAAAGGTTTTTGACTTAGACTTTGCAGACCCCCTCAGACCTCTCTCATCTAACAGGATGCAATTCCAAGGGGATCCTTTTGTCTCTTGACTCTAAATTAAGCCTTACATACAGGAAAGCTATTTCCAGAAAGACACAGAGAAAGGGGATTTCAGACACAGCATACTTCAACGGTGAGGCATTTCCAGAGAAAAAGGCCATACCAAAGCACTGGTTTTAGAATTCTAATAAGCAAAAAAAGCTACTCTTGTCTGTCTTTCTCATCAGCCACGTGGGTTTGCACAATTAAAACACAATAGTTTCTTCCAGGGCTTTGTTGAGGTCCGGAATAGCGCTATGTGAGTGTGCAGTGTGGCATACCCGGCTCATTCTCTTCTCTCTGCAGGTCTGTCTGCCCAGGGCAGCTCCTCTGCTCCCTGCAAACCTGTCTCCCTGGCTGTTGGAAAGGAGTTGTGGTTTTACTTTGCCACGCCTGAGCAGTGTTTCTGATAACGTCTAGGATCAGGTGTTGGTAAACTCCAGGAAATACTTAGTTCAGGTCCCACTGAAGCCTTTGTTCAGTGAATATTTCCTTAAAGCAGAAGGCAATTTTCATATTTGCATTTACTGTAAAATTGTCAGGCTCAAGGAACCTGACAAATTCTGGAAAAACCCTCCTGCCATACATTTTGAAGGTCCATAAATGAACTTTTTTGACAGAGAAAATGTCTTATTCAGGGATTTCTAACTACTTCTCATCCTGAAATCAGCTGGGCATGTAACAACCAGTGCAGCCAACAATACACCCTGAATGTGGCTTCACACACATTTCCACCTTCTCTGAGGGGAAGTTGCTGGAGGCTACTTAAAGACTGATTGATTCTTTTCTGTTATAAATTCCTGTTATCACTGACTGAAAAAACATTAACAACATGTAACTGTTCATGATAAAACTTCTTAATGCTAGTTAGCTGATCTAAGATGATTTCATTGTTGCCATTGAATATAGAGTGCAAATGCTGAGATTCTCTAGAACTTCTTTACTTAGAACCTGGACTTCAGATTTATTAGGAAAAAAGAAAATATTTCAGAACTAGACTTAGCAAAAAATTGGTCTTTTTGGAGTTAAGATAGAGTTATGGATTATTTTGAAGAATACATTTGAAGCCAACAGTTTCTGAAGAACCAGAGATAATGAACTGATGCTAGTCAATACAGGTAGTCCCACGTTGTCATATATTTATATGCAGTGCCAGGGGAGGTCACACACCAAACCTTTTAAATAAATAGACCAGTATTTTAAATGGCAATAGAAAATGTTTTTGACTTTGTATTATAACAGCTCCCAGCCGTCTGTCCTTCACTGGAACAGCCCACAAGTTCTGGCTGAGCCTTCCTTGGAGCTGCTTCCTTCAAAAGGGAAGTTACTTGCAAGCCTCATTCCTGGCATTGAGTGTCTAGGGATGTATGTCCTCTAAAAGCAAAAAACACATGAGCTGACCTTTTTGCACAAAAAGAGATAGCATCAGCTTCTAACATGTGAAAAACTGAGTCATCTGAACTGGGTAGTGCCTGGGAAATCTGCTTCTGCTGTAGACAACTTAGGCTGGCTCGGCCAGAACAGCAGCTACTTCTACCGTCCGCACTTGTGGGTGGACACAAAAATACTGTAGCTTCATGCGATGGACAGGCTCTTCTCTCTTGTAGGGCTGATGGCTGCTAACTTGCTCTGTCCACTTCACAGCTATTGCTGCAAAGTTTAAAAAAAAAAAAAAAAGTTTGCTTTTACAAAAGCAAGACACAGGTCTGACTTCTCGCTCCTGGCTGGGATTTCAGTCAAGGCCAGCACAGTGAAGGCCTTGTTCTCCCCTGGAAGTTTAAGACAGTTTTGTTTAGGGGAAATAGAGGCTTCAGCAGCTGCTTTTTGGTAAAAGGAACTTTATAGACAATAGGTGAATCATTACCAAAAGCAGTCACTTGACATCAGCCACAAAAGCTTCCAGCCTCATGATCAACGAGCCCTTCTGAACTAATATAGGAAGAATTACGGCAGTGTTTTCCTGAAGTGTGGAGCTTTGCCTCTTCCTTTTTGCTGGGAACACAACTGCAGTCCCATCTCTCGCTCCCTTCAGCTCTGAATTACCCAATAAAAGTCTACAACATAGCAAAATACGAACAGTAGATCATAGGACTTGTCCCATCTCTGCACCTGGTGGTGAAATCCATGCTGGCCTCTTCCTTTTTCTTTGACCCTGGACTCCTTTTTAGCATGTAACTGCATTATCCTCAAAGGCAAAGCTGTTATTTTTTTCTGAGACATAAAGAAAAAGGAAGAATCATTAGTTCAACTCAAAAAGGTGATAAACAGCACATGCTATACCTATTTGTATGTCCACTGAGGGTGTAAAAGCTGCAGATTATTTTTTGAATACATCTGTGGAGGGGACCAATCCTGCAAGCTGGTGGGCACCAGCCTAGAGATACAGGGTCCAACTGTCTGCAAAGGCTCTCTTTCTTGCAGGTTCACCTCCCAACAGCATTTGGGTTAACGTTTCATAGGTAATAGCAGAGATGCTAGCGAAGCAGAAGGGAGAGACCATGAATTGAAACTATGGAGGCTGGGATTCAAATGACCCTGGACCTTCACAGAAGTCACGGGGAGGTTTAATTTTGGAGAGGACAAGGAAGAGGCAAGGAGCGGTGCTCTGCTCAGGTAACAGGATGCATGTGATGAAATTGGCTCAGAACCATTTTGCCTCTTCTAACATGCTGTCATGGAAAAGAACAAACTGATAGCAGGCTGCAATATAGCATTTCATTTCCAGAGGGACTAGTGTTACCTGTACTAATCCACAGTGATTTTTTCCTGCCAAGTGTTATTCTTCACTTTAAGACTTTTGAAGCCTAGTCTGGAATCCTCTATATAGACCTGCAGCAAAATAAAGAAGGGTAGTACAGACAGCTTTCCAAAAGAGAAAAGGGTTCCTTCAACAGCAGCCGTGCCATCACCCTCCAGTGTTCTCAGTGGCTTGTTTCAATATCAGTTTGAAGTAACCATGGCAGAGACAGGATGTTTGGTTTCAGAGAGCAGGCAGTAAGTTTATATTGTCAGAGCAAACACTTGGGACTCCAGATCACAACATCCCTTGCTGTTTACAGAATGTGTTTTGCCAGAATCGGACGTGAAGACGCACTTCACGGTAACAAAAGAGGACAATGCCATTATCCTGCAATTGTCAACAGTGTTACAGTGCCGAAGACTTTAGTTCAATATTTGCCAAGCAGTAAAATGAGCAACGCCTGTCAGTTTGTTGACCTAGATGCATCAGTTACTAGAAAAACTATATTGAGCAGACAGCAGTTCAGTTGCAATTGTTGAGGGCCAAATTCCAGCCACAGAACTAAGTGCTATGGGGTTACATTCAGAGTAACAATAAAACTGTTGAGATCTTGTTTGGACGCTGTCACCAGAATACAATAAACAAGCGTCCTTATATTGAGGCACTTTCAAACAGCTGTGTCAGAGCCAGGCACTACAATTCTTGCAGACTGAAATTCCAAAGGAGATTTAAAATGCTGTAAACATCCTTTCTGGAAAGGCTGAAAACCTTAAAAAAAAGTTACTTTCACCTTAATGCAGAATGATCAGTGTGGCTTGACAAACGTTCCGCAAGCTTTAGACTACAGCAAATGTTGGCACAGCGGTACATTTGTACCAAACCATGCTTTTGTTCAGTCATCTGTGTCTCAGCACAGCCAGAAAGGCTTCAGCTGGATACACCTGCTGGGAAGGCTGGTGGACCTGGGAAAGCGACTGCCCTTGACAGGGCAGATCCAGGGAGGATTAGTACTCCAGTTGCACCCAGTCCTGGGTAAGCGGCACCAACCCTAGGGTTGACAGCAGCCTAAATGTCCTTCCCTTGCATTCAGTGTGACACCTCCCACTGCTAAATCACTTTATTACTGATCTGCCTCTGCAATCTGTGCACAGGAGAATGACAAGCCAGTAGAACGGGCTTGTGCTAGATCACGGGACAGAGAGGACAGTACTAACACTAACATTTCTGCAGAGCAAAAGCATGCAACAGTGGATTAAAGCAAAAAAATCAGGCATGTTCTCCTCTGTTTACTGAAGGCACCGTTTCAGGCCTCAAAGGGCTGACACCGCTCAGGATTCAGCTAAAGAGCTGCCAATCATCCCTACTCCACCACGCCGAACATGCAACTTCATGCCTGCAGGTGAAGCCTGTCAGAATCAGGACAGGATCAGCATTCACGAGAACCCCTCTTTGCCCACAGCACAGTGAAAGAGTGAAACGATTTTGCAAAAGCTTGACTGGTGAAACCTGCTGTAGACCGTGCCTTTTTGCTTCACGTGGGAAAAGCTGGCAAAATACTTTTCCCCATCTTGCCCAGGGAATCTACCTTTTACAGAGCATCCCCTGCCACTCACTCTCCTGTGACAGCATCCTGCATCCATCACATACTGCGACTGCTTCTAAATGCACGGACTCTACATCTTGGGTGTTTACTAACTAGCAGGCACACCAAAACAGCCATGACAAGTACCTACTATATTAAAGGCAGGGGCCCACCAGTTGGCTTCAACCCTAAGTTGGCTTCTTTCCTAAGAGAATGCACATATGTCACAGAGATTCCTCTCCAGCTTATCCAAGCTCTCAGAAAGGCTTTTCTTTACGTTTTAAAAGAGCCCTTGGATGCTAAGATACCATTCTGCTTTCTTAAGTAATGTCACAAGACTTCTGGTTTGGCCACACAGTTGCTCTTTAGAAAAGAAAAGGAGAGTCCGTGCTTCAGCTTGGGACAAGTGGCAAAACCACTGCAATCTTTTTTATAAAGAATGGAGGGGAAAAAAAGAGGAGGGGAAAAAAAAAAAAAAAAGATTAGAAACCGAGTTCAGTCACTCTGGGAACCCAGCCTTTATGTACTGTTTACTAAAAGGATGAGCTGAGGAAAGGGGTGAGGGCCAAATGTGGGCATTAGGTCTCACCTGCTGATTCTCAGGAGTCATGAATATTCTTATAATCCCCCTCTCTTGGCCCAACGGGCTACAAGCCTTTTCATCACAAAGCTTGATTTCAGCGAGGATCCGGGAGTTGCTCTAAGCTTCAGCAAGTGGTATAATATTCCCTTGTTTCCACATGAAAACAGCCCATGCCATAAATCACCCTCCCATGTTTCTTCTCTGTTACTCATCTACTAATAGCACTTGTCTTTCAGACTAGCTTAGGTACTTAAATAACTTCTCTTCTGGGCTATGCAGAGACCAGTCAACAAGTCATGATTTCTGCGGTAGTCAGCATGGTTTTTTTCATTGCATATATACACAGATATAGTATATATGTTGAGATACAGGTATATTTATAAAATGTGCTACACACTTGTAGCTAAAACCAAGACATCAGAAACAAAACTGAAAAGGGGTGTGAGCAGTAGTAGTGTGAATTGTATCATATATTTTTCAAGCCAGATGGCACTATTGTAAGCATCTAATCTGACCTTCAGCACATCACAGGCCAGAGAATGTCACCTGGTGTGGGTGTAAGTTACGTGCCAACAGGGCAGAGGAGGACAGGGAAGGACAATGTGCTGGCAGGAAAAGCAAACAGGGTGTGTAAAAGCATGTAACAAAGCAGTATGAAGAGATAAACCTTCTTGAGATAACCTATGGCTAGCTGTACTTCCATAAGCCTCCTTGAATTCTAATTTTCAGCTGCCAGGCAATGGAAAATTATTTTCTTTTACTGAAAAGGGAAGTGTTATCTCCTCCAGCTGAAGGGATGGACTATGCATAAACTGAGAAGAGGGGAAAAAAAGCTTTTTTTAACAGGAAGCTCTTATTTTTCTTATGGCAATAGTATCCAGTGGCAACCTATCTTAGGCCCCAAAACAAATTTTTAATAGTTTAATAAAAAATAGTTTAATAAAACAAAAAGATCTAATTGATCAGAGCTTGCAGATAAAAGCAAGAAAAAAAATAATCTTTTGTCCAGAGGTATTACCTGATAAGAACAAAAGGGATAGCATCACCTTCCTGGTTATTGGTGGAGGATTAAAAATATGTATAAATAACAACAATTTATTAAAAAAGAGCCTTATACACTTCATATTCACTCTGGTCTTGCTTGTGAGAAAGAAGGCAAGGCCTCACACAAAGCTATGCATTATCAGTTCTGGAACCCTGTGAAAATATAAAGTGTTTCAGCAAGAAATCTGGGAGTTGGGGCAGGGAAGCTATTCTTTTTGATGAAATATTTAGTCCATAAGTAGTCCTAAGCTACAAAATAATTTGCACATGAAAATGGCTTTCAGGTTAGGTGGATCTGAGATCACAACTGTTAGAGGAACTCATCTTCCACCTGAGGTATACAAACACACCACTGAGCAATCACAAAGGAAGCATGAGCAGAGTTTGTTCTGGGGATGCTCTCACTCTGTGCTCTTCATCTTCCTCAATGTGGAAGTTTGCTTTTCAAGCTAAATACTACTAATTCCATGCCATTATCATGTAGTTTTATAAGCACATGCAGAAAATATATTAATATGCATAGGCAATGTGATAGACAATATCCCTTATACTGAATGTAGCTTGTTCATTCAAGCTACAGTCCACCAATATAAAACCATTAATATATCTACATTTTTTAAGGCAACACCCTTACCTGGGGTATGACCATCCTCTTTCATCCCTTTTGTGTCTACGTGTTTCATACCAATGCTGAGGCCTGATATCCTTGCAGATTTGTCCCAGTGGCTGCTCTGGCTTGTGGAAGCCTTCTGTAAAGCATATGTGCAACACAAAGTGATGAGCCCAAATGATAAACAGGCCTCTCACTAGATTTCTGCTGGGCTAAGTAGATGGAGATTGGGAGGAAAATGGGAGATGCACAACAGATGTATGCTGCTGTGGCAGTTCAAGTTACCCAGAACATTTCTTTTCAGAACTCCTCCACGAACACTGGAAGTAAAATAATGTTACACTTCAGATAATTGTACATAGCAGTAAGTTTGCAGTAAGGCTTGGAGGGAGTAATATTTTGGTGTTATGTTCAATACCTTAGGAATCCATTACTCAGAAGGTAAGAATGACCCTCCAAACATTATGGCATTGGTACTTATGAGTACACAGGATAGCTATGGTGGTATTCCTGCCACACATCTTGCTACCGGTCACATTCTTCCACTCTTCCTTCTACAAAAGTACCTTCAAGGATGCACAGCTCTGGCAGCTCTGATAGGAAAGGTCTCATCAGTCCTAAGATTCAGTCCTGGTACGAGGGAAACCATTGCTTTCCTTACCATCAAGCACATGATCCAAGATCAATCCCTGAACAAACCACCCTGTCTTTCTTCAAACCTAAGTGCTCTGCCAGTTTCAGAGAGCTCTGAAATACTCCTTTTGCAATCAATCTGTTGTTGCTTAGTGTATGCTGTACTCAGCTTTTGCCTCAAGCTCAACTTCTGCCCAACTAGATCACGCAACACTGGTCTGTTCAAAGGTTGTTCTTTGTTTGCTTCTTGTCTGCTCTTAAGACAGATGTTTCAAGGCATGGGAGAGGATATAAACACATGCACACTGGGGAAGGGGAAGAAAAAAAAAGGTGTCCAGGTGTTTAAGCAATGCCAAATGTGAAAGAATTCCAATTCACTGCTTTCTCCTTTAATCTGGCAATTCCAAGGGACCAAGCGTGTCACGACTTGTACCCCGAACACTTTCCGCTCGGGTGAGTTCAGACAAGGTCTGCATTAACTCCCCAACCTGCTAGAAAATTATTTGAAACAAAAGGTTCAGATATGTCCCTTTCCCTCCAACAAGCCAGGAAACAAATGGTACAGGAATGAGGTCAGAAAGGAATCATCCGCCTACCATACCCCTGAATTCATTTACCTACCTCAGAGCCCATTCAAGGAAAGGGGTGGGATGGGGAACAAGGGATGATATAAAGCAGAATGAAGCTCTGGGGTTGCTCGCTACATTACAAGATTTGACAGGCCTTTGCCAGCCTTCAGCTTCTTTGTGTCTTTCACATAATAGAGAATCACAAACTGAGCAGCCTGTGATCTGGGGGCTGCACTATTAGATGGAGCAAACCCTTTGCAAATGCTAATAGTATTGTAGCATCCTGTCAGGCAGCAACACAAAAAAGGATGTTGATTTTCACATGAACCAGAACAGACTCATTGTAAAGAAGGTTGCAATGAATGTTCCATCTCCAAACATCAAAAGCCATAGGCAATTGGCTTGTGGAGATGAGGCAAAATACTGCTTCAAATGTTCTTAAATATAGGGTGCATACTGTTACCTGAATGCTTATTTCATGATGCCAGCAAAGACAGAACAGCTGCTTGAAATAGAAGTGAAGATGATTGGGTATTATTTCTGTGGTGAAGTAATTTCTAGATTTACAGAGGCTTTTGTTGTGCAATCTACTGTATTCCAGAAGTTTGGAAGATATTCTCCTTTATGAATGTGCAGATTCAGTCAAGAGCAGAGTTTATGGCAGTAATAGAGCACAAACAGAACGTGCTTGTCCTATACAGTTCTAAGGAGGGGCAGCTGTCAGTCTTGTCCAGTGATACCCAACTATTTTCCTGAAAAAAATTCCCTAAAATGTTGATGCAAATACAATGCTTAAGCTATTTCTGTTATAAAACTTATTATAAAATTCCCTTTTCATTAAAACTTCACATCTTACCCTATATTAGGAATGGTACAATCCAAGGTGCTAATAAATGCACCGCTCTGACTAACCTTCAAGAAGTTCACTGTGAAAAACTGAACAAAGATCATCGTGTTGATTGTCACTACCAAGGACAGGTCAGAAATTAATTTTAAAGTCAGAATGTGAAATCACAACACAGGTTAGGACACACTGCTCTGGAAGCCCTCAGACCCTACAGACTTCCAACAGCAGCAAATAGCTTTCTATCAGTGTTCTGCAACACAAACACACAATTATTTGTAGCTACACACAGAAAACAGCTTTTCAGCAGAAATGGCTAGTAATACTTCTGGAATTGACTCTAGAACAGCACCTAGAGACAATTCCAGAATCAGTCTCACAGCCAATGGCAGGCACTTTTCTGGATTCATCTCCGGAACCATGCCTAGAAACCCACCGAGAGTCAATTTGAGAAATGCTACAATGGCTACTAGACTCAACTCTCAGTCTGATTGCCACAATCACTTCTAGAGCCACTTCTGGAAACATTTCCCCACAAACTGATGGTATCAACCCAAGAAAGTTATTGAGAGTCAATTTCAGAAAAGTTTCTAGAACAGTTTCTGAGGGTCACCCTAGAATTGTTTCACAAGCCATTCCAGAAGTGCTTTCAGAACTCTTTCCCGAATCACTTCCACAGTCAAAACTAAAACCATGCCTGTGATTGTTAGCATTTCTTATGTAACAACAGCTTGGATAATTTCACCTTTTCACCTTCTGATGTGCTACAGCACTGAGGTGATGGAAGATGCAAGCTTGCTTGAAATCTTCATGTCAAGATGAAAGTAGTTGTTTGTTTGGTTTTTTTTTTATTTTTTTTATTCCCTCTTTAAGCCAATTACACAAAGCAGCAGCAACTGGCAATACAGTAGCTCAGGCTGGCATGGTAGTTTGTAATGGGAACTGTAGTCAAACCTCTACTTTGCCTCCAGGCATTGGAAACGGGCAGGTTTCTACTTCTGTCAATGGAGTTCCCTAGTCCTGAGGAAATCAAAGTAAAAGGAAAATACGGGAAGCTAGTTTATAAGCTGCTGTTTTTTCAAATAGCCATACACGTTAAGTTCTTGTGAGGTCCCCCAATATGTGAGTAATCTTCACCACTGTACATCCCATCTGCGTGAGAAAGAACGACTGGAACATTTCCTAAAGCGCCTCAAGACCTAGAAACACATTCCAGTCAAAGAAAACTCACACTGCAGCTCTGCAAAAACACAGAGGTATCACCACAGACTTAGCACAAATGGCAACACCCTGACTGACACCAAAATATCCCACAGACATCTACGGAACGAAATCTACAAAGAACAAGAGTTCTAACTGATTCACAGGGCCCTGGGTCAGACATGAAGATCTCATATTTCAACATTTCTCAACTGAAGTGATGAAGTCTCTTGCATCTTCTTTTCATCCAGTTGTTAAGAATTACTAAATTACATTTAAGATACACAAAAACTTAATTATCTAAACTTTAGCTTTGGAAATACATCATAACTCAATTTTGGTTTGAATATACTCAGTCAAAAATGTATTAATATATCCTTGATGGTGAAATAAATTATTACAAACACACAGGTATGCTCAAACACTTCATTTTACATTTTCACCTTCTAACTTAACTATGCTTGCTTTTGACTTTTACACATTTCCAAGTTTTTCACCTCTCTCATGGTCTGATAACTTTGGATGAGGTTACTAGCAATCACACAGAAGGAGTAATTCTTGAATTTGAAGAAAGTACCATTTGTACCTTTTTCATGAAGAAGCAATGGAAAAACCTATGGCCATTAATATTTAATCCTTGTCTCATAATGTCTCATTTAATGAGAAACAGAAATATCTTACCATACCTACACAACAGTAAAGAACATTCTTTGTAAATGCAATATCTATTTATGGAATAATTATATTTGCATTTGCTAATCTCAAAACCCCACTGAAATTACAAATTAGTCTGCTCCTTAAAATAAATTGCTTTATGCAGAATCTGAAGGTAGTATATGTAACACAGGAAAATATCCTGAACTTGTTCAAAACAGTTTGGAATAAGATACTTTTGAGTATCACATAAATATTTGGGGCAGTTCAAATAATTGTGTTTACTATCTAAAAGTTGTTGTAATAGTCATCCTTCTTATGCTGCTTAACAAAACTACAGCTAAATTATCTAGTAAGATACTCCTTACAAGGAGCAATTTTGAACTTATACCCACTATTGCTGTTAAGTGATACTAAACTTACTAGTGAGATAAGCACTCTTATTTCCTCCAATCTTAAAAAAAAATCCTATAAAAACCAGCATAAAATTACCTGTTGCTTATTTGTCAAGACCATTTTTGCTTAGTTTAATCATGAAATCAAGTTAAAGTAGAGTTATAATCCTTCACTGATCCCAACATGCCAATTTAAGCTTTGTGGAGTAAATACGCAGCACCTTTGATACCATAGATTTTTGGGTTTTTTTTCAATTGATTTTGTAAAATTTGTCTCCATCTAAAAGAAAAAGAATGAAAAAAAGAAAAAGATATATTCTTGAATTCATAGGTTGGTAAGCCGACTGCTCTATAATTCTCAAACCCATTGTCCCAGTACACGTTTATTTTAAATGCACCTGAAACTAATGCTCCATAACCAGCCTTCCTTTATACTTTGAATATCAGTTGATTATTTAAACCTCCGGAAAGATAACCTTTCAACATAATGATTTTTCATGACACCTTTGTCTAAATGTATTAAATGAATGGTAAGGTAATCATTAATTTACGTAGTAGAAGATAACAGTACAGTTACCACTATCTTGGTGCTGACACAGCACTCCTGAGTCAGATATTTTAACATCATTAACAGGTTACTTTTTCACAATTTAAGAAATGAGAAGGCCAAAGTGACTTCTGAATTAGGTGCAATAGCACTGTGTTCAAAACCCATATTTATTATTCCTTCAGTTACATTTTTATTCAATAAATACCTAGTTTTCATGGAGTACATCATGCTAAGTCTTAGATGAGCAGCACAGAGAAGTTGAAACTAAAACTCCAGGAACATCACGCTAAGAGAGGTGAACACTGGGCCACTGGATGCAACATTTTGCAACATTTACATTACACAGAAGTTTCAAACAGTGATCTCTAGGCAAATGCAAAACTTGTGGGGTATTTTTGTCTTTTTTTTTTTTTTTTTTTTACAAAGAAGGATTTAACACAAGTACAGATTTGCTTCACTTGCTATACAACTTTAGGACTCTGCCTTCAGAATTGTGCAAACTTACATTTCCGAAGTTATCTTCAGAGAATGATGATGACATAAGTCATGTTTTCATTTTTCCTTTCTCAAACATTCATTTTCAGGAAGTAATTTTAAACAGAAAATCCCAAAACATTCATTTAGATCACCTTGCAATATTTAATCTTTCAACACCATTTTATGAATAGCTCTACGTTATCTTTTTGTCCACTTGACTGAATATTTGATGTCTGAACATTGGGGGAACATCTTACCAAAGTGTGTATTGTTTCATCTGAAAGCAAACAGAAACAGTATCTGTTGGAAAACATTCAGATTCCTCTCTTTTAATCGCCACACATCAAAATCAATAGCCTTTTCAAAATGGGACAAATAAACCACGTAAATTTTAAAACATACACAATCAGACAACTGCAAAACAAACTCTTTCCTCTTCCACATAGTGTTCAGAAGTGTATCCAGATCATTTGTGGCAAAGTGTGGGCAGAAAAATATGGTGGTGATTAATCACCAGGCACCTACGATACAGAGGCTAAATCATGCTTAAATTTGTCAGAAGTGACATTTCTACAGCAAAACTGAAAGGCAGTAAAAGAATGACTACTTACTATTTTACTGAATGATAGAAATCAAGTGGGACCTTGTGCATAACATTCTTATAAAAGCGATTTTGGTCTTAAGAGTAGATATTAGAAAAAATGAGATTAATTGTATTTTTCCTTTTTTAGTTAAGGAGGTTGGAGAAGTTGGAATTGTATGGAGTATCTTTCTACATTTCACACACACTTGATCAAGTTACTTTGTACCTATGGTGAAGGGAGGACTTAACAAGGAAATCAGAGCCTGTGCAATCCCAGAAATGAAATGTAATCGGCTATGATTCAAGGGTAACAACATATACTAGGAAAGAATGGGTAAAAGGAGCAGTTGTTGATATTATTTCCTGAGCCAAACCTTTTAAGATGTCAGTGAATACCAGTCTGTACTTTCACTTGAAAGCACTAAAAGAATTGCTTGGATGATGTCTCTCAAGAGTTTAGTAGTTTAACAAAATCCACAACTTCCTCTCAAGATCTCAATACCATGCTTTTAAATCTGTACCAGAATGATCAGAGAATGTTTCCAACACAGAGCATAACAAATACAAATTGCATTACTTAGAAGGGCATTTTAATGTACATACAAATACTAAAACTTTATGTTAAACTCCCAGGATCATCTGCAGGCAAGAAAATGACAACAGATAAAATCATTTTATGAATCTGATCCAGCTTTACCATACAAGACAGGTGCCAAAAATAAAAGCTTTTTTTTTTTCCTTTCAGGAAAAAAACCCCAAACTTAAATGTACAACTTCAGCAAACTCCCAAGCTATCTCATTGACACACAAGTCAGATCCTTCTGTCATGTGCATGTAGCTTCAAAAATTAAAAGAGCAGGTGGATTTGAACTGAACTTCTCAATCCCATGAGACATTATTTTCTTTCCCCTCCATCATTTTAGGATGCTCCCCAAAAGATAGGAAAGAGAATGGGACAAAAAAGCCATTTCTATTCAGTCTTCTTTGTGCAAGATATCCAGGAAAAGGCTGCATTCTTGTGTAAAGTTGCTGTTGGAACAGAAAGGAGATTGTTTTAAGACATGTGCAAATATATGACAGCACTTAGGCTTATGTTTTTGAGAATTAAGAAAGAAATTTGGAAATTACCCACATGCAAATATTTTTGCTAACAATACATTGTGCCTTCAAGGGAAAAAAAAAATCAAAATGCTTTTATAGACAAAAAAAGTGATCCATTAATTTTGATTCCAGCTATTTATGCTTTCTTTTTCTTAACACAGAGGTTTGTAACACATTTATTAAAAAGAATGAACAGAGAGTAATCAAATAGCCTACAGTGTTTCACAATATCTGCATAACTAGCCAGTAATTGTATTTCTACTAAATTTTGTATCTGCTTGTAGCATAAAAGCTAAAGTATAGTTCTGCTTCGAAGCAAGAAGCAGCAGCAGCCAGACACTGCAATAAAACAAAAAGGAATTTTCACAAAGTTTGTAAGTGATGTAAACATGCGCATCCAAAAGTGACAGATAAGCATTTTTTACTGGACAATAAGAAAATTGTAGCAATCTTTTTATGATCTAAACATGATTACCTGCTTGAACAATCTACTTTTCTTGATGGAGGGCTTCTATGAAGGCTTCAAGTTTTTCCTGGATTTCCCGAACTTTCTCTGGAAGAATTAAAGATCACCATTCAAATACCTACTGCTAAATCGAGGATATGCCCAGAAAGAGAAAACCAACACAACCCAAACCTCCAAACATGAACAAAACCTGATACTGTCATCAATATTACCCTTAAGATTTCAAACATTTTGCTACATGTCAAGAACTTCTACAAACATATTTTATGATTATCACGCTGATTTAGTAATTCAAAAATTTACCAAAGCAATCCAATACTAGAAATGTTGCATTTCAAAAACCTGAAGTTTCCATTAGATGGTGCACAGCAGAACTACTGTACACCTGTTACGTATAACATTTAACCAAATATCTTTATTCTCCACAGGAAGTGTCACAAACACCACTAATCATTCTAAAAAGAGTTGAAAGCTACTGCCCTTTCAGCCATGAGAATTTCAGGGAACCAAACGTCAACACTCAAGACACCTATTCAAAAGGGCAGACACAACATTAAGAATGTTTAAAACTTGCACTTTAATTCCTTGCGTTTCAGTAGGTACCAGATGGGTGGGGGCAGAATCTTATTTTATAAAAATACTAAAGCTGGGACTTTCTTTCTCTACAAAAACGCAACTTGTACACAACTACAAATAGTTACTAAGAATGAAAAGGCAACATTGGGAAAAATTCAGGGGTTTAGGCATTTTTCCACTCTTTTCTCAACTCCATACAACACTTGTCATCATATAACCTATTTGATTTATTAAATTGCTTATGAAGCAAGATTTAGAACATAGCTGGAATCCAAAGCCTGTGAAATTTCCTGCTTTTCTCTCACCACATCCTCATTTGAAGCTCCTTCTGTGTGTGATTATAGCCATGGAAAACACACACTTCAGAAATAGGAAGGAACAGGGGAAGAGCAGTAGGACAGACAAAAATAAGTTAGATGGGCATAAACACAAATTTTTTTTCCATGCTAAAAATACTATTGGATTAAAGCTGTATATGCCCTTGTATGAGATAGAGGTTTGAGCTTTTTTTTAAAAAAAATAATTATAACATGTAGCAACCACATGTTATAAACTTGCTTTGTTGAGCTGAAATAACAACAAAAAAGAAAATAAAACAATCAGCATTAAATGGGATACATAAGTGGAAAAAACCCCAAAATCCTCCAAAGAGAATGCTCTAAGAAGGTAGCTATGAGAGCTAAAAGTTTCATCTAGTAACAAGGTGACAATCCCCAGATAGTTAGGAAATTCATTTTGGAGCAGTAATAACAAAAACTCAACAGAACTCTGTAGTGCTGTCGTAACAGGAGTACAGAATTTTAGTTAGCATTTGAAATAACAAATGGAAAGTAGCCTGCATGAGGATGAAGAAATCTCAAACTCATATCTTTATCATACAATTCTCAGGTTACAAAGAGGAGGCCACTTATACTTTCAACACTTCACTGTCCTCTTCCCCAGTGGTGCTTATCTACAAACGCAGTGAGCTGGAATCGCACTCTGGGTCCTCAAGCACCAAAGAACCGTCCTGAATTTCAGCTGATTTTTTTTTTTAAATACTTTGATATTAAATGAAACTTACAGTCAGTGTAAGGAAAAAAAGCTGTATCTTGAAAGTTAAGAAACAGCAGTAGCTGATTTTTACCAGGAAAATAAATAATAAAAGAAATTAAAAGAAATCCTCAGCATAGAGAATCTTTGAAAGCCACCAATGAAAAAAAAAAAAATAGTCCCATGACCACTTCTCCTTACTAAGCACATTCAAAGTATCTTATAGTCTTTTTTTTTTTAAAGAAAAAAAAACCAACATTGCTTGCTTCTCAGTACATAAACCTCTTCTATAATGAAAACATTAATTCTATGGCATTTATTTAGGGAACTACTTAGCTCGGCTTTCAATACTGATGCTCTGTGTATGTTTACAAAATTAACCTTTGAAATAATGTCCTATTATCTTGGATAGAGTTGACATATTTTTGGAAGTTATCGATCCTGGACCTGACTCTCCAAAATGAGCACCAGTTGCCAGTGATAACTGGAGACTAGATGATCTCTTTCAATAGGTTTATTTCTGATGAGGATTTTTCTTTTTTAACTGCTACATGCTTTCCCCAAGTATGTTCTTTATATTGATCAAGCCATTAGATTCAGTGAAAGCAGCCAGATTTAGCAGTATTAAATGCAAATATTTTCCCTTCTCAACCTCTTGCTAATGAAATATTCCAGTCCTGAAAATTAATAGCATCAGCAAAAATCTATAACTATTATTTCACCCTTAAAAAAAGGTTTGTGCCAACAAAATCTATTTTAATTTTCTGATTAGGGCATATTAAAATAACAGGAGAGCAAATATGTATTCCAACAGAATATACTGAATCAGCTGTGTTTGCTCAGAGAACAGACATACTAAAATTGCCTCCATATTATGTGCACTTTATTAGTTTTTATACTTGGACTGAATTGAAATGATTGCTTAACTGTAATAATTATGAGGTCTTGAGGTAATTTAATACTTTGAAAAAACATGCTGGCTATTCTTAAAAAAGAACAGTTACAATGACTGCCAAATAGCTGCAATTATTCATTCTCTGCCCTATATTCTTTGCAGTAGTAAAGCCTTTTGCAGCAGCAGACCCCAGCCAACCCGTACCATTTCACCCAAGTCCCTTCTGTAGCACAGAGCAGCAGCCTCCTAAATGGGTTTACTTTTTAAATAGGCTAATGGCAGTTATGCATTTACACAACACTAATCTTGATAAACCTGTAAATATAAATGCTCAGGCAGAACTCTTCTAACGAGTGCAAGTGCAGGGTCTGCAATTCTGGGGTAAGTGCTCATAGCTTCATCAGCACCACGTGACACTGCATTTGGCACAACAGTTAATTGTTACAATTCAAGTCAGACTTTACCCATCTTTCTTTGGGGAAGTTTCCTCTGTGAAACACACAAGCTGCGTACCCACATTTGCAAGGTTTTGATTGACACTTACATCATAATATTAGTGACGTACGCTTGTAAATTACAGCATATTTTGTTTTCAGGAAGGTTTATAAGCATACCAAATCTGGAACATAATCTGGGTTTCGGGTAAGAATACTTAGTATACAAGTAAATTGAGGAACAGACAAGGGTGACCTGTTGCTCTTTCTAGATTTTGCGATACTGTGTTTGTCCATGTACAAGCAAGTCCCAGATCAGAAGCACCCAGTCTACTAGCAAATTACTCTTGTAACAGGTTGAACCACCGCAGCCCAGTTACACAACGCTCCAGTATGAGAAGGCTGTTATAGCACTACACTCTTATTATACAGTACTGCAGAAGTTTAAATATATACTATTGTTGGATGCTAGAAAGAAGATGTCATCTTTGGTAGTTTTAACGCAGACTTGAAGTTAAAAATACAGAATTCTTCCAGCACCTGGTAAACAGTGATCAAAAAAAATCAAATGAAATCAATTAATAACCACAACTAAACCCTTGTTTCCATCTTTAGAACAGTAAAATTCAGAGGCCTGGGGGCAATGAATGGCTATTCTACTTCCCAGTTACCCCGTGTTTACCTAAAAGATAAGCTAGTTCATACATCAACTCATTATGCCTCTTGATCTGGTAATGAATATTCCCATAATCCTCCCTCCATGTCCCATAAAACTTCACTGACAGAATGAGGAAATTCTTTATTCAGAGGTCTTGAGATCCCCATTCATGCTCAGTCCCTCCTTATCTCCATATGAAATGATAGTGCTACCCACTCATTTTCTTTTCATTAATCCTGCGATCCTAAATCTAAAAGGCTCAAAACCAGACTAATTGATCTGTAATTAGGATTTGGATACGCTGCGAACACAGAAAGATGCAGGCATAGAAAATTTGCTTTTCCTAATATCATAAACTGGTCAGAAAGGAAACCCCTGAAATACCGAGTCTTTGAAGGAGAGTTTGCTTACTGATTGCTGCCTTAGATAGTCAAGCTATCTACTAATTAACAGTACAGAAGCTGGGGAATCACTGATAAAATGAAACAGCTAAAGTAAGTTATCAAATTAATCTCCTGAGGTAAGGCTAAATAATCTCAAAATAATATTAAACACAAATTAGAAAAGGAGAGTCTATTATTGATTTATTTCAACCATGCTCTAAGTAGCAAGAAAAAGTTTTCTATATATTTTCTAACTGCATTAATTGGTTTAATAAAAGATGTGGCCTCTGCTCACAAGCTCCATCTTGCTTAAGCTTCTGAAGATAAATTAATTTTGAGACATTCAAATCATACATACCTGTAAAACCCCAATGGTTTTAGCATGGAATTTTAAAAGTGTTCATGTCCGTCTGTGCCACAACAAGGAGAAAATTGCAGAAGTACTGTAGGCAAATCAAAAAGCTTTCCCTTCTCCTGTTTACAAGGTTTCCCATATGACATCAATTTTCAGTTGTAGCATCAAGAAAAATTGTAAAAATCTTTCTGGACACAGATTCATCTTTATTTTGTACTTTGATGAAGCTTACAGCATGAAAGAACAATAAAATGTGTTAATACCTGATTATAAATCCTCCTGTTCTACATTAAAGTGATTTCTACCTCCAACTGATGTTTACATGGCTTTGATATTTGAAAGCTCATGGTTGTTCCTCCTTTTGCTCTGGATTGTGCTAAGACTTTAGTCCCCCCATTTTTTTTTTTTTAATCTTCCTTCCTTTCTTAATCCCTTCCTTGCCTATAAACATTCTCACTGCTTGCTGTGCTACTTCTATGTTATGGTTAATTAACCATAGAGGCAGAAATGCTGAATTTACTGCTGTGAATGCATCATCTTTCCTCTAGTAAAAAGGAAAGCCCAGTCTCTAGTCAGATTTCAGCAGGATGCCCAGAAGCACACCATTAAAAACTGGAAATGTCGATCCACATTTTCCTATTGAAAGTCAAATTTTAGTTTAGGGCTACCTAAAACACAAACCTCATAGTTGTATACAACCCCCTACAGTCAGGTGGAGAAGCGTGTGTGCGTGTGAAAATAAAATCATCTCTTCAAAGTTCAGCTTTTTGTACCATATTCCTGGATTTTGTAAGGGCTATGCAAAAGCTTTATTTTTTGTTGAAACAGTATGAGGCAGCACGTGCGTGGCCACTCCAAATAATGCCCCAAAAGCAGACCTTACACCCACAGTTACAAGACCTGCATCGACACGCTTTCTCGTGTCGCACACAACCACAGCCTAAGAGCTACTGTAATTTACTGATCATTGCAGGGTCACGTCCTGCTGCATTTAGAAAATCCTTTGAAACTACCTGTCACATTTTTTGCCAGTTTCCTCTTGTTCACATACCATATTTTCCTCCAGATGAGGCCAAGAGGCAAGCTAAAGTTATAAGACAAAAAAAAAAAAAAAAAAGGCAAAACCACCCAGGCTGCCCTTAAAGAGACAGAACTTTTCCCCACAAAAGGGCCAAAAGGGAAATAAAAATTAAAAAAAAAAAAAAAAAAAAAAAAAAGGCAAAACCACCCAGGCTGCCCTTAAAGAGACAGAACATCAATTATCAGCTGCAAAGACAGATTTATAAGTAGAGGGCCCCCTCTGTTCCTTTAAGGCTGCAAAACAGATGGGAAGTGAATGGACAGTCAAAGGGTCAAGAAAACACATGGGAGGTGCTGCTTGTCTGCTGTATGTATGTTCCCAGCATAAGAAAGAGGTCAAGATTGTAACTGCAGGGCTGGGTGCTGGAAAGGCCTTTTCTTTAAGCTGTTACAAAGACAAACACTGTTCCTCATCCTGCTGTCAAACTGCTATAAATATTGGTTTGTCAAGAGAGTTTCAGCAGCTAAAAGTTTTTTTTAAAAAAAGGCTGAGCAGGAGGATGAATCATGTGAATGATTCTTAAACAATTAGCTCATTAGTGTAATAAAAGCACTGCAGAACTCTGAAAAGTTTAAATGGAATTTATAATAGTTCATGTAGTAAATCCATGAATCATTAAAAATAGACAGCCTTTTTAAAATGCAAGCTTGCAGAAAATAGCTACCATACTCTTTAGGTACTGGTAGTTAGACTGAATGAAGATGCCACCTGATGCTACATCATAGTAGTTTTCCTTTACTGTTACAAAATATTTCTTCTATCTATTGCAATCTATAATGAGACTTGAATTTGCAGCAAGTTCAATTGAGTTCTTTCTATAAATTCCAACTTCAAAGTACACTCACTGGAATGGCATAATTATGATACAAAATGTTGTAAATAACTTTATAAATCAGGCTTCCCCTCTCAGATATAAAGCTAGACATTCATCATTACATTCACCAGACTTACTGACAACTTTCTGTTTGCCTTAAATCCCTTTACCATCCTCAGAGAAAAGGGATTTTAATCTAAGCAACATCTAGAATACCTGTGCTTCAGTTACCAGTTCCAGAAAGACAATGAGAAGGACTGGGACGTGCTCTAACTGTCCAAGTGCAGAGGTGAGATGCTTTCACTATTAAATAGATGAAGACAGGATTTCAGTGTTCCTCTCATAAAAAAATATTTTAAACCCTAGAACAAGACAAGGTGCTAAGCATATTGTTTTAGTATCACTATTAACATCTCCAAGGGTCAGGCAACATACCAATTTCATGGATATGAGTTCATCAACAACTGCCTGCTGGTGACCTGTTTGAAAATCTCCTTTTGCAAACAGAAAAAACCTCAAGGAGCCCGTTTTCTACAAAGGTACTTATAAAGTGTACATTTTTTCTTTTCCCTGGTGTAGGAGAATTCACCTTGAATAAAGGAAAAGATCACCTCCAGATTGCATATTTAGCCTGATGTAGAAACACAATAAAAACTTAATCTTAAGTCATTTTAGACAGAAAAAAAATTAAAATCACAGCTGCCATCACTGAAATAACTTTTGGTACAAGTATTAATATCATATTAATTATTAATCTCTGCACATCATATCTAGCAAAGCTATCAGCTACCTATACAAAACAGTATCACCTTTATTTCAGACTAAAGATAATCAGGAAGCAGTAGAAGAGAGCTTGTCAGAAAACACTTCAGCTATTTATACAAGATACTGAACATTGGAATGTCATTTTAGCATTACTAATAACACTTTTTAGCACCAGAAACAGGAATTGTGCATTGTGCTGATGAAACTGTAGATTACTAATCAATCAATGTCTTGACCTATAACTGCCCCAGATTCACAAGCGAGACCTCTGCAGCTTAATGAAACGGCTTTGGCCACATGTTTCCCCTCCTCAGTGGAAGGGAACAGAAGGTGTCTGTATTTCTGGCGCAGTCCCCGGGGCTCTCAGGCTGGCAGGCACCACGTCTTTCTGTCTCTGACACAGCACACCAGAAGGGAGGTACGGGGCTGGAGCAAAACTGACAACCCTACAGACTACTGATGGCTTTATACAAGATACATTTCTATGGCACGTAACATATTGGTCCCCCTTGTCTACAGAAAAGTAAATATTGTCAAATCATGATACAAACTAATATACACTTCTATACTGCCATTAAGTTTAGCTTAAGGTACAGATGATTATTAATCTATATTAAACTGCAAGTTTATGAGAGTCACGATGTCTGCAATAGCAAGATAGGACTTGGTCACCTTTCAGCCCTCTGTCTCTACCTTACATTTTTAATTAGAACTATTCTAATAACTCAATCTTTCAACAGATTTTAGCTGGGCTGCTCAGTGGACAGCTAGAAGGAGCTTAGTAGCAGAATGACAAGGCAACCTTGTAAAACAGACTCGCATCCTGAATCAGACTTATGGATCCAGAGAGATTAAATTTCAAAATCAAAGCAGTTAAGATAGAAAATCAGAACATCGTGATGCTCACTATTTTTTGGCAGAATTAGTGAAAAGCATAAAGGAAAACCGGAACTATTACCCAATAATTCATCCAGTGATGTAAAAAAACCACATTTTTTTTTCTTATGCAGAAAGGACATACATAGCTATAAAGGTAAATTACTTATGTAAAGATTACTGGAACTTTAAGGCTACAAAACTATAGACACATAGGAAGTAACTGATACATGTTGGTCCTCCACCCAAAATGAAGCATATTCAGTCATCAGCTAGGTAATAACATATACGCTATCAGGACTATTTATCTAAAAGTCTCTTTAAAATACGATGTCAGAAAATGAAATGGTGATGAGATTATTATTATGATCTAAAAATTCATAAGCTTATTTTTGATAGTCAGAAAATTAAGTCATCATGCCCTGAAGAAAAAAAAAAAAAAAGTGTTTATTTATTCTTAGTTTGTTATCATTCCCAACTGAAACTACTTCCTTCTCTTTTGTTTTTAGATAGACTTCCAAACTGGAAGAAAAGTGGGGTCCACCACAATGTTAACGACGTGCAACATACACGACACACTGACTTCTCCAGCTTTTGGAAACATGAAAATTACACTACGCAGCTCCATACTAGTTCAAAACAAACACATGCATCAGTTAGTTTAAAAGTTTACATTTATAGAAATAGTAATCTCTCCATGATAAGTACATACTTAAATTTTGATTAATAGGTACCCTCGTAAGCAACCAAGCCTAAAAAGAAAATAGCATCCAATTAGATGTTTTGATCCTTGCGTCATTAAGGAAATTTTAGGAAAAAAATTAAATTTGGCAGACAACACCAGAATGACCCTCAAATAAAAGAGACATGGGTCTAGGGTAAGATTAACACAAATTTAATACATCATTACTCATATAGCAGTTTATCATTATTTTTCCATGTCAACTTTAAGTGATAGGCTTCGCTTAGTCAGTGACAAATGTGCTGAACTCTGTAAGGATCCATTTTAGAACCTGGACATCAGTGCCTAACTCTTCATCAATAACTTCAAGAAATCACAGCAGACAGACTTTGGTCATCTGGGATTCTTAAGTTAAGTAAACCATCACTCCATCACAGGAGGTTTACAAGTGATGTATGTTCTCCCTTGAGGATCACTTCCCTCTCTGAGAAGATGCAGCTTTTTAAAGCACTTTCTGCCATGACACAAAGCAGGAACTACCTTATCTGCACTTTGACACACACTGTCCTACACATTCTTTTGGTTTTAATTCATTAGTTTCATGCAGCTGCCCCAAAACTCAAGAGAGGAAAAAAAAAAAAAAAATACCCCTTAAACATTCAACCAGTGTCATTCATGTCAAAGCACACTTGCTTGGGAAATTTCATAAATTATCTACATGAAATTAAAAACATGATAATGATGAAAAAACAATTATTTTGCATTCTAACAGAGTACCAAAAAGTTAGCAAATCTACTAAAAATAGTGGCGCACACTGTCGTTGACTTGCTCTTATTCAAAAGGCAGGAAAAATTGAAGACACAACCTCACAGATTGATTCCAATCATGTTGCCCCCGACGTCCTGCACCACAGAGCACCAGGACCTCTACAGAGCTCCAAGGGAGCACAGGAGTCAGACTGCCACCAGCACACTGGTGACACCAGCACAAGCCTTAACTCATTAGACACAGACGGCCCACACAAGCACTTTATTTGACTGATTGAGATCTGGGCAACCAAATCTCTTGGCAACCAGCCCCTGATAAGATGTGGGCCATATTAATGCCCTGAGATAAGCTGCTAGCAGTGGACAGTGAAGACAGCAGGCCCTGCACACACTCATCAGAAGTTGGAGATGGGTTTGGTGATCCCCAGAGGGAAACATCTCCTGGTGTGACCTTCTACCAACTTAGGATCTGACTATAACTGTGTGCTCCTCACTGCTACGACCAGCTGAAAGGAGCAAAGCAAGACGGCTGCCACTTCTGTCAGTTGTCTCATAACTACAAAGTGACCACATTTTTACTTACGCAACTTCTAAAACTCCAACATTCAGGCACAAGAGCACAAAATAACTGTAATTCTGCAGATCTAATAAAATTACTGCTCCATTTCAAATTTCCTAGGATGCTTTCCTCTTTCCCATGACTGCCTTTGAGCAGCGGAGGTGACATCTGGGCTCTACGTTCAAGTATTTTCAGAACTGTGCCTTTTTCCCCCTGTATCTTGTAAACACCAAACCCCACATTAGTTCTAAACAACCACCTTAAGGATCGATTTAAGGACTACTAACCGCTGCCTTTGGAGCCATTTTGTCTGCCTCTGGTTTCTAGGGGAAAATTACCAAAGAATTTGCTTATTTGAGAGAAGATCTTTCCCCCTGCAGCTGAGCTTTGCCCCCTATGAAATGCTGTTGTGACCTTATAAAAAAGTTGAAGCTCACAATAGAAGAGAAAATAGAAGCAAGGGCTTCAGAAAGCCAAGTGAAAGCATGACTTTAAGGAGCACATGTAATCAACAATGTCATGCAGGACAGAGGTCAAATCCAAATACTGTTGATAGTTATCTCAAAGGACAGAAATTTAATTAGGCTACAGTAATGACCACAATATAGGATTAGTTTCGCACATTTTTACTCTGCAGCTAACAGCAATGAAAGAAAAAAGAAAAAGTAACCACAAAGCAAGTTATTATCTGCGAAGTACTGCTCACAGACTTTATCCCCAACTTTGCATAAATGCATAACAAAAAAAAGGAGACTTGCTTGGATTTAAATCAGTTTGTTATATACAACAGACATGACAGAGCCCACACAGCCGAATACACAGGAATTCCAGATCCTGAGTCAGCAACTTGCATATGGAAGTACCCACCTTAGCTAACATTAGCTCCATTGAAACAGAGACTTTATTATATGCACATATGATATTAAATGATTAATGCTCAAAGTTTGCAAAAGTTTTATATTCAACACTAATGGATTCAACACAAGAGAAAAAGTAAGTTTGGAATTTAATGCAGTGACTTTAAAGCCATGACTTTAGATATAAAACTTGAAAGTATTTTACTGTAACACAGGTTTATTTAGTTTTTATATGTTTTAATCTTTACAAGAAAATGATTAAACTCTGCAAACTGTTATATTTCATACCTTACAAACGTATGACAGAATTTTAACAAATGGCCCTAAGCAATCTTTTCTTCATGTGAGGGCTCACTCCTCCAGAGTTTCAAAAAGCTTTTGTGGAGTTGGAAGTCTCAGCAAGCCCATGCCACCTGTACAGGTGTCAGCGTTACTGACAAACGAACTCAGAGGCTCACCCCTTCACATTCATACCTAGCAATTTAGGATCAAGTTTCCACAGGCATTCCTGCAGGTCCCTTCCCACCTACTGCCAGTGACTCTCCCTGCATAATGCACATGGTTACACTTAACAATTTGGTGAAGTTTTAGGCTTTCTTTAACTTGTGAGGAAACAGGGTATTGGATGAAGAGTATGCGGACAGAGGAAAGATGCTTTGCATGTACTATCTTTTAATGTGTTTATCCTGTGCACCTAAAAGACGCCTTTGCAACATTCATAGTTTAGCTGTTTAAAAGGAATAAGAGAAGAAATAAGTGAAGACAGAGAATATGTAATTCTTTGAGCTCTGTGAAATTTCATCTCTAGTGAAGTCAATGGCAAAGCTCCTGCTGATTTCCTGAAGCTAGGATTCACCTTAAAGTATTCAATGTACATGTGCACCACCTAGTGTGTTTTAAATGCTACTCCAATATGAACATCTGTAGCTTGCATCTAGGATAAGACACTGGAAGATCCAGTTTTCTTTCCAAAATGATTAAAGCATTCAGCTCAGAACAGTTTTTTAGTAACAAAGGTTACTAAACTAATACTTTCCATGCCGATGCAAATGAGAAATGTGTAACTGAGAAAAAGTGACCATGCCTTTCAATCTTCACAAATTGTATGTCAAATAAACACACAAAAAACAGAGCGGAAAACAAGAAGGACAAGGCAAGACAAATGCATCATCTTCCCAGAGGAAAAAAAAAAACAAGCATCCAAGAAACCAGTGTCTACTGCCTAAGCCATGCTCACGCATCAAAACCCAAGAAAAAGTAACCCCTGAGGGGAGGCTTGGCACCAGCCCTGCTGCCGGCTCATCCTCCCCGCTCCTCCTGCAAAGGCCATTCGTTCATTGCCATCTTGTGTTGGGAAGTTGTACGGCAACTCAATTACTGTACGGAGCTCCCACTGCTGAGGAACTCTGCTTTGGCTCTTTACATAAAAAGAGCAAGTCCAGCCGGGTGGAATCCTGGAAACAATTCGGTACTTCTGGGAAGCCTTTCAGTGGGAGCTCAACATTAAAAAAACCCCACAAACCAAACCACCTCCCCCCATTTTAAAATACATTTAAAATGTAAAAACTTTGAGTAAATTCAGAGGTTGCCTGAATGAATGTTCAATGTCAGTCAAAATTAAACACGAATACAGAAGAAAACAGTATGAACTACCAAATATTATAAAAGATTACTGATAGAGTTAAAGGATATATACTGACTGATCCATCTTCTAAGGTACTGCAGAAACAAAGGATAATCAATATTTTAAAAAAAGAGATAGTGGAAAAGCTTTGTGTACAGCTACGCACACTTGTGCATAACACAGCTATAGGCATTTGAAGGGACTGATCATTAGATACCAGATTTTTTGCTCCAGTCACAAGCAGCACCTTAAGGCCTGCAATGCAAACAGCACAGTCCTGACAAGAGGCGTTTTCATGAGTGGAAATTCTCCTTTTAAAATACTAAGTTTTACCACTATACTCTTAGCTCCCTCTACCCCAGTTTACTTTTCACATAACCTAGCACATGGTATATTTAAGGTAATGATTTAACTAGGCATATAGTAAAATACTAAGTTGTATTGTAAAAATGTAAGTTTCAAAACAAAATATTTTGTCCTTCATCAATGAGCACCATCAAGATGCACGTGCTAACTGGAAAGTAAACATAGTTGTTCCCGTTGCTGATTAGGCTATCCAGGGCAGGGTGAAAGACCTGGGTAAGTTCAAAGTTGTCTGCCAGTTGAAGAACAACTTTGCCATAAATAATGCACCAGAATTGTGAGGGAGGTTGTAAACAACTGTATTAAAACAGGTTCCTGCTGATCACTGATTGTGCCTGAAGCACCCAGTTAGATACGTAAGAGACAGGCAGCAATTTCCTCTTCTTCCTGTATCCTCAGCAAAACAATAAATGTATCTCAACTGTACCTACAGTTTAAAAACATGGCATAGAAAATAGCTAGGCTGATGGGCTCTGAACTGCCTGTTACTTCTCATAAAAAGAACCTGGAGTCCCAGCAGAGAGTCCAGTGCAGCCGTCAGCTCATTGCTCAGTGGCAGGCAAAAAAGGAAAAGGACTACAAAGAATTACTGTAAAAAGACCAGATTAAAAAACACAAAGCGTCATAATGCAACTGTATCAATCCATAATGCAGATACATTTTGAATATTGTGTGCAGTTCTACTCTTTCATCTCAAAAAGGGTTTAGAAGAACTAAAAATGGGGAAAAGAGTGTCAAGGCTAATTGAAGCTGTGAAACAGTGTCCTTGCAAGGCACAAACACACAGATGAGAACTTTTCAAGTCAGGAAAAAGAAGAACAAGTGTGGGGAGCATAAACATCTATGAAGTCATGAGAGGCAAAAAAAAAAATGAATAGAGAAAGATTACTGAATGTTTTTCACAGTGCAAGAACTAAGGAGAACCAAATGAAACTGGCAGGTGGCTCAAAAACAAACAAAAGGAAGTACTTTTTCACACAATGTGTACTTAAACTCTGGAACTAATTGCCACAGGATGTTGCAGATGCCAAAGTTTACATGAGTTCAAAAAGCAATTAGAGAAATTCACAGGAGAAAAAAAAATAAATCCATGAATGGCTATTAATCACAAAGGTATTACCTCAGGATTAGGAACTCTTGGAACCACAGATTGCTAGACGAGAGCGTGTAGCAGGCCAGTACTACAGTACGATTAACTTGCCTTAGGTTGTTCTCTGAGTCCCCGTGCCTGCTCACTGCCAGGGTCAGGATGCTGGGATACACCAACCACACGCCTCTTTCAGTAGAGGTATTCTTATGGACTGATTGCATTTTAAGACATTTTTAAATTAATTTTTTCCAATTCAGCTATTCATCCTCAGCTCCATCCCTTGTTGTATTTTATGATCCTTTCCTTCCAGATGGTCTCTTTTCCATAAAGTTAGTAATTGTTCACTGGTGCAAGTATCATGATGATACTTATGATAAGGAGTACATTTACATTACTTTTTCTTCAAAAAAAGGCTTTAAATGTAACTTTTGGTACATTATAAAACACGTAATTTGTTAGAAACCATTCAACAGATCTGTTTACACTCTTTAAAATATCTAGAATAAAACTAGAGAAGTAAACACTAAGAAGAGCAAGACTCAGGGCCTAAAGGTCATCAAGGTACATTCATATTAGGGTTAGAATACCATTCATGGCTGTAGAACACAGATAACAAAACCTACTCAAATTTTGAGTCTTACATGAGCTTTAATTATGAGGCTTGGTCAGCCATATTAGAAACAGTTTGACATCAACCAGTATCCTGAACAAACAACGAAACACTTGCAGCGTTTCAGCATTAAAAGACAGATGTAACAGAAGCGAGACAGTGTCACTGTATCACCAGCACCAAGAGCGAGTGTCCCAACCTCAGGCATATAAGTAACTTAGATTTGCAAGTACATTTTCCAATCAAGAAGTGAATCCCAGCCTCATATTTACAAATTTAGACTGGAAATTAAAAGACCGTTTGTAACCATCAGAGGAATGACATCCTGGAACATGTTTTCAGCATGAATAATGAGCCCAAAAAAGTTAATGGATTTAAAGATGGAGCTCAAGATAGGTGAATGGGTTATGTAAACACAGCTGCCTGGAACTCAGAGAGACTGGACTTCATGATCCAGGAGATAACTTCCATTCCATTCCTAATTAAAATACACATACTTTATGAATGTGTGTTGTGGGAGTCAGGTTTTTTTTTTTTTTTTTCCTTTTCATCACTAAATGCTGAAAGAAGGAAATCACTTGTATAGCCATCTGAGAGTTCAACGCTCTATGCTGTCAAAGTCTGTCTCAGGAATATAAAAAAACCTTGCACCACAGAGAAGGGCTCTATTCACTAAGGGACAGGCAAAGAAATCCCTTTTTCCTGTCACTTGCTCATAAAAATTATAACCTCTTAGCAATAAAAGTATGCAGAAAGTAAAGAGAACAGTGCTGATCTGACTACAAAGCTAAGCAGTGGTAGTTTTAAGATCTTCCCATAGGTACAATAAAACAGAACATGTCACCATACGTCATTTTGTACTGAGTAACAATCATTTCCTTAGAATAATGCATGTGGGATCTGCGACCTCCTGAGTCTAAAGAAACAGTGCATTGACGGTGTTTTCACTACACAGTAATTTATTAAATGCATAGTACACACTTGAAGCATATATACTAATAGAGAGACACCCAGGATCACAAGCACTCAGCCAGGCTGCTCTAACACGCCGAGTCTTTATAAAATAATGACCCTAGCTGTTAGTGCTTTGAAATGGGATGTTATTCCTGATGCTGGTGAGAAGTAAAATTGACAACAGAAAAATTCCAAGTCAATTTCAATGCAAAATAAAGAGAGGTTAGCTTAAACATTACATATTCGCTTGTGCTCCTTTACTTCGGTTTGAAACACAGAATATTTAAGGATAAATCAAAAGCAGCAAGTTTCACTCTATACCAGTATTTGCTCAGGAAAAAAAATTAACTTTCAGCATCAGAGCAAGAAAGCCAACAGTACTGCTCACTAACAAAAGGAGATAACTTCCTCATTAAATATCTGTCTCTCACTAAGCAGGCTAATACTACTTTTACCTCAATATATAGAGAGAGAGAAAGGAGAAAGCCTTATTTTGTAAAACACATTCCACCCACTCTAAAAGAATGGCTCCACGAAGGCTGATAGAGGCTTTCAAAAGCAACACAGGATGTTTGGAGGAACTTATGAATCTATCATAAAAATTATATAGTCACACCAGCTGTTTCAGAGACCAGTCAAAAAAACCCCAAACAATTAGCCTAGATTCACTAAAACTCCTACTCACAATTCCAAAATATCATAGCAACACTTTCTAAAAGACAACAAATATCATAACTGATTGGCATTTCAGTAACAATACTTCCAATAATAAGATAATACTTCCAATGTAACCAAATTGGCACTATCAAAAATAAATCCTTGGAATTGGAGTTTATTGTACACAAAACATTTGTTTTATATGACATTTTGGATGTAGAAAATGGAAGACATAATTCATACTTTGGAAACTAAGAAACTGAAGGCTTGTCTGTCCCACTGAGCCCTGGATAACAGAACATTGCTAAATGAAAGAAACAATGACCACAGCACTAGTTTATTCTGAATTAAATATCCAAAGTAGTATTTTAAGAGAAAATTAGTTTCCACATCAAACACAAAATAAAGGTCTAAGAAGAAGGGTCACCTGTGATGTCAACATGCAAGTGTTTTCAACATGCAGGTATTTATATATCCACATGAACTTTACTATCACAAGCTTTTTTTGTTTTCCCTTTTGCCCAGCATTGTTTTTTCCTCTACCAGTCTAGGAGTACAGCTGGGGCTTAAGCAGAATTCTCAGGGAACAATAGCAGAATGCTGCCAAAAACCCAACAACGTACATATAAGACCATCTCTATTGGCTAAAAGTCAGTCTAAACCTTATTGGATGTGCAGGTAGACAACAGGAGTATCGCCTCAGCCTGGATTGTCCCCTTAAAAACTTTCACTGTTTAAAATCTTACTATATTAGCCACAAAACCCCTTAACACTTTCTGAGTGACTCCAAGCATTGAAGTACTGCAATCCTTCTGGAAGGTTAAATCTGCTAGATTTTCTTTCTTGTTAAATCTCAAGATGGTCATCTCAGCTTAATAAGCACAACGTATCAGATCTTCATGTCTGACAGGTTTTGTTTCTGTATATATTAAATATACTGATGCAATATATTTACATCAGTGAATTTACACCCAGTGCAAGTTATGTTGGTTTATAACACTATGCTACTCATGGTCACCTTTGAATCACTAGGACCTGATTGTATTTAAGAAAAATTCTGTTTGTGATATTAATTAAATGCTAGCACTTGAACAACCCATATCACATTAAATGTACTCAAGGACAGAGCTCAGAATCTGAAGCTAGTTCCAAAACACTATGGAGTAGGTACTTACTGAGATCCTCTGCCAGCTGGACCCTCTTGCCAGTTAGGAGCTTCACCTTTTTGTCATTGTCCTCAGCAAAATCTTCAAGCACTTCTTTTACATTCTTCTCCAAGCGCCTTACTGTAAAAAGCCCAAAACAACAAACCAACCAAAAAAAAAAAAAGTGAGTGGTAACACTTTTGCACCTGTAATTTTGGGAGATCTGTGGGAGATGTAGTATATGTTACCAGACTAACTAATCTGCTTGAGAGAAGGCAAACTTCTGAACACATAAGCCTCTTGTTTTTGCCATTAGGACAGGAACTCCTTGAGAAAGTTGTTTAAATGTCAAAGGATATTTTCTCTTGGAATTAAATCATTGTTGTATGACTATTTTTAGGAGATAAAAATATTTGCTATTAAATTCAGCAGTTTCTTCTTTGAGACTGAGTGTCCAATAAATCTTTCATTCTAAGCATTCTTGCTGCCTCCTCCTTCACAGTTGCACTTTTGGTATCAACATCAGCCTCAGATGAATCAAGGCCAAGTCACTTAAAGGTGAAAAATGGAAAAAGAATGGTGACAGCAGAGTGAGGTACTGAAGGACTGACAACACACAAAGTGGGGGTGCTGCTGTATATACAAGGCTATGAGGAATCAAAAGCTCTTTAAAGCAGTTCCATCCTAACACTCATATCCTTGCCCTTCATACGTAGAGGGAGTAATTCCTAATGAAACTTCCTAATTTTCAGCCCAGAGGTTGATAATGAGGTAGGTGGTCTGAAGAGACAGGAATAGCTTTCTACATTTAGGGTCAGTTTCTTCTCCATGGAGGGTAACTTGCATCATGTGACAAGGTTCAGACCTTTTACTGAGACCTTCAAGAAGCAGGTTGAAACTGTTTTATGCATCAAAGGTCATTATTAGTAGTTGCACCATGGCACTAGCTGATTGCTACATAAATAATGTTTTACAAGGAAGTTGCTGCTGTATAAGCTTGTCTAGATATGCATGGCTTTAAAAAAAAAAATCCATTATAATTGATTTTTTATATCAAACATTTTTAAATTAAAATCTGCAGTCAGATTGACCTGAGAAAAAAAAGAATGTAGTCACTATTTATTGAAATTCTTTCTGCTGTGAAAGAGATATTGACAATTGACATCAGGTAAGCTGAAAATCTTTTAAGCTGCAGAGTGTCTTAATTATTTGACATTCTATTAACACTAAATCCTTGATGTAAATACACTGTCAAATTTTATTTACGCTGCACATTTTAATTAACCAGGACACAAAGATCAGCCAGCGATGCTAAGCATGAAAGGGACACAGAGCAGGAGGAACACTAGAAAATTTCTAAATGATGTTTTGTTTCAAACACCTCAACTCACTGTGAGCCTTACCTTCAGTGTTAGTGAGCTGCTGCCTCAGCGTATTTGCCGTAATTGCCAGCATTCGCTGTATCCGCCAGAAGAGGACAATATCATTACATTCCAGCTGGAAGGAGGAAGTTGCAGCGTCAGACCCCTGATGGCCAGTGAACATCCTACACTTAAAGGAACCTCTCAACACTTTTAGTGGTAACTGTAAACTCATGTATACATATCCTGATCTCGCACAAAAATCCCATGGAATAACTGCTCCAAGTAATAAGGAAACACCAAAAATACTTCTCAAGAACTGTGCTGGCCTTATTTAATACACTCCATCATCTTTACATCTGCTATTTTCATCACAAAGAGAAAAATCAAGGGATATCACGGAAAAACAATTTGCACACACTATATTCAGGCTGGTGAGTAAAACCTAACACTCACTGAAAAGCCACACATGTTCACAGCAAACACAGAAAAGACAACAGCTCAACTCCATGTTGCAACTCCCCATCTCACAGATGTTTTTGAAGACAGTGATGGGCCAAGGGCTGTATTTGTTAACAACAGAGGAGACAGTTTCTAAACCTGCAAGGATGGCAGGAAGGAGCACTAACAATCTTAAACACACAATAACAGGACCAGAAGGTTAAGCGTCACAGGGAGGCAGCTCTCCACTCTGTGATCTCATTCTCTCATCTCTTACAGGCAAAGGTGCTTCTACAGTAAAGAAGATTTCTGGCTCCTTGGGGATCGTATCTCCCATGAAAAAGAAAAACAAAACCCCACAGAAAGTGAGAAGCTCTACTTTTTCAGTAATCTCTTTTTGATTTAAAATATAATGGCAAGAAAACCGTCATTTAAAAGATCTGTTTGTGAGCTCCATAGTTATTTTTGTTTTTTCCTGTTGATCACATGTGGTTCCAAATATTAACTCTAAACACTTATCATACTTATCCCATAAGAAAATCCTTACTTAATGTTTGCTGAATTTTTTTGTTATGAGATAGATAAATATCAATGGGAAAGCGGGAGACATGGATACCAACAAGATATCAACAGCTATACAATTCTGCTTTTAACAGTGTATTTTCAACACACATTGATAAATAACAGATGTTTAGGTCATGGCTAATGCTTAGTGGTCATTTTATAATTGCCACCAGGATGGCATTTTAATGATTACAAGCCTGTCTAAAAACATATCTAAGATTACCAGCTATCTCAAGATAAAAGATATAAAAGAAGGGTTAGGCTATTTGTGGAATTATTTTTTTTCCAATGGAGATGGAAATATTGAGGTAGAACCCCAGTGTGTGTCTGTTCTTCAATTTACCTCCGAGTCCACAAAATGCCTCTGGTAATAATAGAAGCCTCTTCGACATAGGTTGCAGTGGTTCAAAGCAGTCTTCAGGAAATATCTTCTATAAATTTGGTGCCATGTGTCTTTAATCTAAGGAAAACAGTACTTAAATTTGACTAGATCAATACATACACTCAGTACCGTGCATAGTTTAATGACCGTGTTTAATTTAAAAATATAACTCCGAATTCCACTATCGCTGTCACGTAATAGATGTTTAAATATTTCTCAACAATTTGTCCGCAACTGGGATATGATTAATGTGTTAGTTTGGCAAACATTACAGAGGATTGTCAATTTAAAAATCTACTCTTCCATGCTTGCAACATAATGGAAAGCTTAAGAATATTGTCTTTAGCCAAAATAACATTAGAATTATATACTACAAAAAATTCTTCTGCTCTTAGCTCTTCACATCAACACTGAGAATACATTTTTGAGTGATACCCATTATTCATCAATTAAACCAGATTAAAGCATAGAGAAATAGTTAATGGGTCTTATGTAAACAAACATTTGTAACTTTTTTTGAGTAGGCTTATTTATGTTCCAGTTCTTCAAAATGAAATATGCATATAGATATGGCTTGTCGAAAAAACCATAAAATAAAATTAAGAAATCAATTGCTTAGCTAGAAAGCAAACTCACTTTGCACTCAGTCTCCTCATGTTGATGATCACTACTACTCTGGCCTTTACAAAAAGGTATGTTGAGTGCTATATAGGAAAGGGGCAGCAGGTATCTAAATAACTCTTCTCCCTTGAACAAGTACATGTATTAATGTTGAAAAGGTAGCTAAAGTTACTGCAGAAAATGAATCACTGTTAAAGGAAATGGACATCTATGACTTACTAATGCTGAATTCTCATTTATTTAAAATCTTACATTTAATTAGATAAAAGGTCTAATTATGATTAAGAGCCTTAACACTACAATGAGGCAAGTAATTTTCCAGAACATTTTAAACGCACAATATATTCCCTCAGGGCATTCTAAAAAAACAAACAAACAAACAAAAACCCCAGACAAACCAACCCTGCCTTTTTCCAAGTATTTTTACAAAATTTCCCTCTCTTCAATGTACTTATGAACTTCAAACTGTGTGTACAACCACACCAAAAGCTTAGGAATGCACAGTACGTTTCTAGCGTATCTTGCTCATAAAGGCCCTGATTCCACTATATAACATCTGAACAGTAATTTTAAGCAAGACTTGTGAAAACAGAGGCGAGAAAATCTGCTCAGCAGATTCTGATTTCAGTCTAAACTGCTGGATTCCAAAGCGTTGTACTGCATTTGTCTGACAGCCAACAGAAGTGTGTGAATTGCGTGCGAGCAGTCATTTAGTAATTCGTTTGGAAACATCTGGATTACAAAGGCAGTATTTAGATGGGATTCCTTTGTACGCTGTCGAAAAAGAACATGCAAATGTTCACAGGGGGCTTCCATATGTTTTGTTACAATTCTGCATCTTACCAGACATGGGTCCACTGTTATTCCTCTTGCTTCAAGATTCTTTCTGACAGTCGTCACTTCATCATTTGCCAGATAAGCTGCATGTTCTTCATTGCATTTGATTAATTTCTCAAGTTCATTTTTTGTTTCATTACGAATATTCTAGGATAAGAACGATTAGACTTAATTGTTAGAGATTCAGAGATCATCAGCACCTCTTCAATAAACAGTCTACCTGCTTAATAAGCCACAACAGAAAATACCTTTGACATTATTAGCTATTACATTTAGATGACTCAAATGGGTATTTGTGCAAAGACATCTCAAATACAGTATTTTTAGATGGATAATTCACTGTCAATTTTTCATATTCTTCTCTTTCCATTATGCACAGAAACGCAGAAGAGGAAGAGAAAGAGAAGGATAGATAAAAAATAGTAGAAAACAATAGATGTTAACCTCTTTTCCCCTCCATGAACATCCAGTAGCAGGGTTCCAATTCACATATCACCTGTGACACTGATGAGAATTGTAATTGTAGCCTAACAACTAGCAAGAGCTCTCTCTATGGATTCGTACCTTTACGTTGCTGTTCACTAAGTTCAAGTAAGATAGGTTGAAGTCACTGCCTTTTTCCCATACCTTGCTGCAGACAGTTGACTGTAAAGCTCCTTCCTCTGAAACAATTACTTTCTACTGTATTCTTTTAAACTCTACTTACTCCTTTAAAGAATCATTCAGTTTGAGAAATATCTAGAAAAAGTAACATAAAAAGCCCATCATCTCTGGGCATTGAATGGAAGGTACTATTTAAATTCAAAAGAAATTTCAAAAAGGTATGAGCAAACGAGAAGAGAGGTTATGATGAAAACGGTCAATCAGAAAATACAACTGTGACTACTAGAATGCTAGTGATAATGCTATCAGGTACTAATTAAACCCAAATGAAGCATGAAAGGAAACAGCACGTGACTTCTGCTTAAAAGGCTTGCTTAGAAAGCACAGAAGAGAATAGCCTGGTTTCCACCCTGTTTTCATCAATTTCTTTCGACTGGAAGAACTTTAATATTAATGTCAAAGCCATAGTAGTAAAGATGTAATTCAGAGGAAGAATGGAAAACAGTTTACAAACCACTATGTGTCTGCAATATGAATAAAGGATATGGAATTCTCTGTGGTGCAATATTTAAAACAATGAATAGTAAAAGTAATTGTAATGTATTTAAAAGTAATTTTTTTTAATCATCTAAATAGTGTGAAGAAGGTTGGTATTTCTGAAAATTTATAAGTAATAATCCAAGTTTTCTAAAGGTAGTGAACTACAAGTTTTTTACTTCCCCCCCCCCCCCCCCCCTTTACCTGTTCTTTGGTGCGGCCTATCCAGTATAACCATCTTTTTTTCCAGTCTGGACCCACCATATCTTCAATAACAGACTCAGCTAAAAAAAGAATCATAGTATGAAGTATCACTTAAAGTATATGTAAGCAGCCAAACTTATAGTTCTAAAACAGGTACAAGATCAAGAATGGACATTTTATGCCTGAGAACATAAGATATGCCACACTGTCTTTTACTTCAAGCAACAGTCGATGCCTTTCACTAGAAAATAACTGCCAACCAGTAGATACTTCAAGGAAGTATATAAAAAAAAAAAAAATAGACATCCCTGCACTAGTTCAGCCCTCCAGTTTCCAAATTGGCATTTAAAAAAAAAAAAAAAATCTTACCATGTTGCAACTTGCACCAAAATTAATTATGCTTGATAACCATAAATGGACCAATTACTTTCCCTGAATTTGTCCTATTCTTCTACATGTGCATTCATACCATTTTTTAACTCTACAAGACCTCTGTTACTCATTTTTCAGTTGCCTCACTGCAAGAGCAAGAGCACTGGCTTTTAAGGCTGTATTTTGCTAAATGTTTCTATCAGTATTGGTCCCAGTTTAAAATGTCACCATCATCTCAGTTGTGCTGCTACAAAAAGCTTGCACTGCAACAAAGTGAACTAGATCTGGAAATTGGCCCAGATTGAAAAGCACAAGATTGGAAAACATCACACAACTCACTGTCTTTGAGACGACTTTGGAGAGTCTCTTCCATAAAATGAATAGCTGCATCCCACTGCTGTTTATCAGATATTGACCGATCTTCTAAAGCATTGTGTTGGATCACTCGCTGCAATACAGAACATTGTTTTAGCACACAATAAATTCATGATTTAGTAAAAGAAGATTTCTGACATTCTCTTCATTTTTTGAGGTCTACAAAACCAACATTTGTCAGGCACACAGGGTTTATTCAAGAGGCATCTTTTCAAAGCACTGCCAAAAATATTTTCTGTGCCTTTAGTTTGACTCGCTTCTATAGCACAGCATAAACAATGTAAAAAAAAAAAAAAAATAAATACAGTAAACAACATGAAATCCCTCCGGATGACAGAATCTACAAAGGTGGTAATTAAATACTGTTATTTTATGTGGCTACACTTAACAGAACAAAGAAGCTAAACAATTCTCACAAGGCTGTCCTTGGGCAGCCAGGCAATTATGGAGAGCTTTTCCCTGAACCAATCAAACCAATTTTATTAGATGTTATTGAGGGCAATAATTAACAAAAGGTAACAATAAAATTAATTAAGAAACACTGAATTAAAACACTATGTAGAAAAGGAGAGATGGAGACATCTCCCTATCATTTTATGATTATGTTAAAAAAATGCAAAAATGCTGAATATCCAACTTTAGTAAAAAGATTTCAACAGCACTTAGTCAACAATGCAAAAAAACCCACTACATTGTACCAGGCTATCCTCCGCTCGCTCATTCCATTTGTGTCGTTTAATACTTTCTTCTTTGACAGCTTGCTTCAGTTTATCAAAGATATCATCGTGCTCTTTTCCTTTATGTTCTGTCATGAAGCGGGCAAATTCTTCTTGCAAAGTCTCCCACGCCACCTAGAGAGTTAGCAAACAATGTCTACTCCCGTGGAGCATTACACCACGCACCAGCTGGTAAAGAAACATTTATGACAATTCTTGCATACATTCTGAAAACAACATACAAGCATAAGAATACGCAACTGTCCTTTCCTTTACTGCTTTATCCATTACTAATAAAGTAAAACTAAACCTTGTTTTGCTTTGTTCTAGCAAGTGGAATTCTGTTAAACTTGCACAAATCTATTAAATATGAGCATACCTAGCATGAAGGTTTTGTTTAACTTTTTAGAAGAAGGGATTTTCACCAGAAAAGCAAAATGCAGTGTTCCTGCTGTATGTGCTTCTCAACATCAAGAACTTGCTTTTCTGACATGTAAGCTGCTTAAAAGAACTACAGTCAGGCCTTCAAACCAACGCATTACTTTTCTGGAGCTACACTTTCATTTCAACAGGCTTTGCACTGAATTTATTTTTTGTAAATAACTAAATTCTCACCTCTACTGCTTTATTAGGCAGTTGCTTGTCAGTCCACTGCTTCAGTTTGATGTCTACAGTGGTGTTAAATGTCCCTGAGTTCATAGTCTGTGCTGCTGGAAGGTAGATATTCTCAATCACATGAGTAGATACCCTCTCCCATAAAGTTTTCTGAAGAATCTCCTCCCTAAAACACAAAGTTATAACATATATGATGGCTTCCAATAAAAAAGCATCTACCAAGCATGCATTCAATTTGTTAAAGACACTAAGAAAACAAAGCTACAGAACGCAGGAAATACTTTTAAACATCAGGACGCAACTTCAACTAAAATCCACTTGGAACTAAGGACACAAATGCACAATGTTTCCAGCAGCAAAGACAGCTTCAGACGTTGGCCTCTGACTCTTACGGCTGCCACTGCATTCACAACAGCTCTTCGCAGCCTTTAATTGAACCAATCTAACCATGCAGAGCCACGTGTGCGTATGTATGGCAGGTGGGAGAATGACATGGGGGACTTTAATTGAACCAATCTAACCATGCAGAGCCACGTGTGCGTATGTATGGCAGGTGGGGGAATGACATGGGGGAGACTGTAAAGCACTGAAATTATTTGACTAAAAGTCCACACTCCAAAGAAAGCACATGGGTTTTGTTTCTGTAGTATTGATTTGTTTTTTGCAACATGCTGTAGTTTTCCATCTGGGATTTTCATTGATAGTTCCCAGATTCAATAAACAATGAAGCAAGTTGAGAAGTCCAACCTTGTAGCAAAATGTGTATTGACATTCATTTATAAATATGCCTTATGTCACTGTAAGCACCACTTTCCTATTTATGATGTGTTTCAAGAAGTAACAATGGAAACAATCTAACTTTAAATCCTGTAAAATGATAATAAACTTACTCAGGAACTTTGTAGCTGCAGTGAAAGAGCTCAGCTGAGCCAGTGTAACATGCAGCTGGTACCCACAGAGGCCATCAGGCTCCTCCTGCTCCTGCCACATTCTCCAGTATGGGTTGGGGGTTTCTTGCAGGTTAATTTCATGCTAGCTCAGCATGCTAAATCCCCTTTCCAATAGCTCATATGAATGCCACATTTGGTAGAGTGGTAAGAGGTAAGAGCCAAAAAACAAAAACTGCCTTTTTGTTTTTTTGGTGGTACAAGACTGTCAGACTCACTGAAGCCCCTTTCTTCCAAATGGGCTGAAGTTCAGGACACAAACCTCATCCCTGATAATGCCCCTACTCTAACTAGGGCATCCGTGGATAAGGACTGAAAAACTCATAGATATCACTCCTCCTCCCATTACAACAATGGCATAATTAAAAATTTATCTTTTGTGTTTAAAGCATCCTTGTTTAAGATCAAAAAATTTTGAAGCTTTCGACATGCCAGTAAAATGGAGATCAAGCCACTGGTTTTCCTACTTTTGGAACAGACCTTTAGCATATTTAGGGTAGTAGTAGTATTCATACAAAATTAAAAGGAACTCAAGCATTTAAAAAACATTGAAAGAATTCACTATAAATAAAAATTAATATTGCCATCAGTAAAAAAAAATTTTCCTTGAAAAACTTTATTCAAAATAGGATGATTCGGATAGCATTCAAAGACCAATTATTGATCATTCTTGATCACCATTAAAAGAACTGGGGATGCAGCAAATAAATTTCACTTACAAGTTGTACTAGAAACCATCTGTTAGGGATTTTACCACTTAAAAATGCACTGTAGGAGAAGGGCAGTCGTCTGATTAAGAACAAATGCAATCTCATTCCTTCTTTACTGACGTGTCAGTAAAAATATACTTTTCCTGTGCTAATCCAATCAAACCTAATTGGAAGTAATGGAAATTTGCACAGGATAGAAACACTCACATTCATCAAATGCACTGCTGTTTTTAGGCTGCATATAATGACTAACAGAAGCATTTTGTCATGACTTAGCTTTCCAGCTCTACTTTATAGCTCATTAAGTGCTATAAAACTAGAATCACCGCTACATTTTAACTTTCAAAAAAACCACACAGAAATATTCATGTTACACACCCACCCAACCCACAACATAAACAGCAGCAGACTAGAGATAGAATAGGGTACGGCAGCATCTATCACACAGCAAAATGCAGCAAACAGCATGGCTAACCTGCAATGCATCTGGACTAGAACAGAACTTCAGACTAAAACACTGCCTACAACATTTTCTCTGAACACATCCACATGCCCAGAATAATTCTAATGTCATTAAGAGTCACAAATTATCTCTGTTTTTAATCTAAAACCAAGTAACAGTTCAATTCAGGTCAGTGAAGGTCAAGACATTAAAGAAAACTTTCTCATGGAATCATACAATTGTCTAGGTTGGATGGGACCTTTCAAATCATCAAGTCCAGCCATCAACCTAACACTGACAAAAAACATCACTAAACCATATTGCTAAGCTCTACGTCTACCTGTCTTTTAAATGCCCCCAGGGATGGCAATTCCATCACTTCCTTGATCAATCTTTTTTTCATGGTTCTCAGTTTTGGTTACTGTCAAAGTAACCCTTTACACTGGCTATTCTCCTCTGAACCTGCATCTACAGTGGCTTTACAGTGACGCTCCACTCTTAAAATACTTCGGCTCAGCACTCTCTCTCACCCTATATCTGCCTTACAATGAAGTAGGGCAGCGTAACATGGTGCTACTCAGTTGAAGCTACCAACAAGATCTATACTTACGATGAAATTCTCAAACATCCAGACTAGCTTTTTACAACCAGGAATTACAATCTTTAAACTTCCAAATCTCCACTTTAGTGATACACAGAGCTTTATTTTTCAAAGATCATATATATGCACGATGATAATCCCCAAACATCAAGTTAAGAGGAATTACTGATTCATACTTCAAATGAACATCTGAAAACATCTTTATTATGACTGTTCCTTTTCGTTTTTGAGGAATATCTATCACTCTTTATATTGTATAAAAACAGAACAAAACACAAACTGACATCATATAATTTTTGTCAAGGGATTATACAAGTATTTGCTGATTCAAAAGAATAAGCAAGCATAGACTACTTCCACAGGGTCTAAGAACATAATAATAGTGTCCTAAGAAAAACAGTTTCTTATTAATATTTGAGATTTTTACTAAAATTCTTTATATGTTAATATTTATATTCTGGTAGTTAATTTAAAAAAAAAAAGGGAAAAGAAAAAATTACCATACCAGTGCTTTGGTGTGACCTGAGTCAAACTTATGACTTCATCAAGAATCTCATTCTTTGCTTTTTCAAACAGTTCATTCTATGCAAAAGAATAAACATGAAATAGTAAGATTTTAAGTCCAGTTTGATCATGTTTCCATAAAACAAGCAAAAAAACAAAATTTCTTTTCTTACAGCCTTTAAGCCTAAAATGATACCTTCTGGTCATGTTCTGGACAAGGTATGCGCTTGTCTTAAGCTACTCTGGTTTACCATATATCTTCCCACCCATCTCCTGCATGCCTCTGGCCAGGCATGGCACTTGACTATTCAGGATCTCTATAAAAGAATTAGAGAATGGGATCATAACTGATTTGTTACTCTCTTTCAAAGACCAGGGAATGTAACTTCTCTTTGTCAGTTCTGTCATGATCACAAAGAAACACTGACCTACTATTCCTGTAAGTGAGGTCAGTTAACTGCTTACTACAAGAGTGAAGGACTTGGTAAGCATTGAAGTATCACAGTTTTGAAATACACTACTTCATAAAGCAGAGAGTTCAGGATTTCCTTCCCCTAGAATAATTTACACTGTCTTCACACTTTAAAATGCCAGTGTGTTATGTTAACTTTAAGAAAGTTTTATAAATGAGATTAAATGGCACAGATTTTAATCCATAATCTTCAACACACACATTAAAGCAGTAGCATAATTTACCCTGTCAAGCTCTCTCAGCCGGGGGTAATTGTTCTTCCATTCAGTCTCAAGATTGAAACGTGTGGCTGCAAAAATCAGAAACAAGGCCTTAATTTTTTCTTTTTTAAATTGTCTATATGCACTTCATTACTATCTTGAAAGTTTAGCAACTCCTAAAATTGCCACAAATCTTGCTTATGACAAACCCTCCAAGAACCTCAAGGCTTCTGCAACTAAGCAAAGTTTTTTTGCTATCTATGCTTAGATATTACATCTGCACATTGCAGGATTTGTGAATTGAAAGAATGTAGTGGAAATAGAGCCATTCATCTTCCAGCTCTGTACAAGTCAGTCCTGCCCCAGATGATCAGATGGTATCTTTATATAGGAAACCATTTTAAACAACATCTGAAGACAGAAGAAATGTGTTTTGCCCTTAAAAAACCTGGGGTTTTTTCTCCATACTTATTTAGAGTTAGTCGGTCCTTTATACAATGAATTATTTTTTTATGTATTTTTGTAAAGATTAAGTAGGGCAATTACCAATAAATAAGAAATTGTGATCATATAAAACACAACTGCTCAAGCATGCCAGGAAAACAATATTTCATGTATGTGGAAGAACTAACTGTTTAACAGGAAGTTGTTATTTCACTTGGGTTTTGAAAAGACTTTACCTTTAAAAGCATCTGCTTGCTGCTCCACGGACTCTCGCACCATCTTCCAAAAGCAATCTGACACAGCAAGGCTTAAGTTCTTTGTTGTTACCTGGTGTGCCTTCAGCATACATGTCCTGTAAAGAAACACAGCCAGAGGAAATTCTTCTATGCGTACCTGCGCTTTCTGGCCCCCATTTTCTCCTCAAGAATAAAGCTTTGCTTTTATAGCAGAGAATACCATGTCAATGTGCACCTAACCCAAATCCTAGTCTATTCCTCCAAAATATTCAATGCAGATAATCACCAAAGCAAGGGGAAAAAAAAGACACACCCCAGCTCCCCAAAAAAACACCACAAATATTTTTTTATTCTAGAGGCTGCAGTGCAGGTACTGCAGTCCCAAAGACCCTGTAACTTACTTTCCTGAGAAAATACAAGCCTGTGAAATCAAAACTCTGCTCAATCAACTGCCAGCAGAACACCTAAGCTAACCCTTTGAATCCCATATTTTTGTCACACCAAGATGATTGATATTTAGAGGCGTTAAACTCATATTTGGGCTGGATTCACCCCTCCCAGCTGTAGCAGGTGCCCAGATATAGGCTGGGAATTTAGTTCTTCTAAAGCCAATGGAGACACACAGAAACCTCGGAAGAGAGGTTCTCTGCAGAGGAATCAATTCCTGCCTGAGGATGCCTGTCTCTCCACTGAGTTACAGCAAGCATAAAGAAACCAGGCTAACTTGGTCACCTCAGCAAGATACTTAATTTAAACAGATTAAATACCAAATGGTGTTTCAACACTGCAACCCTTTATAAGTTCAACAAGAAAAACCATTGCTAGCATTTACCAATACAGGTTCATTTTAGTAAAAGGAATAAATAGCAACATACTTCAACAGCTTTGAATTTTGAAAAAATTCCTCTTCATATTCTTTAATAGATTCAATGCTTTCACTGCTGTTTCCTGGAGAAAGAAAAGAGTGCTGAACAGTTCCATTCAGACAGTTTTCTCTGCTATAAAGGAGAAAATAAGCAAAGCCAGAGCTCTCTTTACCTTTTCCAGTAACAACTGCAAAATAACCCAAAGCTTTCATTGGAAAGAGTTTGCCTTCAATTATTTGCTGGATCTATAAAAATAAAGGATTAAAAAAAAAAAAGTGGTTAACTTTGCACAGAGACATTGTTTCCTTCAGCGCAGTTTTAAAGCCAGATGGAGCTGTAGCTATGCAGAGACCACTGTAAGAAGCACTTTGTCATGGGACTATGAGTTCTACTGATATTTAAAAGGAAAAAAAATATTAAGGCATAAGCCAAATAAGGCATAACATAGCAAAACAAAAAATAAAATGAAAAAGTCTGTCCTAGAATATCCTAAAGCCTTTTCAGGAAGTGGGACTTGCTCAGGTCACCTGCATGAAAGGAACCAGTCTTACAGCAAGCTGTAGCCAAGCTGTACTGAAGTCATGTAACTCATCACTAAACACAAATGCTGAGAGAGATTAAAACAACCGCCACTAAAAAAACACCAAAACATACTGAGTACAGAAATAACCCAAACCCATCTATAACAGCTTGGTGAGGTCCAATATTTCTGACAGTTATCTCAAGTATTTTTCCACAAGTGACTTTAGCCTCAAATTGAGAAATATAGTTTCAACTCACCCTGCTTGGGCTTGCTACATTTTTCTCAGCAAGATCAACTTTAGTCAACACAAAAATTGTCCTTTTTCCTTGGGGATCCATTTGGCTGACCAAGTCTGTAACAATACTGCGTTCTGCATCCACTGATCCATCTAAAATAAACAAAAACAAAGTTACACTTTAGGGACTGTGGAATCTAACATGCAGTACTGAAGATACAGCAGCCATCAAGTAAGTTTCATGTTACAATTTAAGCCCAGTAAAGTTACACTAATATGCAATTTCTGGGTACACACAGTGAAAATTTGATTTGTTCCCAGTATCATAAAAAAATTAGTTTGTTGTAGCTGTTATAAGTTTTGAACAATTACCAGCTTGCTCAAAATTAAAGTCTATTATTGACTCTTGCCTCCACACTTTTGAAGAAATCTTGAATTTTATTGTCACCATTTTATTTATGATAAAAACTCTTACCAAAAAGTTGCTTTTTGCCACAGATAACAAAAGGTGCCCTAATTTTTAAACAGACCACAGCATGCTGTTTTGTTTTGTACACTACACAAATTACCACAAATGGAAAAAAAAAAATATAATCAGGGGAGTTCCCAGAGCAATGTAAGAATCACAAATAAAGAATAAAAAAAATCCTGCCAGTTAGATAACCATCTAAACTCTTATTACCTTGAATACAAAGGATGATGGCATTAGGATTCTGCATGTAGGCCTTGCTGATGCTAAAGATAGTTTCCTTCGTATCTGGAGCCATACCTGATGTCACAGTCTTTAATATGTATATGGAGATATATATTTAAAGGAAAAAAGAAAACAGGAAGATGTAAAAAAGAAAAACAATAGCTAATGTTCTCACCAATAACACTACCTCATTTAACAGGTCTTGAAGATTTATTTATTTATTTATTGCATACTTACACTGATGACTCCAGGTAAATCAACCAGTACCATCCTCTGCAATCCAGGACCTTTCACACTTAAGGAGATGGTCTGTGAAGGAAAATTGAAATTAAAGATTTATACACACACCTACTTGGTATGTAATTACATACACAAACACACACATAAAAATATATAAATGCCTATTTACACACAAGTGCTTTAAACCAGCAACAGATTGTAATTTTAAACAGAAAGTCAAATTTTATATGCATGTATTTGTGGTATAAAACTGATTTTAACAGTCCAAATACACTTTGTATAGTGCAAGATATTAAGTATACACAAACTGGATTCACCATAGTCTCCTATTTGAAAAATATGTCCCAAAAGATATACATGTACAGACGTTTGCCACTAGACATTTGACAAGCCTTACCTCAGTGCTAACAGTGCACCCTTCCTTCACACTATTTCTCATTCTGATTTCTATTTCATTTCTCAAAGCTGCAAGCTGTTTTGGGAAAAGCAAAATATAAAATTCCTTATAATTGTGATAGAAGAAAAGTCACCAACATAAGTAAAAAAAGCTTACTTAGTGTTTATAAACAGAAATCTTAATCCTATCTCAAATGCACGTTGAATAACTATATTGGGTACATGGGGCGCTAAATGATAGATTACCTGCAGACTCCTGCATACTCCAAAAAATGTCTTGGCACAAGAGCTCTTCCTACATTTTATCCACTTCAGTGCAAGCCAAAAACCACACTAAGAGATAATTTAATAGCTAATATAATTTCTTGCCCCACTAAATATATTTCACTCCAATTAAACAGGGGCCAACAGCTCACAAAGATACAAAATTTTTCAGAGAATTAATAAAAGTCACATCAACTTTCAGTCCCTTCTTTATACTTACATCCTCTTCCTTGGTCAGATCAAACTCCCGAGAGCTGTCTTTGAATAAAGCCACGTGGTGGGGACCTTCACTAAGGGTTACCTAAATGGTAAAAGCCTTATATGAGAAAGTATGGTAAATCTAATAAAGAGAATTGTGAGAAGCACATAACACATATATGCTTCCCACTGCAGACACATATATAATGCTTATTTACCACAGGACTACTTATAGCAGGAAGTACTACTACTCTGACAGTATATATGGATCACATATAGGCCTGCAGAAGTTTTGTATTGACTGCAACAACTCACTCGCTTAGAGGCCATTTTATAAGCAATGTTAGAATATACTTCAATTGATGGCATAATCAGATGGAGAACAATACAGCAAATGCTAATTCAGATATTATGATGTTTCTTACCTTAACAGGGGAACGTGTCATCATCTCCCCAGACCCTCGAGGGAATATGCGGGCTTGGGCGATCATTTCTAAAACGCTGGTCTTTCCTGCGCTTTGATCTCCAACCACCACCACCTTAAGTGAAAGTTTAAACAGCCATTGGCTTTGAGCCGGACATTTCGGAAGCTTAGACAAAAGCTGACTTAAAATATGTTAATCTGTATCAACATGGGCTGTATTATGTTTGACAAGAAATGCATTGGTTTAAATGTGGAATCCTTGAATAAATTCTAAATTTAAGTCACACAAAAAAACCTGACCTGTGCTTAAGACAGCACAGGGTACAAAGCACCCTAACAGGCCCAACCTGCCAGGCCACCTAAGAAAGAGAGAAGGGCTTGGTGTTCTCCTGGCAGGCAGTTCTCTCCTGGAAATCCTGAAAAATCCTTTCAGCAGGCAAAACACTGGAGATTACTCTTCTGGTAGGTGCTGCTTCTGCCCAGAGAAGGATGAATTCTTATGTAAGTGTTGTTGCTTCCCTATCTCGCTGGCTTCCTACAGAAACCACAAGTGCTACAGGGGGTTGTGCAAGCAGAAAGTGTTCCCTGCTCCCCCTCCAGCAGCCATAGGGAGAACCAAAGCCCTTTGCAGGCTCCCCCTCCACAGCAGCCCTGCTGGGGACCTGGCCAGGGCATGTCTCCTTCCCTGCTCTGCCTGTATGTGCCAGGAAACAACAGTCATTTTTCAACCCCGAGAAGGCTGGGGTGCCCCCACTGAAAACAAAAGGCTGAGCACAGCAGCAGTATCTGGATCTAGGTAGGGTTTATCTGAGCCGAGACAGACTTCATATAGTTACACTGGTTATTCTCAAAATCCTCTTATGCTTCCCTATCTCGCTGGCTTCCTACAGAAACCACAAGTGCTACAGGGGGTTGTGCAAGCAGAAAGTGTTCCCTGCTCCCCCTCCAGCAGCCATAGGGAGAACCAAAGCCCTTTGCAGGCTCCCCCTCCACAGCAGCCCTGCTGGGGACCTGGCCAGGGCATGTCTCCTTCCCTGCTCTGCCTGTATGTGCCAGGAAACAACAGTCATTTTTCAACCCCGAGAAGGCTGGGGTGCCCCCACTGAAAACAAAAGGCTGAGCACAGCAGCAGTATCTGGATCTAGGTAGGGTTTATCTGAGCCGAGACAGACTTCATATAGTTACACTGGTTATTCTCAAAATCCTCTTATTGCATTTAAAATGGAGAACAGGTCTTAAGCAAAAACCCTGAAGTTACAAGAAAATAACCTAGCACTAGCTAGCGTTCCATTCAATTACAAAGACTGGTGTTTCAGTAATAAGCTTTCGATTTTTCATCTACTTACTCGAGGTAGGTGATCTTGAGTGTTATAACTAGCATCATAATCAGACAGGATATCAAGTACTTCAGAATACATATCAATCAAGGATTTCTACAAAAAAGAAAGTATAGAGAAAAAACGCAGTCAATTAACAGAACTAAGACTGGATTCAGATTACTCCATCTGCATATTCTGTAAACTCATATGTAAAAACATGTTTATTCTCTCCTGATGGTTTGAAATCTAAATTGTCCATACTGTGCACAGATCTCTGTTTTATGAGGTACAATACCAAGTAAAGTCATCCCTTGCTTTCTGTGGATGAAAATGTGACAGCTGCAGATGCATCTTGCTGTAGGAGCAAAATGAGAGCTTTTATGTACAAGATAAAAGAACAGCACTCAGACTTCACAATTTACAAGTTAAGAAGCTGAATGGAGTTTCCTCCATTAAATATCTAGACTTAACATTTTCAGCTTGATGAACAGTAAGAATTAACAAGGACATAGAGCTATCAACCTCATTCTATACAAGTAAGAATTCCTTGTCCTCCAGTTTCCAGAGGAAAGAGGAAGATCCATACTGGTCAGCAAGTGACACAGAGAGGGGCAGAAAACATCTGGTTTTAGAACACTCAGGATGTTGGCAGACAAAAGCAAAAGTGTACTTAGTTCAGTCTCCCTGGATTTACACGGGGCCACGAAAAGATGTTTCCTGACCCCATAACTGTATTCCTGCCAAACTCAGTAAGGCCCATGACAAAACAGAAAGGTGTCAGACAATGTGTGCAATAGGAGTTGGAATACTCAGGATGTTGGCAGACAAAAGCAAAAGTGTACTTAGTTCAGTCTCCCTGGATTTATACGGGGCCACAAAAAGATGTTTCCTGACCCCGTAACTATATTCCTGCCAAACTCAGTAAGGCCCATGACAAAACAGAAAGGTGTCAGACAATGTGTGCAATAGGAGTTGGAATTATATTTATTACAAATACAGTGAAGCTACATCAAAAACCCAATCCACATTTCCCACTTAGACAAGCTATTTTGTTAGACATGGTCATGCCTTCGTGCTCTTCAACTGAAGCCATTTCCAAAAGTTATATAGTTCAAAAAAAGAGGATGTATAAAAGCTTTACTGTGTCAAAATGTTAGCATAGATATCTTAAAACAAATGTTATCAGTTCATGTATGAATTAACAAATACAATTTACATAGAAAATACGTCAATTATATTTCTATGCTGATCGTAATACATAAGTACCTTTAATTTCCTCTGATGAATTCCCTTGTCATCTCTTTGCAGTACCAATTTTCTTAATTCTTTGTTCTCCTTCTCTAATCGCTCAAGCATTCTTTGGTATTTGAGCTACAAAACAGTGGTGCAAACATACTCTTGTAATTATGGAAATAGTACACTCACACGAGCAAAGTTTCACCTATGAAAAATATATTATGCTTCAGGCAAGTCTTTCAAAAATATAGAAACTTTTGTGATTGCTACAGTTTATTAAAAATACAAGACTATCAAGAGAAGACTGTTAGGATTCTTTTTCAGCAACACCTTTGCTTTAGAAGTTTTAATAAGACCACAATGTTCAAAGTTGGAGACACATAAATAAATCTTCAAGCATCTTAAACAAGAATTATTTTCAAAGGAGCTATACATACGCAGTCAGACAGCAATTAGTGTCAGTGGGAACTGGCTGTTCAATGAAAAAGATCATGGGGCTTAAATGTGAATTTGCAAGCCTAGTTTAGACCCTCTCTTCAGTATAAAACCTCAGTTCAAGAAACAACTGTACCAGCTCAGTCGTGTTTAGAAAGAGATTACAATAGCCCCCTGAAGACCAGAGATGAATAGTTTTCACACCTACTCTGAAAACCGTTTCCTATGATATGGAAATGTATTTGGCCTGACTGTATTTTAAGAACACATCAAATGTCAAGCTGTTATAAAAAATTTGGCCTGACTGTATTTTAAGAACACATCAAATGTCAAACTGTTATAAAAAAAGGTAAGTAATAAATGCTTTCAAAACTAGCAAATGAAAAGATTACCAAACTTCATATCAAAACAATGTGGCTAAGCCAAACAGCCAATTAATTTAGAAGTCTACTGATAGAACAACTCCTTAATAAGTAAATTCATTTCCTTTCTGCAACAAATGTGCCATTTGAACATACAAGACATCACAGATGTATATAGCAGCATTGAAGTTATAAAAGAGAACTGTATAATGTTAGGAGTAATTTAGCATGCATAACAGGTTAAAAAGTGGAATATCACCATTGTATTTACCTAACACTCCTGGGCTAGCTTTACATTTCAGGAATATGTAGCATTGAAGGCAAGAGAGGTATTTTGGGAAAGCATGATTACACATTTGCCCTATTTTTATACTCCCCTCTTGCATTCTGTCAGTCACTGTCAGAAAAAGGACACACTAGACTCACTTTTGGTCTGTGCCAACACAATCAACTCTGTATTGATAAACTCAAAAGGTTGAACAAAGAACTGCATTTTTAGCAAACATAGTATTTCAGGTGTGGTTTTGTTTAGTAAATCAGAGCCTGCTGCACAAAACTCTCTAGTTAACATATCAGTAACTCAAAAAAGTTACCTGAGTGCGTAAAAGTTCTTCTTGAAGCTGATCAATCTTCTCCTTGTCAGAAACCTACAAAGAAAAATAACCAGGGCTACTAACACATTGTTTAGTTTATCCACTGCAAGTAACCAAATCCAAAACTGAAAGCTTCATTCCACAGAAGAAAATTGACTTCACATGCATTTTAAAGCCAGTAAAAATTCTTCAATTAGCATTTGAGATTTAACACTGATGGGAAGTTCCATCTGCAACAGGAGGTTCACATCAAAAAAAAGTCTTAATTCCAGTACATGCAAATGAAAAAGAGTTAACCCTTCAAGACTTAATACTATGAACGTGAGCTTAGGGAAAAGCAAACTCAATATGGTCAGAGTTTTCTGGTGACTGCCCTAAATATAATTTTAGGTCAAACTTTTAGGATTTTATATGTCCCATCCTGAATTATCAGGATCTTATTAGGATACAATCACTAAAACACCTGCTTGCTACAGAAAGTGCTTTCAGGTGAGTATTCATTATTTCTAAGTCTTCAAGGGGATTTTCATTTCATATTTGCTTTGCACAACTTCATAAGTTGTAGTTAGAACAGTCTCGAAGGGTTATTTTAAAATTATTTAAATTACATTAAAATCTGGAAAAATTAGGATAGTATAATACAAAACATTTTGAAGTTAAAGGCATAAAACGTAGCACTAAAACACCTGCTTGCTACAGAAAGTGCTTTCAGGTGAGTATTCATTATTTCTAAGTCTTCAAGGGGATTTTCATTTCATATTTGCTTTGCACAACTTCATAAGTTGTAGTTAGAACAGTCTCGAAGGGTTATTTTAAAATTATTTAAATTACATTAAAATCTGGAAAAATTAGGATAGTATAATACAAAACATTTTGAAGTTAAAGGCATAAAACGTAGTAAGATCAGGCAATTAAAGCCATTCAGTCAAATTTTCTTAAAATAGGTTCATTAAGATGTAATAAACAGTTGTTCAAAACAATAACTTTTTAACAATATAAACATGAAAGCATAAGTGGTGCAATACAAATTCATATAATGTAAATATTTACAAACAACACAAAATCTAATGGTTGACTGATAAATTTAGAAAAAATTATAATCAAAACAATTACTGAAAGAATTATATAGGTAAAAGCTTTAATATTTAAATAAAGCTCATGTGACATTCACATCTCCAGTTAGCTTCGTACCAGAAAGAGTATATTATTTAACATGCAAAGACAGGGTTATTTAGACACTAATCAATTTAGCTACTATAATTTCACATCAGTTGTTACAGATTAAACAAGAAAAAAAAACAATTATCCATAGTGATTGATGATATATCATTGATATTCTTTAGCTATTAAACCTGTAATATACAGGATTGTGCCTGCACTTTATAGAAAGCAACCCAAGCTTCCATCCATATCCAATTATTTTTTTACTCATAAATAGCAAAGAGGAAGTGCTGTATATTGTCTTCCTTTTTATTTCTGTTAATTAGTTCAATGATAGCAACAGTGCATCAAAACCAGAGTTAGTTTAGCACACAGACAACTTGATGCGTGCAGCCACAAGGTGGTATATGTAAATAAGCATTTACATATACACACACTTTAAACACCTCAGAGACATAAGGTGAAAATAAAATTCGACAGGCAAAGGGAATGGTGCAGAGTCAGAAGCAGCAAGAAAAATAAAGGAAAACAGAGTGTTTATGAGCAGTAGGTTTTTGTAGCAGTTAACGTTTGCCCACTCTTTGCTCCTCAGCTGTTCCTGAAAGTACTTCTGGGGCCCTGACGCGTCGCTGAAGGACACACTCAGAGACAGGCTCCCTCCAACCATCTGAGCACTTTTTGTCTTTTCTGCACAGTGCACTTGTGTTAAACACCGTAAGCAAAAATACTGCACATAGCTACACACTGCAAGATCTGAAGCAAAGAACTCGCTAGCATGAGATTATTAATTCTAACAAGGAAAATTAGGTAAATTATGCCAAAAATAACAAAGCACTGTAGAATGATGTACACGGTTCAGGATTTGGTTCAGGAGTGCTTTGAACATTAGTACATATGGTATTTTGGACACGTAGTTCATAATATTGCTAAAAAATTTAACAACCACAGTGTATCAGTATAAACTGTGCTTTAAGAGGGGAAACAAACGAAGGAATAGCTTTGATGAATATACAGAAGAGACTGTTATTAACTGCAGTATTTAATTGTCTGTGCAAAATTGTTTCTAAAGATCTGCTATCATTTTCAGATTGGTACAGTATAAAGCAGGAAAAAATGTTCCCACAGATATAGTGCCTTGTAAATGGCTGTACTCTTACAAGACAGAGCTACCGCAAGCAAGCAACAGTAGAGACTTGACATTTATGCACATACTTTCCTTAAATGCATTTTTAATGTATGAACTTCAAATAACAGTTTTTAGAGGCAGAGAAGATACAATTTCCAAGTGACACAAAGTACCTGTTCTAACACCATGCTTTAAATGCAACTTGGTTAAACTGAAACAGGACTACACGTCTGTAGTGAAGTTGGCTGTAATGATTATTTAGACTCATGATTTAATTAGTTAGATTTTTCTAGCTCAAATGAAGAAGGCTGAAGTATTTGATTAGTGTGCCCTTAAGCCATCACCTTTCGCTTCTGGTGGGAAGAGCCCATGTTATATTGGCCAGCGGCTCTGCGCGCTTCCTCTTCGTGCTGCTGGATTTGTTGTTGTAACAGAATGAGTTCACCGAGCAGGCCCTGCCACGAGTTTATAATAGAAAGGAGAGGAAAAATTTGGGGTGTAAGGAGAACAAGGTTAAACCAAAGGGCACGACAAAGACAGATGAAAAACAGGTATGAATGGGTCAGTTCAAACAAAAGTGAAACTTCATTAGCAAGATCTCTTGCTAACTAGCTGGGAGTGGATATAGCCAGCAAATCATGCATTTTGCAAATCCAGGTAGAACAAAACAATAAACATTTAGCTACATTTTATAATTATATTCAACTTTAACTAAGCATCTAAACCTTAAAAAAATTCTACAATCCTGGCTTTAAAATATTCTCAAAAATTTCAGGATTTCATTTCAATTATCAATACCAGAATTTTTTAAGTATCAGAAATTTTTCACAACTTAATCATGCATGAATTTAAAGAGAGTGCTTTGGACATTCTACACAAAGCTGCACACGAGAGCTAATAGGCTCAACTTTGTCAGGAATGCAAAAGTTCTCATTTTATTCTTATTTCCAGCACCACAGACAGTTCATAGAAAGATGATTTTGCCTGCTACTTAATTGTCTCAAACTAGGAGAAGCAGAAGAGTTTCTAGAGCATAGAGAAAGAAAAAGCTCCCTTTCCACTTCCACAACACACTGCAGCTTAAATTCATGCTGCCATAATCCTTCCTGATCACTTCAAAATCCCTGTAACTCCATGCTTGTTTCTTTACCTATTCAGCATTTCCATGAAGCTGTTTTCTTCTCTCCTCCCTCCACACCAAATATTCTTGTAATGGTAAGCTGTCTTTCAAAATTGGTTTAGAGATACTATGACAGCATCTACTGGACCTTTATGCACAATTTATTTCAGAGAATGTAGACAAAAGTATTAATGAACTGTTTAAATAAAGCTCTTTAAGAAAATATTACATCTCTTTCTAAGAAAACATTCAGTGAATGAAAGGTTTCAAAAATGCACTTTCAGGAATCAAAACAAACTCCAAAATAGAACTTTGGTGTAAGAATTCAAGACATCAACCATCAATTACACATTTGTTGCATGAGATACACACAGGCATGTACACATAAGGATAAACAACACAGGAGAGAATGGATAAAAGAGAGACAATCAAATGACCAAACGTAAGCATTTGTTAAGTAGTGACTTGTATAACATTCCAAGAACAAAAAAATCATCACATTTGTATTTTACTCAACAACGTGCACTTTCAGGAATCAAAACAAACTCCAAAATAGAACTTTGGTGTAAGAATTCAAGACATCAACCATCAATTACACATTTGTTGCATGAGATACACACAGGCATGTACACATAAGGATAAACAACACAGGAGAGAATGGATAAAAGAGAAACAATCAAATGACCAAACGTAAGCATTTTTTAAATATTGACTTGTATAACATTCCAAGAACAGAAAAATCGTCACATTTGTATTTTACTGAACCACTTTAAGATTTAAGAAATTTCTATATTGCCAGACCAGCGAACGCATTAGAGCTGTGCCAAGAACTCAGCCAAAACAAAAGATTTCATTTCTATACAGCAGCAAGGAGAGATGACCTCATAGCTACACCTGGTGTTAAGAGGAACTATAATAATATTTTGCTGTTTCTCAAACAAGCAAACTCGCAATATGACCTGACACAGTTTCTTTAAACATTATGGGTCAAGAAAACACAAGAAAAAACACTGAACAAAGTCTGCCATGAAGGTCTTTTAGCATTTAAGCAGGAACTGTAACAAATGTTCAAAGTCACCGAATCTAACTATTTAATTTGTAATTACTTTCTAAGACACCTGGTCTGTGTGACTCTTAATCAATATGACCTGACACAGTTTCTTTAAACATTATGGGTCAAGAAAACACAAGAAAAAACACTGAACAAAGTCTGCCATGAAGGCCTTTTAGCATTTAAACAGGAACTGTAACAAATGTTCAAAGTCACCAAATCTAACTATTTAATTTGTAATTATTTTCTAAGACATCTGGCCTGTGTGACTCTTACTCCATAGTAAAGTATGAAAAGCCGAATTCAACTACATTTACCCCATTGCGTAAAATATTCAAGTAAAAATTACAGTGACTTATAAGGCCTCTCAAGAATACTATCTTTTTTGTATATGTCGGTCTATAAGATTATTTCCTTTAATAGCACAGAACTATACACAAAATGCCCAGGCTGGTATGAACCAGGACACAAACAAAAATGATGCCCAGGCTGGTATGAACCAGGACACAAAAATATTTACATCTCTCTATCATTGGACACTACCACTGCTTCCACACCCCTGCCCCCAAAATCATCAATCATTCCAGCGTAAAACCAATTTTTTTCCTAGATAAATTTCTTTAAAATAAATCAACATTGATCAATTAATGGGATTTAAAAAACCAAGTTGTTTACAATTGTTATATTATTATTTTCACATCAAAGAAACAATGTAAAGGGGAGTAACACTGGCTGACAAACACAATGGGCTTCCACACCCCTGCCCCCAAAATCATCAATCATTCCAGCGTAAAACCATATTTTTTTTCTAGATAAATTTCTTTAAAATAAATCAACATTGATCAATTAATGGGATTTAAAAAACCAAGTTGTTTACAATTGTTATATTATTATTTTCACATCAAAGAAACAATGTAAAGGGGAGTAACGCTGGCTGACAAACACAATGGCACAAACCCTGCAAAGTCATCATGAGAATCTGGGTGTACAATAAATTTAAAAAAAAACGGCAAAACAAGTGCTGACGCGGCACAAACCCTGCAAAGTCATCATGAGAATGTGGGTGTACAATAAATTAAAAAAAAAAAAAGGCAAAACAAGTGCTGACGTTGTTACTACATATACTTTAAAACTATTTTTAAACTATTACATTATTTTACATTAAAAGTTAATATGCTGTACTTCAGTTGGGTATGACTACCTCTTTAATTTAGAAGTTTCTCATGACTAAAGTATTTGTGTCCATTTTCATGAGCAACCAGAGCCCTGTTTATTTGCACGTCTTGACCCTTTCCACTATTTCCCACTGACTTCAGTGTGACTGTTCATGAGAAAAGCTGAGCCACAATAAGTCTTTGCAGGAAAAATAATTAAATATTGAGGGACGTAAAGGAATGAAAATGGTGAGGAATGCAAAGAGACCAATTTCTAAGAACTTGAATAAATGCCACAATTTAATCAAGAGTCCTTACAACATGAAACTGGGAATTAAGTTGAAAATATAATGGTGCTATGAACAGAAGAGAGAAAATAAGGGAACCTTTACTGCATAACTTGCAAGAAAGAATGAAACAAATGAGAATGTTTAAAAATAAAAGATCCGAGTCAAGTGATATTCCATAATAAAGCTGCTTTTTCCCTCTCCTGCAGTAGCTGTCCTGAAGAGCTGTGCCATTACTGTGCCGCTTCTTACAGGGACTGAAGGTGACCCTGTGCTGGCTGAGCGACGCAGCGTACGCACTGCCAAATCCTTAATGGTACATCACGTTCTTCAAGGTATGAGATTTTATCAAATTACCAAGACAGAGAAAGGACCCTGCAGTTGGTTTTGAATTGTTTATTTATCTGGCTTCTAAGCCTCAAATCAATACTTGAGTTACATTTTTCACACCACTTCATCACAGCTATAGCCACTATAAACTTTCTTTAAGAATTGGGCTGAGCTTTGGAACTTCTTTGCTTGAAGATGAAGCTGAAACTTTTGGAGACAGACAATAGTACAAGATAACTTTCTAAGAAGGCTTAAGTGCAAGCCTGAACTAGTCTCACACATACAATACAATGTACACACTACACCATAGTTATAAAAGTTATCTTCTCAACTAGTCTCACACATACAATACAATGTACATACTACATCATAGTTATGAAAGTTATCTTCTCTCCTTTTTCTCTGAGAACAAAATTTCTTATTTAATACAAGCAGAAACAGATTTAAACTCAATTTATTTAAATTACTTAATCTGAACACTCCAGTAATTTTCATTTGATTCTCTTAAAAAATTATGAAATAAGCACATTAGCTGGCAAGCAGCAGTACAGTCTGATTTGGTGTTTGGGACAACGTTCACTCTCTCAGTGTTGTCTTGCCAACTAACTGGTTTCTCACTCATTCTACAGGAAGTTTTTAGAGACCCATCTGAGGAGCATGTCCAATAACAGTTCTACAGAATCTCCTCCAAATGAGGAATTCCTAGATTCCTTTGCCAGTAACTCATCTTTTCCACAATGAAACAAAGAAAAGCTGCTCATCAGACACATTTAATACCATGCTCCAGCACTTTATGCATTCATACAATCACAATTTGTCAACTAGTACTTAGTTGGCAGTGGAAAGCACTGAATGAAAAAAGGCCATCTAACTCATTGTCTTGAAAATAATAATTTTGCTTGCCAATAAACTAAGTGATTATGCTTTGTTAGGTATTCATGTGTCTTGTTTGAAATATAACAATGAAAATTGATTATATTAATTAGCAAACCAGCAGTTTCTACGTGTCATGTATCAGATATAATTGGAATAACAAAAATTAGTACACCAGACTAAATTTTCTAAATCATATCGATTTAATATGGGCTGTTATTTTCCATACCACAGCCAAAGTTTTGTTGGCAACATTACAACGCAGTTGTCACTGTATCCAAAAACCAGCATAATAAGTATTAGTGATATTACTGGTATTCAGAAAGAGTCTCAGTTAATTTAGTTCTCAAAGACAATAAACTAAGATGGCCACTTCTTCACAAATCAACAGTAAAGTATTTTAAATGTTTTAAACAGTGAAACCTGTGCTAAGCAATCCCTCAAGAGAAAATAAAACAACATATATAGACAGTGTATTGACAAAGGGGAAACAAAACGCAAACTTAATTCTCATCCATCACTGTTCTAAGGGGGAAAAACAGTTATAAAAAGTGAGCTTTGTACAGGTTTCACTATATATTGCCATGCAGAATTAATGTAGAATAAATGTATACATGCCTGCATATACAGAAATGCTTTTTACATAAAAGCCCCAGTTACAGTTCAGACATTTTCAGTTGAAAAAATAAATATATAAAAATTTACAAATTCCCCAATATATATTATTTTCCTTAATAATTTTTAAAAATATACACAGGAAAAAGGAAAAGAAATAAATATATAAAAATTTACAAATTCCCCGATATATATTATTTTCCTTCCATTTTTAAAAATATACACAGGGAAAAGGAAAATCCTTTAAAGAATGAGCAACATTACAATTTAGGGATTTAATATAAATAAGATCTACTATTAATGAAAGCAAAAAAAATTAAACTTCACCTTCATCACTTCAAGGAAAACATGCTAAAACTTTCTGTTGCCAAAATACAGTGACTTTTTTTTTTCCAGAAGACAAGATCCTTTAAAGAATGAGCAACATTACAATTTAGGGATTTAATATAAATAAGATCTACTATTAATGAAAGCAAAAAAAATTAAACTTCACCTTCATCACTTCAAGGAAAACATGCTAAAACTTTCTGTTGCCAAAATACAGTGACTTTTTTTCCCAGAAGACAGTAAAGAAAGTGTGATGTATGCTTTTTCTATATAAGGAAAGTAAAAAGACAGACTGCTTTAAGAAATAGAAATTCTTTACTAAGGCAGAAATTCTTTATTAAGATCCTTAAGTAAGAATCACAGCTGTGAAAATGTCAACAGAAACAAGGTTGCAAGCAAAAATACTTGAAAATAACTATAAAAGCCTAAACCACCTTCAATAATAAGCTGTAAGCTCAAGTACCACTGAGAACATGCCCTGAACAACTGCAAAAGCACATGAAACACCTAAAATTACATTATTCTCACAAGCCAATTTTCTTAAGAATGCAACTCCTAAAGATGTTTATGACTGCCTTGTGTTTTCCTTACACCAAAACGTTTACTATCACTGTACTGTTTAAATATTAAAAACAACAATGCATATTCAAGTAATTTTCAATGATAAATTCTATTCAAGCTGGTTCATATAAACATCTGCAGCTAGCTGTTGAAGCACTTTTAAAGAAATTACCCGTGTCAAGACATTTTTAATTTTGCAAGAGAGTAATTACCTTCTTGAACTGTTTGTCATTGTCATAGCCTTGGTCAGTAGCTCTGAATGCTGTTTCTCCTGGAGAACCTAGAACATAATTACAGAAACTCATTATCACACGGAAAAGGCACTTAAAAATTCTCAAAATACACTTACTATAAAATTAAAGTTTTAACCCCTAGGAATTATTAATTCAATAATCTTTGAAGTTCCTAATAAGAAAGAAAAAGATTCACCTTAAGAAACTGAAAAAGAAATTCAGTTTAAAACACATCTGAAAATTTTATGTCTAATTTGTGACTCAGACTAGCTATATAACAATGGAGAAGGCAACTTCAGTTAGACTATTAAAGTTCTGAAAACATTGTAAAATTTATTATTTCTGATAGACATGAAAGGATAATACAAACTCCATTGCTATTGCTGTAATGAGAAAAAAAATTCTTTCCTATTGTAGTGACATAGGTTTTCAAAACTAGCTTCTGGAAAATGCCTGAAATAAAAAGCATCTGCCAAGAACTGTGGCAGAGAAACAACAACCGTTCATCTGTTCATTCTCACAGGGAAGGATCTAAGCATTCTTAAAATAGTTGGAAAGTATTTGTAATTCAATATTAAATGCTGTAAATAGTTGTGTTTACACTGACATTCACTCCTCTTAATATAGTAATTTTCGAAGAGTTTGTTTTAAAGAGGCAGGTTAAGGGCAGTAAAAAGGGCTTTTACACACCTAACAACAGAAGTAGATCAGAAGCTCCTAAGACTTCACTAACCAAATTGTAACCTGTGAAAAATCAGCAGAAGAGGGGAAATAAAAATTATAAATACAAAACAAAATTCAAAACAAAGATGAGGGATCTTTGTCTCATTTGGAGGACCACGCAATCATAAATGGCAATTATGCCCATGTGAGTACGATAACAAATAGGCGACATCTCACAATACCAGTCAACAACACCCCAATTTGAAATAGCCAAAATACACAGGAGATTGTAATCTACTTGTCACTCTATTGAACTTGATCCCTACTTAGGTGCTCGCTGAGTTTGTTAGATTAATAAACTAGTTCCGTTATTGGCAGTATTTTAAGAAGATAAAAATACACTTCTTATGTGCACTGATATAGAAATATTGTCAAACAGTAATGACTGTTAACACCTCACAGATACTGTGCACTGATATAGAAATATTGTCAAACAGAGTAATGACTGTTAACACCTCACAGGTATAATCTTTTATGAATGCAAATTTATATGGTTTGATAATTATTAAGATATATAATAGGAATAATCTCGCACTTTATTACAAGAATAATAACTGGGTGAAGTTTTAAGCTGATAATTATTAAGATATATAATAGGAATAATCCTGCACTTTATTACAAGAATAATAATAACTGGGTGAAGTTTTAAGCTATGCTCATTAGCAAGTCAGATAAGATGATCAAAGCAGTAATTTTCAGTTTTAAGAAGGCCACTGATCAGAAATGTCTTATTTAAGTCTCCCAAGACCTGAAAACTACTGCCTGGACACACTGAATAGACAAACCAGCCCCTTTTCTTTTGTGAAGGGCTTATAGCTCCTACCTACTCCTTCGAAAAGCAGCCCCTACCTAAGCTAAATCTTCAAGCAAGTCCTTCTGGAGCTGTATCCAGGTGGAAAATATCTTTCAACCCAAAAGAACACCTTCATTATAAATCTCTTCTTTCACATGCCTGAAACATGAATATCTACCACTCTTAATAATCCAACTCTTTTCTCCTTTAACAGCTGTGGTACTGTTACCATTCAGCACCCTCTTACCTCCAAATTCCAGCTGGACACATCCAGCTTCCATGACTCATTGCAGCAACATAGTTTTCAATCTTCCATCTGTTTGTGTAGGGTTGTATAAGAATTCTAGTTTTCTATTCAATTTCACATTTTGGTTCTCTGTACTTGCTACTAGAATTCTTGCTTTTAAAAATACATTACACTTACCTGTGTCCATAACACTTTCAGACGAGATAGTCAATGAAAAGGCAAGCATTTTCAGGATCCACTTTCTTTTAGCATCTAAGGACATATCTGTAACCTCATCTTGTAATAGCTTAATTTTTCAAAATTAAAACTAAGCTGAAAAATTGCTCTCACCAGGAGAAAAAAATCCTTTCAGTGAAGTGAAGCTCTCTCCAATCTTGTCAAAGTCAGGCAGGAGTTTGGCAAGGTCATCTGCATCAGGAAGGGCTTTGATAAGTTTTTCTAGAAAAACAGTAAAACAGCTAATGAGTAGGGTTTTTTCCTATTACTTTTATGAAAAAAAAGAAAACCAAACATGCTTAGGCTGTAAAACTTAGCAACTGCTTCAGGATGTGGCTTTTATTCTCCTTTTTTTTTTTAAATAAAGAACTCAAAAGTTTCTTTCCACATGCACCTCCCCCAGTTAGTGTTGGGAAAGATTATGAGATCTGAAAAATCAATTGCTTTTTTAGACTTTGAACTTCCTGATAACCTGGTTGCCTCAGATACTTAAAATAGCCTGAAACGCACTGCTGTGTTTCACCACATTATGCTCTCATGTACCTCGTAGAGGATGATTTAAAATTACATGACACTAGAACTACGTTCACCTCTTGTACATTTTAAGAAAACCTTATTTTTCAGTTCCATAAATAAGCCAATTTTGTAATCCTTTAAAACCCCAAACTTGTTGGTTTTAAAACCCTATATAAAGGTAGTGTCCATGAGCAATAAAAACAAGAAAACATTTGCCTCAGTTATTCAGGCTCTGCGTTTACCTAAGAAATGCTAGTACATGTAGTAAAATCTTCATGATTTTTTTAAAAAAAAAAGAATCCCACCTTACTATCCTGCATATATATGAAGGAACTCAGTGTCTGTTTTTCAGATTTCTATCTTTCAACTGAAATATGCAAAAAACCTACTGCAACCAGAAGGTTCAGGAAAACAGAGTCTATATTTTTCATTTTCACTCAAATTACACCTATAATGACTACTGGAGAGAGGCATCAAGGACCTATGCCCTTATGTTTAAATTTACATGTCTTAGTCTTTAGATAGAGTAACATTTTAGCTTTTGTGATACCAAAGTCAATATGTTCATCAAGTTCCCAAATGAAGTCAGGAACAATCCACTTGTATTCATCGAGGTCTGGCATCATGTCCTTCCACTGATCATATGTCTAACACAAAAAAGAAAAAAACATTAGTAGAAATAGAAGAGATGTATGTAGAGAAGCACATGAGCAATCTATTGAAAAGTAATACCTACATATAAAACATGCTAACCCACCATCTTTTAGAGATGAATAATACTACTTGGAACTTTTAAAATCTATACTAGTTCTCTAAACAATCTGTTTTCTATATTCCTTCGTCTTTATTATCATTAGCTAGCCAAACAATGGTATCTTGTGTTTTTGTGGATATACCAAGAACTGTTGTTCTAAAGTACATAATAACAAAGACAAAACGCGTAAAATAGCTTCAAAAGATAAATACCTTCTTTACTGTATAACCACCACCTACAGCAGATCCTAATACAAGGTAGCGAAGTTTGAGAAGCCTCGATGCTAGTCTAGCTAGCCAAAAGTTCCTGTGGGACTGGTATCCATATTTTACATTTAAAAGTTTTGTTTTGCGTAGGGGAAGACGATTAAGAGAAGAGAACAGCTGAGCAGATATCCTCAGTGGAGGTCTTTGAAATTTTGAACTTGGATAGTGGGGATGATGTATACTTCGGGAAACAAGATGTAAGTTTTGAAGTGGTGATTTTCTTTTTATTCCATAGCTGCTATTTGCTAGACTCCGGCAGATGACACTAAAAGAAAGAAATAAAAACTCTAAGTAACAGATTTCCTCAACATACCATTAATTCAATAACCTCTTCAGAAGCAATTCACATTGCATTTTAGCTGGGTACAGATAAATTAGAGCACCATTCTGAACGTACAGTTTCCAGCTATCATTAGTACAGTAACAGGAAAATAAAAAGCTGTAAAAATCATTAATAGATACTGCATTTCTAATAACTACAGAAATAAAACCTTAAATACCATTTATGAAGTCTGTTATGAACTAAATTTAACTTCCACCCTGGATTAAGGCAAGTAACATGTCTGTGGTAAAACAGTTTGGGCAAACAGCAGCTAAGAGTCCATAGAGGACTTGACAGTTTGGCCTATCTTGTTATTCAAAATGAACTTTTAGATAACAGATGATTTTCAAACTTCAAAAAAAGCAATACACAGACAAAATTCCTTTGCAAAATACAATTGCCCTGTTTTGGCAAAGCAGATTCTCCTTTGCAGTTGAAGCATTTACTTAATGACATCGTCCAGTGACTTCCACTCTAATATTCTCCAGTTCCAGAATTACAGGATTATTGCTTTGTCTTAGGTCATGCATAGACAACATTACTTCTGGAGATGGCTATACCATGTTTGTTGAAGACTTCAATAAAGTAATTCAGGTTTATGCAAGAGGGAAAATTTCAGTCTGAAAGATTTCACTCTGAAAACAGAGCCCAGCCACGAAAAGCACACATTAAAACACAGGGACCTTATCAATCCTGCCTATGTTCAAACAAACGCATAGGTTGGAATAAAGCGCCTTGTATACTTTCTACTACACCACCTGCATGCTTCAACATTTTGAGGTGGCTTTGCTAGTTTCGGGGAGCGACAACGGCTCTGGAAAAAGCAATTTCTTTTGTAACTTTTTAGTTTCACCATCATATCAGAATGGTTAATATGAAATCATTTACTGGATAAAAACATGAGTGAAGTTACAGTTCTTGAAATTAATGCTTGTCCCTTGATGCTTCTTTCAGGCTTTTCAATATTATCAAATGCCTTTACTTACAAAGGGAACAAATACAAAAGAAGAAAGTGCTTCGCCATTTAGAAGGCAAATTATTCCTAAATAAGGCCGTATTCCTAAATAATTTAAAATTAGCAGATCTTAAAGAGAGTAAGTGAATTATATGAAATGGAAAGTATTACAGCATCTTCTAATAACATACTCTATAATCTATGTAATTCTTTGCCTTGAGATCTTCCATGTACTAGAGATGACATTGTCTATTACAGGCATATTCCTAATGCCCAAAGAAGTGGAAGTCTTTGTTATAAAAGAACTTTTGACCCAGAAATTGAGCTTTTGGAAGATAAGCTGAAAATCAGAATTACGTGAATCAAGACATTTTCCTCTCTTAAAAGGCCAATTCTCACAGTGATCTATGTTTAGAAATTTCCTTTACCGTAATGGAAAGCTTAAAAAAAAAAAGGGAACTCCACTGACCCTTATGAAAGTCCTCGTTCATAAAAGTGACTAAGATTTTGAAGGATACTCTCCTTCTACACTGCACTATCTGGAAGGCTGCGCCTTTGCAATAACAAACTCAGTATCTAGAAAGAGGATAATAAACAGGAGCAGAATAATCCCTAAAGTAGCAACAAGTTTCTCGTCTTTGACATGGAATTACAACAGGCTCAGAAATTAATCACAGATAGAACCAATACAAAAGTGGCTACATAACGATAAAAAGTAAAAGTGCCTCCACACCAGAAACATTTTGTTTCCCGCTTTTGAAGACAGTATTTTAAACCAGGGTGTGGTAAGCCTGTAAGAAGCAAGCTGATGACTGGGCCGTTATTTCTTTTGTTTTGCAGTCACTGGCATTACACAGATATTTAGCGTTTTCAGCAGACACCAAGTGGTAGTATATACTATGGCAGTCACTTCTCATTGTTAGTCTTCACCTAGATCAAAGGCATTTTGTAATATTATGTCATTTTCTTCTCTGTGAAGAGAAGAAATTTTTAAAATACATTGTGTTTTACAGCATGTGCTCTGTATGCTTAAACTCAAGGAACACGTAAGTTTCATCATGTGTTCTGTATGCTTAAACTCAAGGAACACGTAAGTTTCATCACCAATTGTTACAGCAAGAACTTGATCAACAATTGCCTTTTGAGTGCTATCACACATTTCAAAACCCACCTGCTTTAATTGCACCTATAAAGTCTTACAATACATTAAAAAAACCCTACTACTCCATCATTATACCAAAACTTCCATTTTCTCATTTCTTCTCTTCTCCTACTGCTAAAAGCTCACGATGAATAGTGACAAAAAAGTCGCGTTAAGATCGTCAATGAAAAGCGCAGTTAGACTGAAAAAGGTGCCAAAACCCATGTTATTACTTTAACTATTTAACAAATTCCAATTTAAAGCCTCTGGAAAGCCTTCCAGACACGAATAGCTCTGCCATTAGAGTCTGCCTTATTACAGGTCTGCAAACCTGACTACTCCTGAATTGCACTGACATTACAGACACCTTATAAAACACGAAAAAGTGGCCTGTTCCTGTTGGTAGCCAAGCCTTCCACCTGGAGGTCACACCTAACATTTCACACATATTGCTCCAGTTTAAAAGTTAAAAAAATCCTCACCAGGGACAAGTCTTCTATAAACAGGTTACATAGACTTTTAGTAACTATGACTGCAAAGCAGTCTTTCAAATCTAACCCAACAAAAAGCATTATGGTATTTTCCTTTTCATTTGGCACTAGAAAACACTTATTTTCCTAATGATGCTCCCAAATCTGCCAAGGAACATAGCGAGATTACGAACCATTCAGTTTCACTGCTCCTGTCTGGAATTGTGTGGAAGAAGGGTGAAAACCAAGAGGAACGTAGGGTTTGGCTGGGACAGTCATGCTCTGGACACGAAGGAGGCCCAAACTCCCTGGGCAGGAACGCGGGAACCGCAGCTCCCTTCCACAGCGCACCTCAGGTCCCGGGGGAGCTGAAGGATGGGGAATTTCCCTGCCCGGGAGCAGCAGCTCCACCCCGGCAGGCCTGGGGGTCGCCCCTGCGTCATTCACACACACACTGCGTCCCTCACCGCCCACCCCGACCCGCCGCGGGGCTCCGGCCTCCCCCGCCGGCAGCCCCCTTCCCCCGGGCGCCCTGGGCCCGCTCAGCCGGGGCGAGTGTTACAACGGACACCGCTCCCGAGGCGTGAAGAGAAGGAAGGAGGAGGAAGGAGGAGGGAGGAGGAGGGAGGAGGAGGGTCGCGGCTCCGGAGGCCGCTCGCCCCGCACAGCCACCGCGCCC
>NW_015090872.1:7566090-7572079 GCF_001431845.1 Calidris pugnax | reverse complement strand
AATAATAACTGGGTGAAGTTTTAAGCTGTGCTCATTAGCAAGTCAGATAAGATGATCAAAGCAGTAATTTTCAGTTTTAAGAAGGCCACTGATCAGAAATGTCTTATTTAAGTCTCCCAAGACCTGAAAACTACTGCCTGGACACACTGAACAGACAAACCAGCCCCTTTTCTTTTGTGAAGGGCTTATAGCTCCTACCTACTCCTTCGAAAAGCAGCCCCTACCTAAGCTAAATCTTCAAGCAAGCCCTTATGGAGCTGTATCCAGGTGGAAAATATCTTTCAACCCAAAAGAACACCTTCATTATAAATCTCTTCTTTCACATGCCTGAAACATGAATATCTACCACTCTTAATAATCCAACTCTTTTCTCCTTTAACAGCTGTGGTACTGTTACCATTCAGCACCCTCTTACCTCCAAATTCCAGCTGGACACATCCAGCTTCCATGACTCATTGCAGCAACATAGTTTTCAATCTTCCATCTGTTTGTGTAGGGTTGTATAAGAATTCTAGTTTTCTATTCAATTTCACATTTTGGTTCTCTGTACTTGCTACTAGAATTCTTGCTTTTAAAAATACATTACACTTACCTGTGTCCATAACACTTTCAGACGAGATAGTCAATGAAAAGGCAAGCATTTTCAGGATCCACTTTCTTTTAGCATCTAAGGACATATCTGTAACCTCATCTTGTAATAGCTTAATTTTTCAAAATTAAAACTAAGCTGAAAAATTGCTCTCACCAGGAGAAAAAAATCCTTTCAGTGAAGTGAAGCTCTCTCCAATCTTGTCAAAGTCAGGCAGGAGTTTGGCAAGGTCATCTGCATCAGGAAGGGCTTTGATAAGTTTTTCTAGAAAAACAGTAAAACAGCTAATGAGTAGGGTTTTTTCCTATTACTTTTATGAAAAAAAAAGAAAACCAAACATGCTTAGGCTGTAAAACTTAGCAACTGCTTCAGGATGTGGCTTTTTTTCTCCTTTTTTTTTTTTAAATAAAGAACTCAAAAGTTTCTTTCCACATGCACCTCCCCCAGTTAGTGTTGGGAAAGATTATGAGATCTGAAAAATCAATTGCTTTTTTAGACTTTGAACTTCCTGATAACCTGGTTGCCTCAGATACTTAAAATAGCCTAAAACGCACTGCTGTGTTTCACCACATTATGCTCTCATGTACCTCGTAGAGGATGATTTAAAATTACATGACACTAGAACTACGTTCACCTCTTGTACATTTTAAGAAAACCTTATTTTTCAGTTCCATAAATAAGCCAATTTTGTAATCCTTTAAAACCCCAAACTTGTTGGTTTTAAAACCCTATGTAAAGGTAGTGTCCATGAGCAATAAAAACAAGAAAACATTTGCCTCAGTTATTCAGGCTCTGCGTTTACCTAAGAAATGCTAGTACATGTAGTAAAATCTTCATGATTTTTTTTTTTAAAAAGAATATCACCTTACTATCCTGCATATATATGAAGGAACTCAGTGTCTGTTTTTCAGATTTCTATCTTTCAACTGAAATATGCAAAAAACCTACTGCAACCAGAAGGTTCAGGAAAACAGAGTCTATATTTTTCATTTTCACTCAAATTACACCTATAATGACTACTGGAGAGAGGCATCAAGGACCTATGCCCTTATGTTTAAATTTACATGTCTTAGTCTTTAGATAGAGTAACATTTTAGCTTTTGTGATACCAAAGTCAATATGTTCATCAAGTTCCCAAATGAAGTCAGGAACAATCCACTTGTATTCATCGAGGTCTGGCATCATGTCCTTCCACTGATCATATGTCTAACACAAAAAAGAAAAAAACATTAGTAGAAATAGAAGAGATGTATGTAGAGAAGCACATGAGCAATCTATTGAAAAGTAATACCTACATATAAAACATGCTAACCCACCATCTTTTAGAGAGAATAATACTACTTGGAACTTTTAAAATCTATACTAGTTAAAAGAAAAAAACATTAGTAGAAATAGAAGAAATGTATGTAGAGAAGCACGTGAGCAATCTGTTGAAAAGTAATACCTAGATATAAAACATGCTAACCCACCATCTTTTAGAGAGAATAATACTACTTGGAACTTTTAAAATCTATACTAGTTCTCTAAACAATCTGTTTTCTATATTCCTTTGTGTTTATTATCATTAGCTAGCCAAACAATGATAACTTGTTTCTCTAAACAATCTGTTTTCTATATTCCTTCGTCTTTATTATCATTAGCTAGCCAAACAATGGTATCTTGTGTTTTTGTGGATATACCAAGAACTGTTGTTCTAAAGAACATAATAACAAAGACAAAACGCATAAAATAGCTTCAAAAGATAAATACCTTCTTTACTGTATAACCACCACCTACAGCAGATCCTAATACAAGGTAGCGAAGTTTGAGAAGCCTCGATGCTAGTCTAGCTAGCCAAAAGTTCCTGTGGGACTGGTATCCATATTTTACATTTAAAAGTTTTGTTTTGCGTAGGGGAAGACGATTAAGAGAAGAGAACAGCTGAGCAGATATCCTCAGTGGAGGTCTTTGAAATTTTGAACTTGGATAGTGGGGATGATGTATACTTCGGGAAACAAGATGTAAGTTTTGAAGTGGTGATTTTCTTTTTATTCCATAGCTGCTATTTGCTAGACTCCGGCAGATGACACTAAAAGAAAGAAATAAAAACTCTAAGTAACAGATTTCCTCAACATACCATTAATTCAATAACCTCTTCAGAAGCAATTCACATTGCATTTTAGCTGGGTACAGATAAATTAGAGCACCATTCTGAACGTACAGTTTCCAGCTATCATTAGTACAGTAACAGGAAAATAAAAAGCTGTAAAAATCATTAATAGATACTGCATTTCTAATAACTACAGAAATAAAACCTTAAATACCATTTATGAAGTCTGTTATGAACTAAATTTAACTTCCACCCTGGATTAAGGCAAGTAACATGTCTGTGGTAAAACAGTTTGGGCAAACAGCAGCTAAGAGTCCATAGAGGACTATGATCAATTTATGACATAAAAGAAAACTTGACAGTTTGGCCTATCTTGTTATTCAAAATGAACTTTTAGATAACAGATGATTTTCAAACTTCAAAAAAAGCAATACACAGACAAAATTCCTTTGCAAAATACAATTGCCCTGTTTTGGCAAAGCAGATTCTCCTTTGCAGTTGAAGCATTTACTTAATGACATCGTCCAGTGACTTCCACTCTAATATTCTCCAGTTCCAGAATTACAGGATTATTGCTTTGTCTTAGGTCATGCATAGACAACATTACTTCTGGAGATGGCTATACCATGTTTGTTGAAGACTTCAATAAAGTAATTCAGGTTTATGCAAGAGGGAAAATTTCAGTCTGAAAGATTTCACTCTGAAAACAGAGCCCAGCCACGAAAAGCACACATTAAAACACAGGGACCTTATCAATCCTGCCTATGTTCAAACAAACGCATAGGTTGGAATAAAGCGCCTTGTATACTTTCTACTACACCACCTGCATGCTTCAACATTTTGAGGTGGCTTTGCTAGTTTCGGGGAGCGACAACGGCTCTGGAAAAAGCAATTTCTTTTGTAACTTTTTAGTTTCACCATCATATCAGAATGGTTAATATGAAATCATTTACTGGATAAAAACATGAGTGAAGTTACAGTTCTTGAAATTAATGCTTGTCCCTTGATGCTTCTTTCAGGCTTTTCAATATTATCAAATGCCTTTACTTACAAAGGGAACAAATACAAAAGAAGAAAGTGCTTCGCCATTTAGAAGGCAAATTATTCCTAAATAAGGCCGTATTCCTAAATAATTTAAAATTAGCAGATCTTAAAGAGAGTAAGTGAATTATATGAAATGGAAAGTATTACAGCATCTTCTAATAACATACTCTATAATCTATGTAATTCTTTGCCTTGAGATCTTCCATGTACTAGAGATGACATTGTCTATTACAGGCATATTCCTAATGCCCAAAGAAGTGGAAGTCTTTGTTATAAAAGAACTTTTGACCCAGAAATTGAGCTTTTGGAAGATAAGCTGAAAATCAGAATTACGTGAATCAAGACATTTTCCTCTCTTAAAAGGCCAATTCTCACAGTGATCTATGTTTAGAAATTTCCTTTACCGTAATGGAAAGCTTAAAAAAAAAAAGGGAACTCCACTGACCCTTATGAAAGTCCTCGTTCATAAAAGTGACTAAGATTTTGAAGGATACTCTCCTTCTACACTGCACTATCTGGAAGGCTGCGCCTTTGCAATAACAAACTCAGTATCTAGAAAGAGGATAATAAACAGGAGCAGAATAATCCCTAAAGTAGCAACAAGTTTCTCGTCTTTGACATGGAATTACAACAGGCTCAGAAATTAATCACAGATAGAACCAATACAAAAGTGGCTACATAACGATAAAAAGTAAAAGTGCCTCCACACCAGAAACATTTTGTTTCCCGCTTTTGAAGACAGTATTTTAAACCAGGGTGTGGTAAGCCTGTAAGAAGCAAGCTGATGACTGGGCCGTTATTTCTTTTGTTTTGCAGTCACTGGCATTACACAGATATTTAGCGTTTTCAGCAGACACCAAGTGGTAGTATATACTATGGCAGTCACTTCTCATTGTTAGTCTTCACCTAGATCAAAGGCATTTTGTAATATTATGTCATTTTCTTCTCTGTGAAGAGAAGAAATTTTTAAAATACATTGTGTTTTACAGCATGTGCTCTGTATGCTTAAACTCAAGGAACACGTAAGTTTCATCATGTGTTCTGTATGCTTAAACTCAAGGAACACGTAAGTTTCATCACCAATTGTTACAGCAAGAACTTGATCAACAATTGCCTTTTGAGTGCTATCACACATTTCAAAACCCACCTGCTTTAATTGCACCTATAAAGTCTTACAATACATTAAAAAAACCCTACTACTCCATCATTATACCAAAACTTCCATTTTCTCATTTCTTCTCTTCTCCTACTGCTAAAAGCTCACGATGAATAGTGACAAAAAAGTCGCGTTAAGATCGTCAATGAAAAGCGCAGTTAGACTGAAAAAGGTGCCAAAACCCATGTTATTACTTTAACTATTTAACAAATTCCAATTTAAAGCCTCTGGAAAGCCTTCCAGACACGAATAGCTCTGCCATTAGAGTCTGCCTTATTACAGGTCTGCAAACCTGACTACTCCTGAATTGCACTGACATTACAGACACCTTATAAAACACGAAAAAGTGGCCTGTTCCTGTTGGTAGCCAAGCCTTCCACCTGGAGGTCACACCTAACATTTCACACATATTGCTCCAGTTTAAAAGTTAAAAAAATCCTCACCAGGGACAAGTCTTCTATAAACAGGTTACATAGACTTTTAGTAACTATGACTGCAAAGCAGTCTTTCAAATCTAACCCAACAAAAAGCATTATGGTATTTTCCTTTTCATTTGGCACTAGAAAACACTTATTTTCCTAATGATGCTCCCAAATCTGCCAAGGAACATAGCGAGATTACGAACCATTCAGTTTCACTGCTCCTGTCTGGAATTGTGTGGAAGAAGGGTGAAAACCAAGAGGAACGTAGGGTTTGGCTGGGACAGTCATGCTCTGGACACGAAGGAGGCCCAAACTCCCTGGGCAGGAACGCGGGAACCGCAGCTCCCTTCCACAGCGCACCTCAGGTCCCGGGGAAGCTGAAGGATGGGGAATTTCCCTGCCCGGGAGCAGCAGCTCCACCCCGGCAGGCCTGGGGGTCGCCCCTGCGTCATTCACACACACACTGCGTCCCTCACCGCCCACCCCGCCCCGCCGCGGGGCTCCGGCCTCCCCCGCCGGCAGCCCCCTTCCCCCGGGCGCCCTGGGCCCGCTCAGCCGGGGCGAGTGTTACAACGGACACCGCTCCCGAGGCGTGAAGAGAAGGAAGGAGGAGGAAGGAGGAGGGAGGAGGAGGGAGAAGGAGGGTCGCGGCTCCGGAGGCCGCTCGCCCCGCACAGCCACCGCGCCCC
>NW_015090872.1:7346335-7566080 GCF_001431845.1 Calidris pugnax | reverse complement strand
CGCGCCTGGCGCCCCGGGCTAGGCGGGCAAGGGCAGGTGGAGCCGCCGCGGCCGCCGGGGCTACCGCCGCTTCCGGGCACCGCGGGTCCGGTGCGGCCGGGCCGGGCGGAAACCGCGCCTCCCTGCGCGAAGGTTCCGGGCGCGGCGGCGGGATTTGAGGGAACACCGGAGGGGGTGCGCCCGGCTTGGAGGAGCGGAGGGACGGGGCCGTTATGGCTCCTCCGCACCGGCCCCGGTGTTCCCCCTCGTACCTCAGCGACTGCAGGGCCAGGCCTCAGCGCCTCCCCTCTGGGCTGGCTGAGGGCACCCCCAGGGCGACCTGGCCCGGCCCGGCCCGGCGGGTCAGGGCTGGAGAGGGCAGTGAGGCCTGGCCTCGGGTGGAGGCCTCTGGTTGTACCAGGGTCTTCCGAGCTGCTAAAACACCATTCCCAAATGAGTTCCCAGCCGTTGTTGCGCTGAAGGTGTGTGCAAAATGGGTGGCAGCGTCGGCCTGAAAGCTGGAAAACGCACAGCATGTCCCAATGGGCTTCTGTGAGTTGTTTGGGTGGGGGTTGCTGCCAGGACCCCATGGAAGTGGGAGGCAGAGGAGGAACCAGGAGTGTTGAGGAGATCTATCTGTCTGCGTGCCCTCTGGCACAATCGCCTCTAGTTATGTCATTTCTGAGAGGTGCATCCCTCACCTGTCTGTAAAGACCACAGGTGTTGGAGTGTTCACCTGGCAGTGACAGTGCTTGCTAACGTTAAGAGAAAGTTTTCCCACATGCCTAATTTGAATCATTCTTGCAGCAAGTTAACTCTATCCATAGTGAACACAGTGTCATTTTCTTAATTTGCGTGTTTGAAAACTGTCGGCATGTCTCAGCCTCCTTTTCTTTAGATTGAACAACCCAAAATCCCTTTTCCATCTTTTCTGATACCTTTCTCATTCTTCTCTGTGCTGTCCTGTGGATTGTCACCAGCTGGTTCACAGCTTCCTTTCTGTAATATGCCCAGAACTGGGTCTCATGTCCTGAGCTAAACAGAAAAAGAGATGTGGAGTGTGTTGTAGGCCAGGCTTCTGTTTATACAGTGGGAGTTCTTAGAGCAAAATAAGTTGTACAAGAACGGCATAATACATACATGTGTTTTCAGGGCTGGGACAGAAGTTGTAGGGATGAGGTGAAGTACATGTTTTGTCTCTTGCTTGCTTGCTTTTAGATTTATATGTTTATTTATAAATTTAAAGGACTATCTTTGTTTTAAATCGTACTTTTTGTTTTGTATTTTAATTTGACCAGTTATTTTTTTTCGATTTATGTCTGGGTTTTAAGGCAAATTTCAATTTAAAAATAAGAATGAAGATACTCCATAGGACGTGATAGAAATAGCTTTTTATAAACTAATGTGTAATTCTTACTTTGAACAGTAGAGGGCATCATATAGCTAAAGGTCCTAATGCTGGATGCTTTGGAGGTGTTTTTTCTCCGGGAGAAAGTGAACCTGCTTAAGAAAATGAACAAATTCCACTATCATCATTGGCTCTGGAATAGCAAATTTTGCTGGAATATGATGACAGGTTGATGAATGTTTTACACATTTACTCTGTTTTTTCTTTGTTTTCAGATGTGAAGATATAAATCTCCTTAATAAGAGTGTTCTGTAGGAGCAGAAATTGTCAACAGGAGCTGGAATAAGCCTGTGAATAGTGAATACATTGGATGACCCTTGATTGATCATTCCCTATGCCACCCAAGTTTGGTGGGATACTCTGCATGCAGCTCATCTGTCTTCTCTGTGAAAAGGCAGCAAGGACCCCTACTACACTCTAGTCTTCTACAGACACTAGAAAGAACAAGGCTGACGTTTGGGGAAGGAGCAAAAGCTGACCAGACAGAAAAAGTGTGTGTGTGTGGCACTCCTGTTTTCCAGCCCTGGCACCTCCCAAAATAATGAGTCATTTCCCAAAATCATCAGCCTGCCTTGGAAAAGGTACCTCTGCGGTTATTTCCTGTCTTTTATAGCTTCTAGATAGCACTGCTCAGTTTTCTTGTATAATCAGGTTTATGACTTTATTGCATTCTTCCTTTTTATTTTTTAATTGAGAAATTTGATTCTTAGGTAATAACTGAAGAGTTCCTGTTGCTGGGTCTCAAAAGAACAAAATGAAAGCTGAGAGACTCAAAGCTGCCCTCAGAGTTGCATTAGAGGGAAGGAAGGGGTAACACTGAAGCTGGGATATGGAGAGCACCTTTTTCTCTCTTGATCTTGTCGCAACAGATAATCCTTAACACAGCTTAGTACTTTCCTGTCCAGCCTCTGGTTCCTTTTGAAAGTGTACTAGGTGTCCAATACAAGCTGCTTGTCACCAACATTTTACAAACATAAAATAAAAAAAACAGCCAAACATCCCTGTGCTGCACATATATGCACATCTGGTTTGCAGGTCTGTGCCTGGCTCACATTATTAGCAATGGGCAGCTTTTCTTGTACTGATTGACCTTGTTTTCTCTTCTGTGTTCCCTGCATTTCTCCCATTTCAGTTTCTCTGAGCCTGCCCACTGCAGGATAGGCAGTGGTCTTTCCTGGTACTTGAGGCTTGTACAAGTCCCTGCCACATGGAAGTAAAATGCTGATGAATAGGAACTAACTTGATACCTTTTGATCTGTTTCAGTCACTCTAGAAATAATATTTTATTTTCCTTAACATATTCACTGGAAGAACAGGTGTGCTCATCCTGACATCATTCCTAAGATATTTGGTGTGTAACTTCTTCAAAAGTAGCAAAGGACAAGAAAATTAGAATGATTCACAAGAATAATAAACAAAGGCAGCTTGACATTAACAAAAAAAAGGAGGTGACAAAACCCTCCCTTTGGCCCTGATTTGGAGGTCACACATTTATATCCAGTTTACTGACATCAGGGGGAATTCTACCATCCAGCAGGAGCGAGTAAATAACCTGATGTTTCCCAAAGCTCTATGGTGAAATCAGAAGACTTTCTGTGATTATATTCTTAATAATGAATAAAAATACTGGTTACAGATCCTACAGCTCCTTACACACTCATGCATAAATCCACTGGCACAAACTGAGGCCCCCATTTGCAATGCCAGAGCTTGAATTTTTTTCTCAAGGCATATGTGGGGATCATAGCTGGGCACTTAGTTCAGGCTGGTTGCTAAGTGTTAACAACAGCAATGCCTATTTCCTTTCTCATTTGGACACGCTCCTGGTCTCCAGTGATTCCATAATCTCTTGAAGGAAAATACTCCCCTCCTGCCCTCCCCTGAAAGTTGCATGCCAACAGCACTTGCTTGCACCTATCAGAGTTATGGCGCAGAGTCATAATGTGGCAAACACTTGTTAAATCTTACTTCTTCTTTCTTGCAGTGTTTTTGAGTGAATTTTGCTCGTACTCTCGCGGTTGCAAAACTCCAACGACAATGAAAGGAGGAGGAATGAATGTTACCTGCTAACCCCACAGAGAGGGAGGAGCTCCGTTCTTCAAACATCAGCAGAGTTATAAGGAAGGTGTGTACTTAGAACACTTCCTCAATGTGGAAGTTCAAGCACTCGGCACTGAAGACCTGTCCTGAAGGTGCTCTTGAAAATCTCCAGAGGGTCATTTCATGGGGGAAAATCCTGCCAAGAACCATTATGCACAGCTTAACCAGGGAGAAGAAAATGAGATGGTGAGTCGTATCTCTGTCTAGGTCTTTCTCAACTTGAAGCAGCAGCTGGCACATGTTCTGCAATAAAATGCTACAGTCTGTAATTTAGTTTTGAAGGTGGGGGTGTTCCTATAGCAGAAACATACAGTTAGAAAGGGGTATAATTTTTTTTAGCAGACAGAAAGTAAACTTCTGTGTGTCCACTGCATTTAATTGGTTATCCTCTCCAACAGGGGATGGCTCAACATATTATTGATGTGGCATTATAAATATAGGTAGAGGTGGTCTTATATGAGCTTGAGGGATGGGCTGGAGTGATGTTCCTAACCATTTTACAGCTGAATCGCTAGGGTCAACTCCAATTAGATGAGGACTGGGAATGCTGGCTTTCTCTGGAACCTAAAAACATGCATGTTATGTTTGCATAAATTATTAGCAAATGCAGTCTGTTGAACTGGCAACACTATTCCAGCCTGAGTGCCTGTATAAAGCTGGATTTCTAAATACAGAACTACCATATTTCTTTCCAGAATATCCCAGGAAGGAGTACGTTTACTTGCATTCCGTAACACGTGGAAATAAGTCCCATATTTACACAAAGTATCTGATCTACTGCATGATGCTTCTCTTAAATAGTAAGCCCAGTGCACAGTTGTAATAAATTCAGTGCTTCTTGGCTGCTTTGGCAGTACTGCGTGTTACGAACCAGCTATTTGTCACATATGCATTCTGCCCATCTAAGAGATTCTGCTGGAGATGTCAGCCCCCTGATGTGCTGTACAGTAACAATTCTCATGCATGTCTGGTACATGCAGTGCTTCTCAAAATTCCCCTGCTGCGGAGCCGCTGCAGCTCTGCTATGAGCGTGTGTATGGTTTCTGGGTGTGCAGCAGTCCCAGCAAAGCTAGTGAAACACAGTCACTTACAAGCTGACATGACTGTTCACTTCCAGGAATCCTGGCGAAATCTGCAAAAACTATTCACTCAGAATTCCATTTTAGTGAAAAAGTGGAAAAAATGTGGACATTGGTTATCCTCAGATAAATGCAGACTCTCAGTCAGCGCTCTGCCATCCAGGGAAGGGGAGATGCCCTGTTTTGCGTCACGCAGACCGGGGTGACCTGGGATGTGCTGGGGAATGCAGTACGGTCACCTGGCAGCATGCACTGAGCCATGCAGGAAGCGCAGGGCCCTGGCTCCGAGGGTGGGGACTAATTAGCTGAGGGAGTGTGGCGCAGAGCCCGGCTGGCCCGCCGAGCCACTGTCCCCGCCGAGCCACTGGCCCGGCCGGGCTCTAGCCCTGGTGCTGATGTGTCACTGTCCCCAGCTCCAAACCGCTGCTGCCTCCTGTCCCTGCTCCTGCTTGCCCTGTCCTCTAGGACCATGAACTCCCTGTCATTCTCTGCCCACTGCTGGCACCATCGCCAGCAGTGCCAAAACCAAGCCTGAGCTAATTAGCTTTAAGTGTGCTATCTGGTACTGTGCAGAGCCACACTATTGTGCCCTGCATTTCCAATTCCAGCTGTGCACTACTGGGACTCCCAAGTTGTGGAGTCAACTATCCCACATTACCTTTCCAGTAATGTTCTTGCTTCTCACCAGTATCACACTGGGCACATATGCTGGGAGTCCAGTGCTTGGGGCTCTGCACTGTGAATCTGAGGTTTTCCATGCCCAGCTGGTGTGTGCGTGCAGTGCTGAGTCAGTCTGCACTGTGAATCCAGCACATCTGGCAGTTGCCATGCTCTCTATGCCTGCAATGAGCATGAGCAGTGCTCATTCACCTGTGGTTCCCAAATTAAAATCACAGAAAAAAAAAGATTAATAAAACAGTTTAGTAGGTGCAATTAAAACCATAGCCAAATTGTGCTGGATTTGGCAGGTATGTACGTGTCTTTGTTACATATGTGTAAGACAGAGAGAAAAAAAGTTATGAGACAGAGGAAGATACCTGTGAGGGTTTCGGAGGTACTGTAAGAGCATGAGGAAAAAACCTGTGTGTATAGAAAAAGAGACAACTAGTGTGCATACTTGTGTGAAAGAGAAAGAACATAAAATATAGGTGAGAGAGGTTACGAAGAAAGAGACAAAGGTGGCTGTGTTTAAGCAGAGGAGAGAAGGAGAGTACATGGGGTAAAAGGGAATTATGTGCAGACATTCTTTCTTTGTTAAAATCGGATATTTCAAATTATTGGCAACCACAGCAAGTGGCACTGGCACATAGTCTCAGTGACCCTGCAGCCTTTTTTTTTAAATTCTAAGCCATGAAAAAGATTTTCTGGCATTATTTTTAACAGTCAGTTTAATCCATCTGAACCAAATTATTCACAAGCAGTTCTTGACTCCTCAAACAAGATCGTATCACTTGGTGTAATAATGTAACAGCTGACATTGTGCAGGTGCCAGTTCTTCCAGAGTGAAATAGTTCAAGTAATTTTGAAAGCGTGCAAGTAGTTCATTTAGACTCTGGACATGCCATGCTTTTCCGTGTTGAACTAGCTGTCCGTTTTGCTGAGGAAAGTTGGGGAGCTCTAATGAGAAGAAATACTTCTAAGTTTTCTTTGATGTTTCTGTTTCTTGGTACAGCTGAGATGCTAGATAGTCCTGTATTTAAGAATAATCGCTCTGACTTAGGAATTCTACCTAGATACCCTTGTGTACATCTTTGGGATTACTTTACATGGCCGGTGCACATTTGCTTGAATGAGAGTTCACTCTCCTGGTACCCAGATAAAACTTAGCAATGTATATTTGGAGCAAGAGATAACATCTCTCCCTCTTCATAACCATTTGTAGTATGGGAAATAAATTTCAGTAGTGTGAGAGCACTCTGGACACAGCAGCTTGCCTCAGGGAGGGCTAATAGGTATAGTAATAGGAAGGGATTTATTTTAGGAATTAGCAGAAAGATCTGCTTGAAGGTGTTTTTGAAAAGAAGTAATTGTTGGTGGAATAGGAAGTGGGAGGGAAAACACAGCTTTATGCCCTTTGCCAATTCGATGCTCCTTTCTGTACATCTTGGGACAGATCATTCCCTTTGCACAAACCCTGAAGTGCAAAGCTTAAGTCATGCAGTGCAAAAGCTTGTGCTGCTGCTTCAGGAAGGAAGCCAGAAGCCTGTCTTAAGCACTTGTTCCCTAGTTGGTTACGTCTGAAGGAAAAGGACAACTGCAGTTAGCCAGCTGGTGAACTCCAGTTTGCCACTGCATATTGGCTGTCTGTCTCCTTTGGGATGCCAAAATTCAAGGGAATCTGATCCAGGAATTTTATGTACTTTCAGTCTGAAAAATTTAACTCTTAAGACAGAATCTGAAAAGCACAACTTTGTTCCTAATGGAATGATAGTGAATGTTGCTACTGGCTTCAGAGGGAACAGAAAAAAACCTTTGATGAAACAGGCTCTGGTTGGTAAGAATGAGATTCAGTTATTAAATTCCTTGTGAATCTTAACCAGTCTTTCAAGTCTAATCCTATTATCTGTTGTTATAGCAACAGGTTGTTCGTAATAGGATACCTGGTGATTGGGTTGCCAGAAATACGATAGTTCGCAGCCACTGTTCAAGCTCCTTGCTGGTAGCTGCAGCCCTTGTTTTCACCAAAGAAAATGGTGAACTTGTTTTGGCTTTTGCATTTAAATTCTGCTGTGCAGATGACCTGGCAGTTACAGGCAATTTTTCTTTTAAGCATAAGTAACAAAGACTTGCTGGACACTAGAGGGATAAGGTCTTGAGTGCTGGCTTTGTATGATTGCAAAAGCAGCTAAGAACCTTTCTTGGAATAAGCACATTTTCTGCCAACTGAGCAAGTCTGGCAGCTTTTTCTGTCCCATAATGCATGGCCTGTCCCCAGACTCTTCACTCACAAGTCAAACCGTTTTGGTTTAGTCACTCTTCTGACTGTTGGGAGTCTCAAGAGAAAGGGAATATTAACTGGTGAGGAAACAGAGTTTTATAATACGCCACAATTTATTAAAAATTATTCTACAGAGATGAGATGAGGCCAGCATACCAGCCTCTTTTGTAGGCACTGCTACTTCCTGTGAGATAATAAGAAACCCTTTGCAGTCTTACAGACTCCAATCTTAGCTTTGTTTTCCACCACCTCTTAGTCTGGTGAACCCAGAACCCAGGTTATTTGGCTGTGTAATGTAATATATATGCCAAATGCACACATTAAGCCCTAAAAACCTGCTCACGCAGTAGAAGAGGTATCAAGGTGCAAATCTCATCAGAGCCATCTTCCAGACCCATCTTCACAAAAAGCATGTCTGCATCAGCACAGCCTCTTTGTGTAATGAAATACAACCCAGCAAACGTTATTCTCTTCTCCTTAACAACATAATACCAACCTGACAGACATGTTCTTACTGGTGACATCAACACCAGGATTTCTGCCAGCCCTGGAAGTATTGTTTGCCATAGTGCACATGCATTTGCTTGGAGATCTTTGTAGTATAGGCCTAATGAATGCTGAATAAGCATGAAGAATTTCCAAACCTTAATTACTGTAAGGCATTCATGTGGCTAGATAAACCTGCTGAGAAACCTGCATCATGTGTGTTCCTGTTTTCCCCTTCTTCATGTACATTATGGATACCTCTGTTGTCGGTCTAATATTCTCCTTTCTTGTTTTTTGACAATATAATGATTTTGAGAATTCTTCTAAAGAATTCCACTGTTGACGCATTTGACAAGTGAGAAGTGTTTGTACTGATACTGTTTCAGTTTCAACAAGGAGTTATTTACCTACTAAATGTTTTTTTATGAACACAGCATTCATTGCTATAGTCCTTCCAGCTGAAGGCACAGGGTCAGGAAAAACACTTCAACCTAACAGAACATTTTATTCTGAAGTTAAGTATTGTAAGGTTCCAGCCCAGGGAACTTTGGCACAAGTTAAGTTTGAGGTCAGTCTATTTCCCTGTCCAGCTTTACTTCTAAATGATGTGGCCCAGGTAACCTGTTCCAGACATTTCCAAACCATGGGAAATGCTTTCTTTTGGCTTGAGATTCCTGCATGGACATCCAGATAGAAAACAGCAGTTAACATCTGATGTTTATTCTTTCCCAGCTTACTCCTTGTAGAGCACCTGAACACCTGCATTCAGAAATTTTGCCTTCATCAAGACACAAACCAATGAACCTGATAGATACAGCTCAAGGGTATTTATCAATCGATCGATCAATCTGCCTGTCTATCTTAAGAAAGTCCCTTGTGAGTAAGATCCAAGAGACAGTGCAGTGCATGTCTTAAGAGCATGGCCTTTTTACCCCAGCTGAGCTGTTTTCCTTGTCTTCCTCTCTCCTAGTTTTCAAGATGAGGAATATTGATGCATGCTTGGTTTTGGGAAACGTCTTGAGATCTAAGGAATCAAACCATTTTTTGAGGCTAAACCTCTCTGAAAAACAAAGGCCTGGACACACTGAGTAGAGGGACTCAGATACATATTTTGATACATAGGTGCTTGGTTTTTTAGAGAAAGACAGTCTACCCTAGCTCTATGGTTGTTGTCATATCAGGCTTGGGGAATCATTCAGTTTTCAGTGGAGAAGAACACTGCCAACAGAAGATGATCCCAAATGACTGCCAATCACATGCCACGTGCCCACCTTATCCCTTCTTAATTGCATTAACTAGAGCCTTATTGAGTTCTCAGACTTTGGGTGTAAGGCACAAAAGCTGGAAATGAAAGGAGTGATTCACTGGCAGAAGCAAGATGCACATGGCAGCAATCTCATTCTTCTCCACCCTGATATTCATGCCCATCCCAATTTGAAAATATTATTCCAGTTATTCCAGGTCCAGCCATTTGCTGGAGGAAGTCCGAAGGCATGTTCTTTTAACAGTTCTTCCCTTAGGTGTCTCTGTCTCCTTGGGAGTTCCTTTGCCTTGCTGACAAGCTGTGGAGTCTGTATCCAAGCATCTGGATCTTGCTATTAAGCCATTGCTGTGAACTGTAGGTTCACATCATTCCATGTACTGTTCTGTGTGCTGGTGCTGACACCAATTTTGTAGCCAATTTGTTAAGGGTATGACTAGACAGAGGTGAGTGGAGAGCCCTTTACCTGTTCAGAGGAGCATGCGAATATTAATAGCATGAGTGTAACACCAACTACCTTCTAGAACCCTTGCCTCTCTGCTGTCCTCCATGAGTTTGCTTCTATCTGCTGCAGAGTTGCCTTATTCTTTTGGGCTGCTCAGAGATTACAGAAGCCTTTCAAAATGCTGAGCGTGTGCATCTCAAGGTGGTATAACCAGGTCCAGTGCAATGCAAGCCACTCCTCTGTAGTTTACTGTAATTTTTCCCCACAACTGCTAATTTCTTCCCTTTAGAAACCCCACGGATATTACCTAGGAAGGCAGAGCCTGTCTTCTGGAGAATGACATAGAGCAGGTAGGCCGAGGCAGTATGTGGAACCACTGGCTAGAGCCCATGTTTCTCATGACAAGCAAAGATACCAGCACAGAACCAGGAATTATGCATTACTCATCCTTCCAATTACATTGCCTTTTCTTCTCACCTTATGAATGGATCTTGCAATATCTGTGGCTGCAGATATCTGATCTTCAGAAGGAGATTGCACAATTGCTGCAGATATACTAGGGAGAAGGAGATTCAGGAATCTTAACCCTTATGTTAGGAAATTCTCCTGGTCACCCGATGTAATTGCAGTCATGCAATCTCCCATCTTAGATCAGGGCTTGGTCACCTCTATAAATTCACTGCATACATTTAATTTAGTCTTTACCAAGTCCCTGCTAGCAATGCTGAGAGGGAATTTGGCCATGGTACCAAGACCAGTCAGCTCTTAAAATGTAATGCTGACAGTCATCCCTTTGAAGTTTTGGGCAAGTCACCTTACCTCACTGTAACAATTTCCCCAGCTTCAAAAATGGAATAATGATACCTACTCATACAGCTAGAGTGAGTAGCTTCCTTTGGCCCTCTGAACATGTGAAGCATTCTGCAAGTCTTCATTAGTTGTTCTTACTAACAGTTGTTGTTGTTGTTAGTAGTAGTAGTATTTTGGGATGCTAGGACAATGGCACATCAGCAAGATCCAAAATACCCATGCTGAGACTCTCATGGAAGATGGTCACAGCCCCACGTCTGTGCCCAGTAGTGAAAGCAGCTCCAGCTGATGCAGCCACATGGTGTCATTCAGCCCCATGCAGAGACACCAGCTGAGTCTCTAAAGTGTGGGTGCATTAATGCAGGACAAGTGCTGCTGATTCTGCAGCAAGCACTGTCTCAGCTGCTGCAGTAGATCTCCACCACTGTCCATCCCTTAGTGCAGACATACTCATGTTCTTCAGCTGTCTCACCCAGGGACCTTAAAAAAGCTGACCAGGCAAATCTGTGTTCCTGACTTGAGGCCTGAGTGTCTATATTTTGATGTCATTCCAACTCATGTGCACACATAACAGTGTCTCATGCTGAGTTTCACGACTACATAAAACTATTTTAGAGGTTTGGTCAGACTACAGCAGTCCACATTTTCTGAAGGTGGATGAAAACTTCTGTGGAACATGCAAAAATTTTTTCTGGTCATGTTTAGGACACATAAAGAAGTCAAATACAAGTTCTATGACTTGTTTTTTTCCACAGCACCATACCAAAGAGTACCTATGGGAGAGCAGTGGATGATCGGAAAGTGTAGTACTCCAGGTGTTCCTTTAAGAGAAATAGTAATGATTTTTTCCTTGTCTTTGCTGTGCAGGAGATATTTGGCTACAAAACCCAAGGCTGGCGGAGGGCCTTGTGCATTGCTGGCTACACCTTGTCCTGTGGGGCTCTGCTGCTGCTCTTTTACTGGAAGCCCGAGTGGGATGTGTGGGCAAACTGCATCCGCTGCAGCTTGGAAGAAGCGGACATTGTCCTGCTCAGAACAACAGTAGGTGCATGCTTTAATCTTTAAATTAGTGCCTAGTATATAGTTAATTGGAAGATGAGTTGATTGGAAGGAATCCAGTTAGCTGAAATCTCTCACATTGCTGATTTCCTGCAATAATATCTTATGTTTACCATCATTGATCTAAAGAACTCTCAAGTATTCCACAAATTGTGTGTAAGGTGATGATTGGAATGGAGGGTAACAACTCATCAGACACCAAATTGAAAGAAACTGGGGTGAAAAAACCCTGTAATATCTGTGGTTTCAAGACTGTGTTGTTTGCTCTCAGTCCTTGTTTCTCCCTTCCGCCATCCCTGTTCTTTCTACATTGCAGATCTGTGCTCTAGATTCTAAAGCAATTGTGTGATTGACAGTGTCCAGCAGATCCTTTTCCCCTCTCTTGGCTGTCCTAGTAAAGCTGCCCCTCTCTGCCAAAATTTAGTCAGCAGGCCAAACCAAAGATTTATCTAGCTCTGTTCCCAGCAGTGTCCAACACTGTGGGATTAGGAATCAGTATAAGGAAGAGGGCAAGCTTGGACTGCTTGTTTTCTTGGCTGTATATTTCCATTTTCCATCAGACCTTCCCCATGTCCAATAAGCCCACAGTCCTGCAGTTAATGCTTTCAGGGGTGTTCCATTTTTCTAATAGTTTCCTAATAGAGATTTCTGTCTGTTGAGGACTCTATGGAAGCACTGCAACATATGCAAACTTTGATTTCATTTCATGGAATCTACAGCAACGCTAAAAGAAGCAAATTGGGACTTGACTCTGAATCCCAGCTGAGCCTAAATTCTCCAGGAGCTGGCAGGGCTGGTTTACTTCCAGAAATTTGATTTGTTCTGCTTCAAAGATTCCTGAACAATGGTGTTTGCAAAATGTGCAGTTACAAAATGGATCACTTGCTACGACTGTATTTGAGCTGCCTTCTTAAGTGAGCAGAGCAGCAGGCAGTTAAAATTTTGGGTTTTGAAAATCACAGGTCTGCCTGTTGAATAGTTTGTATTGAAACAATCTGCATTCTAATAATGAGGTATATATGTATTTTAAAAAAAAGCATATTAGATTTAATCTCCCTTTTTAATCCTAAATTCAGTTTGCATTTATAATTACCTATTTTTGTATGTCATTTTAAATGGGTTTGCCATGCCAAGCATTTTTCAGATAAATGAGTTTTTAAATGATCCTTTATGTAATTAAACAAGAATTGAATCATATTGTATGGTCTTTTTATCAGGGAGCTCTCTCAAAGTATATTCTGGGCATTTGACAATTTCAGATTTCCTTCATGGTTCTTTGTATTAAAATGACAGTTTTGGTTTTTTTCCCTACATTCTGATTATGTCAGTTTTTCAATGTAATGGCTACTGCTAATAAGGATACAAGTAATCCTATCAGCTTGATCCTTAGAATTCTGTTTTGCTTCACATAAAACCTTCATTCATAATTCATCATCGTTTCTGCAATTGCAATATAAGAGCTTATTAACTCACTTTTGTTATTGAATTTTGACTCATTTTAGTTAAAATAATGAGCACCTGTGTTATCCACTGCTTCCCATCTCAATTTGCATCCCAACGTCTACTAATTCTGAAATTTAAGTTAAAAGATAAGTATCAGAAAATAGATGTTATTTTACTCAAAATACCAGTTTAAGAAGAAAAGTGCACAAGTACATAAGATACAGAAATGTTATTAAGGTTCTTTTTTGAACCCTAAAATTATTCAAAAGGACTTCTATTTGGTATAGAATCTTTTTTTTTTTTCTGTTGTAATGTCCAACTGAAGTTTAATAACTGTGCCTTCAGAACCTGGCTGACTGAGGTAATCAGCTTTTTCCATCTGCCAAACTGCTCAGACACTGAATATGATATATAAGTCAGTCTTATAGTTGGCTTTAACACATGGAGTTCAGTGTTCAGGACTGAAACTTAACATGAGGGTATTTATTAAAGTAGTTGCTATAGCCTCTAAGACTGTACTACCAACACTAGTTACCAGGCAGTTCCAATGTTGAATATATTTTACAAAAAATAGCAAGATCAAGAATTCAGATTGTGGCAAAAGGTAGTGGGATGTGTGGTCCTAATACACTTCTTCCAATGAAGTGGTAACACAGGAATGACTGTGAAAAGATACTGGCACTAAATATCCATTTTGCATTACAGCGCTATGTTTCTTTTGATCTTCCCTTTACAGTATGTCCCATACTGTTTGCCTGTCCCAGACCATGACCTGGGTGTTCACATTCCATTCTTACCAGCCAAGCACCAGACCTGCAGTTGGTGAATTATTTGCAGTACTCGCATTTTAACACAACCGTGGTTCTGCTCCCGTTCTGCTCACTTGTCACAGGTGCTGGGAGGCCCCTCTTGGTTAGTTCTTTAAAAAAGCTGGAGTGGTGCTCTAGAAAGACTGGCACTTTTGATTTTGAGGGAAATTGTGACGCTTCTCTTTTAAATTAATTTAGGATGAATTTCGGATTTATTCTCGTAAGACTGTGACGTGGATTTCTGTGTCTGCACTTATCAGAAGTAGAATGGATTATCCAGCCACTGCTGAGGAAGACTCAATCTTCAGCAAAGCCATAATGAAGCCAAGTTTGCAAGTAAGTAAAGTATTCCCAGCAGCATCTAGCAATTCAAAAACCCCTACTTATAAGTCAGTTATAAAACCCTTTTACCGTTTAACCTGCCGAAGTCCAGGGAGTAATGTGTAGTGCCCAAGAGCTGTTCAAGGACCTGTTCAGCAGCGAGTTGAGTCCCTCATTTCCCACTCTGTTTTTTAGCATTGCAAGTATTGCAGCTCCTATTGCATGAAATCCTAACCACAGACCTCTTGTTAGGTTAATGATGATGGTTATAGCTCCTTTTTGAGTCAGTGTATAAGTTGAGTATAGATTCATAAGCCTATATAATGCTTATTGCACGGGGTAGGGAGAGTCCCCTGGAGCTGATTTCCTTATTACTTATGCGTATAGCCTTGCCTTCTTTCAGCTGATATGAAGTGCCATTATCTCTAATAGGCTTCGTAATTGTTGCGTAGGACAGGACAGACTCCTATTGCAAGTTATAAATGGCAGAGTGTGTTCCTAGTGTGCAACTGCTCTGCAAAGGCTTAGCATTAGCAGTGACTCAGGAAGTATCCTGGGATGGTCTTTCTTGTCTGTTGGCGTATCTGTTCAGCTGAAGGACTGAAAACTCCCCAAAGGCCCCTTCTTTCCTCAAAGCCAGGCAGAACATAAGGGAGTTGTTGACTGAAGACAGGCTTTGACAACTGCCTGCATACCCACCACTGTATCAGTCATATCTTCCCTTCATTCTGTGACATGAGAGGGAGGGCTCTATTCTTTGCTGGAACCTGCACTGAGGTGGGGATCCCACTCTATAATATAACTAAGGAGTTAGCAAATGCAATCCTGTCTTCTCTCCCTCCCTGCCCTCTGTATAATCTGCTTTATCTGTGCTTGACCACAGTGAGGAAGCCTAGCTGAGATCTGTGAGCAGGCCTGGGAGTGTTTTTGTTTGCTGTGTTGTATATATTGTTGTCCCTTTTCTGTTTTGCAGGTGAAAAGTATTCAAGTACAAAAAATCCGCTATGTATGGAATATCTATGCAAAACAGTTCCAGAAAGTTGGGTGAGTTCAATGCCCTGGTTACACAAGTCTCTGAGGAAATCAAGCTTCTTTGTGAATAATGTCCTAAGGAAAACACTCCTTTGTGTTTTAGAGCACTAGAAGACCACCTCACTTGCTCAGCTATACATGCCAAATTTGGTTCTGGTCTCACCTGCAATGAACAGAATGTCAGGTACACATTTTAAAACACAAATACTTAACATATTGATTTCAAAGAGATGTAAATTCACTGCTGTTGGTGCACTTTCCTTGACTTTCTTGTGTATTCATTAATATGCATGTAATTTTAGATGAAATGGCCATGCATGAAAAATTGAATGAAAAGGCTAGAGAACGTTGTGTATTCCTTGTCAAAGTTTTTTAAATGTCTCAGTGTTCATTATTGTTACTATTCTCAGTCAGGAAATAACTATGTCCTGTAATAACTCTAAACAGTTCTCATCTAGAGAAAGTCTCCGTGACATAGTGCAGATAAGCTGTGTGTGTGCTTCTTCAGTGGGGCTCCATGTAATTGTATTGAACTTCTAAATCAATTTGTTCGTGTCATTGAATTTATTCTCACAAACTACTGTATCATTAGACAATTTACAGAATAGGTATTCCTTAAACTGCTAAGTAATGATCTTCAGTTGATTGAATACTGAAAATCTAGCTCCTGACCTTAGTTCATGTTGAGTCTTACATTCAAATTATGCTTAACTTTATGCAAAATTATTTGGGTTTCGATCATTTAGTTTTACGTGCAGAATTCCTTTGTTTATGGTTCTTCAAAGAAATTTTTGCGTGATGGAAACATTTGCTTAAAAGGCTGTGTTACATCTCTTGTCCATTTAAGTAGGTTTCACTGGTACAGTCATTTCTGACGTAAGCACGGTAGTTAATTTTTTATCTTTTTCTTGGAGAAAGATCCTCACAGCCTTTAAACCGGGATCGATACAAGCTCTCAGGGCTATTGAAAGCTGCAATTTCTTGAGTGAGCTACATTGTCACTATTTTATCTGTAATTGATGTATCTCTATCCCATACAGGAGAGTTATATGTGGGCCAAACTCTATTGACGTTCCAGTGATTCCTATTTGGAAACTACTCATCAAAGAGGTTAAGCATTTCTGTTGCTTTTATTCTGGGCTACATGGGGAGGCAGAGTGCACATATAGAATGTAATGGATTCTAGGTCTGAATTAGCTTTCCATCAAGTATATGCCTTTTTCAAATTCTGTTTAAAGCTGCTCCATGAAATCATCATAAATTCATTTATTTCCATTGTTCCCTATCCTCCACCCCCATTCCTGTATGGCTGCTTGGTATTTGTATCTGTCCTGCAAGCTCATTCTGTTGGCCTTACAAGGGTGAGTGAATGTTTACAAGCTGCACTGGAAACCAAACCTTTCAGGCAAAAGCTGTCTTTTAATCAGCAGAAATTAAGTGAACAGCAGTAGCTGGTTCTGCCCACAGGGACAGAGAGATCCAGTGAGCTCAGGACTCTGGGCACAGCACCACGTAAAGCACCAATAGCTTTTTCAGACAGGAACTGGCTGTATGTGGCAAAATCAGAGTGTTTGTAGGGATGTGCCTTTGGTATGTGAGCTCCATCCTCATGGCACAAACTGCTCTTCCCACACCCTTGTTACATTTCTTGTAAAGAAGCAAGCAAAACAAGGCTTAGGCTGAGCCATTCATACCCCAAATAACATCCTACTGGTCCACATTATTCAGTCCTTCTGTCAAATGGAAATGGCCCAATCTGATTAGACTGAAGCCACTGCTAACAAAATTAAAAAAGGGGATTGGGAGACACAACGCTTAACTCAATAGCTTTTATTCCAGCCCATTTCTAACAGTGTGAACTGGCTGGGTATAATGTAGCCATTTAAATATAGCCAGCTCTTGAGTATTGTTCTCTCTCCAAACAGGTCTTAAATCCATTTTACGTATTCCAGCTGTTCAGTGTGTGTCTGTGGTTTGCTGAAGATTACATGGAGTATGCCACTGCCATCATAATCATGTCTCTACTCTCAATTTTTTTGACTGTATATGATCTTAGACAGGTGAGACACCTCAACTCTTTCCACAAGGAGGATTCTTTTCTAATTTCTGGCAAAGGACACAGTGTTACAACATGCACATGTACAGTGTTATGAGAGTTACTCAGAGTTTTAGTCTTATGACATTGTGTAGTAGCAGATGCAATGACCTGGCCTCCTAGTCATCATAATCTCCATGTGGTTCTTTACCCACATCCTCCCTTCCCCATTCCAGTGCTTTGCTTTGTAACCTTTTGTTACATCTTCTCCATAATTAGGGTGGGGAATTTCTTTCTCTGTATGATTGCACAGTTTCTGGCAGAGCCAGAGCCCAGTTTATGAGGGCTCTCATAAGCACAAATAACAAAAGGGAATAATTGTTAGTGGATGAATTGCATCATGTTAGTAAGATGTAAGACTTTTGTGTGTTCTCTTTTAATTTATAGCAATCGATTAAACTGCACAGACTGGTTGAGTCTCACAACAACATCATGGTCACTGTCTGCAGAAATAAGGAAGGTGATTCCTGTACACTTCTTTCTTCAATGTATTTCATTTCTATAACAATTTATATCACAACCTAGAACATATAGCATCAAATTCCTTCTAGTGCAGTTTCCTCTTCTCTCACCTCAATTAACCATCTTATGCAGATTGGGTTAATTTGACCTAGAAGTATGTTGCGGCACGTCAATCATATTCATAACTGTTTGAGCACAGCCTTAGTAAAAAATGAGCAGGAAAACAATGTAATTTTTCTTAAAGCAGTGCTGACGAAGCCAACCACATAGCCATTAAATGGTTGTGAGTCCACCTAATTGCTCCATGCAAATTCTGTTCATTGCCATGGTATTTAGAGTCCAATCCAAAAAGATGGAGTCAAACAAAGAAATGTAGATCCAGGCTTCTTCAGTTAGGTCAGTGCATTGGAACAATGGGCTCCTGGGAAGATAAGAAGGAATTCTGCAGTTTGAACTGGTGCCTAGGCTTTTCTAAATATTGGAGGTTGTATTCTTATGTCCTACTTGTTGCCCTTTGTTTATCAGCCATTATAAAGAAGTAACAATCTATTCAGCATGTAGTTCATTATATTTTTTCCCCTTACCACAGAGAAATATATGAAGCACAAAGTTTGCATTACATGTCACCTACAGGTTTCCAAGAGCTGGAATCACACCATCTTGTTCCTGGAGATACGCTGGTTTTGAAAGAGGGAAAAACCCTTTTGCCTTGTGATGCCATCCTGATCAGCGGCCAGTGCATTGTAAATGAAAGCATGCTGACAGGTACAGCTCCTCCCTCCCAGGTTTACCATCAAAACATCATCACAACCCTATGGCTTCAGGCAGTGACATGGGACATACAGTGTTATCATGTCTAATCCTTACTATGAGATAGTCCTATCCTAGAAGGGGATTCTTCCAGGTGCTTGCTATAATGAAGACTGAATTGTAGTTAGCCCCAGCTTATCTAAATAGACAAGATGGACTTCAGAAAGGGCAGTTCATCCTTTTCTTCCTTTCTGGGGTGTAGAATTTAGGAGCGGATCCTCTGCTTAGAAAGGAAAGAGTGGACAGTGAAGAGAAGTGAGCAAGACAAGAGAGGAAACAGCAGATACAGAGCAAAGCTGTTCCCACACAGGGCCCACAGTCTGCTCAGGCTGTAGGGCTTTCTCTCGGTCACTCTCAATGTCTTGTTGCTGATCACCACAACATCTCCAGCCTGCTGGAGTGTCTGCCTAGCTCTCCAGGCACTTAGCCACACGTTCATGTGATAGCAGTGGAGAACATGCCAAGTGGGAGAGTTCACTGCAAAGCAGGATGTTCAGGGCAGGAAACGTTCGTAGTTTTGCTTCTTGTCTTTAAATTTAGTCTTGGTCTGAATCAAACTGAAACCCACAGTTCTGAAATTTCATGTGAATGAGAAATTCCAGAAACCCCTTTCATTTAGAAAGCTTTAGCTGTCAGAAGATATTTCTTCTGCTTCACCTTAGTCTATCTGCTCTGACATAAATAGGACATTTGTCAGCTGTCAAGCATTGGGTTAGAGGCTGTCCTTTTTACTCTGAAAATGAAATAGGGAATGTCGTATTTAATCTGCCTAAGGGAATAGTGTAGCGACCTGCACTACACTATGTGCAGGAACTATGAGGTTCAAACTAGGTAAACAACTTGGGGCCATCGAGTGGAGTCATGCAACTCCAGTTGAGGTCTCTTTTGAAGTCAGGGTTCAGAGTCCTTGGATTGCTTTCAGTTCTGAGACTTACATGAAGCTGTTGTGCTGAGGCAAAGGAGAGCTTTTCTCTGGCAGAGTCTACTTGCTAATCTTCAAACTCTTACTTCCTCTGAAGATGTCACAATATAAAAGTATCATTTCTCTAAACTGGTTTCTCTGGTAAATACCTTTAACTTATCATCTAGATGTTTAGATACTGTCCTTACTTGAAAGTCAGCAGGCTGATTTTAAGATGTACTGAAGTTTTCTTCATCTGAGCTAATCTTCCCTAGGGGAAAGTATTCCAGTAACGAAGACCCACTTACCCCAAGCTGATAACTTCAAGCCTTGGAGAATGCACTGTGCAGAGGATTACAAAAAACATGTCCTCTTCTGTGGAACAGAGGTCATACAGACCAAGGCAGATGACAGAGGAGTAGTGAAAGCTGTGGTGCTGCGGACTGGTCAGTCAACGCTTCAGTTTGCTTTTTCTTTCATGCTTTTTCTTACTGCAACAGTCTGACTTAATGTGCCCGGTCCTGTTAAGTTAAAGGTGTTATCCAGATCCACGACAGTCAAATGGAGAATTGATATCCTGGGCTGGGCTAAGTTATTATGCATGGTTTCTGTTTGCTTGGAATGAGTTTTACAAAAAGCACTAGCATATGATTACAAAGATGAACATCGCTTTGCTTCTGACACGTGCAAAAAATTCTCCTCCTTAAGACAAAAGTAACTTTTTTCTGTATTCTGCAGAGTAGGTCACATATGCTGAAATGAAAGATCTGGGCCTTCTTTCTTAAGTTACAGAAATTATGAATAATTTTAAAGCCCTCCATTCTTTGTAGAGAACTTTTGGAAATCTTTTGCTCTTGGAATGATTTTAGTTTAACTTTCCAGGTTTCAATACAGCCAAAGGGGATCTGGTGAGGTCCATCCTCTATCCTAAACCTATGAACTTCAAGCTGTACAGAGATGCCCTTCGGTTCCTGATGTGCCTCATAGCATTTGCAGCCATTGGAATGATCTACGCAGTGTGTGTGTTTGTACTTAATGGGGTGAGTTACTAAATGCAGGAGAAATGGTCACACCCATTTTCAAGAGACTTGAAACTTGAGTGGCTTCCTATACATTTATATATAAAAACATGGTCCTTGTCACTCTCCTTTTTGCCATAGATACTGTCACGCAGTATCTGAACGTGGTGGGGAGAGCTGTGTACTGGTAACAGCCCATCAGTAGTTGCAGGCAAGGCAAAGTGGTAAATAATCCAGGCAGACCAGTCAGAAGTGGAAAAAGATGAGGATAAGGCTGCAACATGCATTTAGAGGTGTCCACCCAGGAGACAGCGCTAGAGGCAGGTACACCTACAACATGGCTCAAACGGGGCCTGAAGGCCCAGGCCGGAGCTTAAATGGAGCTCCTAAACAGATGAGCAGAGGATTTGGGTGGAGGTGAGTCTAGCGAGAGTAATTAAGGCCTATTATTGTACCTACAGCCCTGCTATATTGGTCTTTAAATCTCTGGAGAGTTCACCTGAAACCTGTTTTAAAAACAGTTCACTCATTCTCATGTGTCAAGGTCAATGTAAGAAATAGGTGTACATTGTAAACAATAGTTCTGCAATTTTTAAAGAATAATTGCTCTAGAACTTCTTCAAAAACTTCCAAGAAATCATTTCATGCCTTGATAATTATCTGCCAATTTAAAGTCCACATCCTGAGTTGCAAGGTTGATTCTGCAATTCAGCTTTTGGATCATTTTTGTCCTTTGGAATAATCTACCATCAGTTGGCTCAGAAGATTAATTCCCCTAGGGATATCAAAGAAAGTGTGTTTAAGAACATATCTTCGTGGCTGATTTGCAGCTTTTCCTTTTTTTGTTGTTTAACTCATCCCTTGTAATATGTAAAATGCATGCTGATGTTATCACAGCAGCTGAAACTGTCTTGTTGGACTGGTGTAAGATTCAGTCACATGATATACTAAGTGCTTTCTCTTCTGTGACTGTGCTATCTAAAGGTGGTAAGTGCTTCATTCTAATATAAAATAGATACAAAATATTATCAAATTGGTGCCTTCTGTTGTCTGAAACAATATCAATGAAGGGAGAATGAGAACATGATGGAGATTCAGCACATCAAATGCAACATGATTTATAGTCAAAGTCCCAAGCTCGGAACCAGTAATAATATAACTCTAATGGTGGTTTGCAGATCCTTCTGAACTGCAAGTTGGCTTTGGTTTGCAGTGCCTCAGTTCTGGGACCCCAATTTGAAATGCATTCAATCCTTTAGCAGTGTTATCAACTGCCAAGAATAACCATGCTGGCATTCAGCATACTGGCAGTCAGTTTTACACGGACCTCTAAACTCCCAAATTAGAGATTGCTTTTAAAAGTGTAACTTTTACTTCTGTGTCTCTTCCTGCAGGTAAAAGCAATTTCCTTTCACAACTCCTAGAACATAAAGTCAGGAGAAATCATTAGCGCATTCATTCTGCCCTCCTTTTCAGCACCATCCCATATGTCTCACCTGTCACCCTGAGTCCAGAGCTGTGCCTGTAGGCAGTTGGATGAGCGCCCATATACGTGGCAGATTCTTGTGTGCTGTGTCATGGGAAACTGGGCTTGACTGAGGGTGCAATAACCTTGCTGGCATGTTCAAACTCATTTGCTTTGGAGGACACTGTGAGCTCTACCTGGTAGGTTTGTTGGCCTGGAGAATGAAGGAAGGCCTGGAGGCTGCTCTGTAGCACTGGTGTATCCTTAAAGCCTTTGGTTAAATCAAAGCAATCAATTTCTTAGGGAGATGAATACATAATGGACCACAGGCAGAAAACACTACAGCCTGAAGCACCTGCAATGGAGACGAGGAGGGATAAAGAGGGCTACGCTCAGACAATCCAAGCAGCACTCCTTGCCACCCTCTTGCTGATAATTGCTTTTGGTTTTATGGCAGGAGGAGGCAGGAGAAGTGGTGAAGAAGGCTTTGGATGTCATCACTATTGCTGTCCCCCCAGCTCTGCCAGCTGCCTTGACAACAGGGATCATTTATACCCAGCGGAGACTGAAGAAAAAGGGCATCTTCTGCATAAGCCCCCAGAGGATCAACATGTGTGGACAGCTGAACCTCATGTGCTTTGACAAAGTAATTGCTATGTGGTGATTACTCTCTTACCTAGTAATGGGAGCTGTGCTAGGGGTGGGAGAGTATGGTTTTGATCAAACATTTCTATTGTATTTTAGAAACACACTGGCCAATCTTGTACACTTAAGTTTGTGTTGTCTGAACAGACACTGTTGCAAATTGTTTTTCTTGCAATCTAGGAACTGGATGATAGCGCTTTTTCTCTCTACTGTGCTGGCATTTTCTGGACAGTAGCTTCTTAAAATAAGTCTTGCTTTTTATTCCTCTTGGAGCTCTCATGTGGGAAGTTAATTTAAATGTACATTTTAACTTAGACTGGCACCTTAACAGAAGATGGCCTGGATCTTTGGGGCTTGCTGCCCTCTGAAAGGAACTGGTAAGGCTCCTTGACACACCAATGGCATTTAAATTTGGTGGGATAGTGACTGGATTCTCCTTCTAGACATATGAACAAATCTGAAAGACAATTACTGTCAAACAGCAGTTTGAAGTTCCTCATGTTTAGATTTCCAATATTATTTCTATAGCCTCTGAAAAATGAGGTTTTTGACTCATCCCAGGGGTCCTCTTCACATGAAAAGATGCAGCCACTGTTGTCAGTATTTGGCACAGCCCAAGCAGTGTAGTCTGCAGTAGACAAAGCTACAGTGGTCCCCAACCCTTTGTGATGGGAACTTGCTGTTACCCATGAGACTGCCACTCACATCCTTCAGTACCCATGTTTTTGCTCATTTACATTTCCAGAAATGTGCATGCACAAAAATGCTCAATTTTTTATCAGCCTCACAGCTTAAGAGTCCTTATACAAGCCACAAGGAAGGTATTTTATAATAATCTGTTCCTCTGTCCATCCCAACAGACTCCTTAACTATGCAGAATACACCTATTCTGAGCATGTGTATCCCAGCCTTTAACACCTGTGTGAGAAATAGCTCACGGGGGAGGACAAGTCCCCAGAAACACGCTTGTGGTCTAACCACAGGATAGGATTTCAACAGCCCCCAGCTTGGGATTTTTTTTTGGCTAGTCATATATTGTTTGGTGTTCTCTGACGGTAATTTTTATGTTCTCTTTTGCATTAGCTTCCAGGACATTCACAACTTCCCTGCGGACCACAGCCTGCCTTGGGGCCCAGTGTTCAGAGCAATGGCGGTTTGTCATTCACTAATTGTTTGGCAGGGCAAGATCCAAGGAGACCCACTGGATGTGAAAATGTTTGAGGCCACTAACTGGGTAAAGCTGTGTTTTGTTGCTGTGCAGTAGTGGTGGGGAGTTTTGGTGTTCTCACAAAGGAGGGGTGTCCCAAGCCCTCTGATGCAAATAGCCACTTCCCACTCAAGAAGTAAAACAGGTAAAACCCAGAAGAGATGCCATATTTTGGAGATATGTTCCTTGTTTCTGCCTAGAGCTTTCACCTAGAGGTACTTGGAGTACATAGCTCATGTAACTGGAAGTAGTGGATATTGTGCAAACCCCACTGGGGTCTCAACTCTGACTGTGGCTGCTGCCAGATAACAGGAATTCCCAAACGTGACTTATATGCAGATTAAGACTGCCTTTACAGAGCATGTAACAGACTAATGTGAGCTTTGAACTAGATGCAAGATTTTGAACTCTGTTAGACCTCTGTCAACATGGAGGTATTTCTACCATCTTCAGATTTGAAATCCTGCACTGCTTTCAGTCTCTGTCCTGTTACCCACCAGCAGCCATCAGTGCAGCTATTTACTCTCTGATCAGTTGTGGGGAGGTGGGGTGGAGGGGAAGGAGAATGAGCATTTATGAAAACTAAAAGACTGCAAGTCTGAGATAGATAAGAGGAAAGCAGCCCATAATTACCTGGTGGAAGGTAGAGCCACAAGCCATTGCTGATGCAAGATAAGAGATTCAGGGCAGGATTAGCTGGTTACGTGTGTGACAACATCTGTCTGGTTTGTATCTGCAAAATATGTAAAAAACAGAGGAGTTTCAAGGAATAAACTATCCAGTAATACAGGAGTTAGAGGGTGTTTTTCCCCAGGAGCATCACTTTGCCATCTCAGCCTTAGGCAGACACCTGTCAAAGTTATAAATTAAACAGGAATAATCCTGTTAAATAATTCCTGTGAAACATGAATAATCGTGTACTCTTTGACACCATAAAATATTTTTGTTCCTCACAGTCATGTTGTGATGATTAAAAAACCCAGCTGATTTGTGAAGTACTTCAAGAGCAGAGGATGATGCTTTCTACATCAATACAAACTCTTATTAATTATTTTCCAATTGGGTCTATGTTATATCTAAAGGTTTTTGCATATTTAGGTGGGTTGTAATGAATAAAGAATTCATTGTCAGTGAGAGGCCATAATCTATTTGCTGTGCAAGAGTACAGAAGTATCTTGGTGAAGGTGGTGAAGCTCTGGATTTGATTGCCAAGGGAAACAGTGGGTTTGCCATTACTGGAGTGTTTTAGCATGAGATAAGACAGATTCCCCCTCAGGAAAGAATGAGATACCTTAATTTGAGGGAGGGAAAAGCTCTAAATGATTCCTTGAGGTTCCTTTTAGCTCTGCTGGTGCTGTGATCTGAAAGATTTTTGTCTTTCAATACACAGGTGATAGATGATTCCAGTGGACACCACACTGAAGGTCAAGGACCTACATATGCCACAGTTGTTAGACCTGGGCCTAAAGCCAGCAGTGTAAGTTATTTGCAAGATTCACATTCATGATCAAGTTAAACTGTCAGTGTAAGAGTTACCTTTCAGTAGAGAAAATTTTGATTGTCCTAGTCTAAGACAGCTCCCCACACTTTGTCTTTCTTGTACTGCCTCCAGAGATATTGCCTTGCTCTCTCTGATTAAAAAAGATATGCCTAGGGGAGCTTGCTGCTCACACCAGAAGCAGGGGGATGCTGGATGACAGCTTGTCCAGCTCAAGAATTTGCCTGTCCTAGTGACTTGAGACTCAATCCAAACTCAGCTGAGTGGTGAAGATCTCTAAAAGCACTTGGGACTGCAGTGGAGTCTGGTAGCTGAAGTCAGAGCATTACTGGTGACATACACCACGGGGGCACTTACAGACATCCATTTTCCCTTTGCAAGACCAGTGTAGGACCTAGCAGACTTTTGTTAAAGAAACAGGACTGGTGAGTTCCTTTCAGTAAATTATATCTAATAGTCTGGTAAAACTGTCAGTGATCTTTTCCTACTGCTTAAGCTAAATATTTCTGTACAAATTTCACCTCTTCTTTATATACCAGTTCTTTCTGTCCCACTGTGACACATCAGCCTATTATACATGGTTAGCTTCTTATCATGGCCCGAAGGATAAACCTAAAATCCTTTGGCCTGAGTTTAAAATCCTTGCTGCAGTATCTAATCCACTTGCTTTTCTCCTAGGCCCCAGTGGAAGGAGTTACCATTTTACATCAGTTTCCGTTTTCTTCAGCTTTGCAGAGAATGTCTGTCATTGCTCAGGAAATTGGTGGGGAGCAACAGGTCTTCACAAAAGGGGCTCCAGAAATGGTAGCCATGTTATGTAGAGCAGAAACAGGTAACTAACATTTATAAATGCTTCCTAGAAACACATCCATAGAAGTGACTTTTTATGGTGCAGGGAAGTGGAAGGTCCAAATGAGATTTCTGGGTCTAAGACTTTGTACTTCAGCCTCATGAGTTGGGGTCTCTCTGTTGTGCTCCAAGTCTAAGTCTAAGGCTAAGCTCTCATAGAGCCCTTCGCTGCAAAGGACTGCTAAGAGAGTTTTCATTTTTCTCCAAGCCCTGGGAGGGCAGCTAGAAGAGGGCAGCTCCTTCATGACTCACTGGAAGAAGGTAAGACTTTGCAGAATAGCTTAGGATACTAAGTGCAAAGTGACAGATCAACACTTTCTCGTTTAGCAAAGATCAGTTCAGCAGCTTTCCTTCATGTCCTTGGCCTATAGACTCCAGGCGTACCTGACCAATGGGACAGGAGCCTTCTCTCCTGCAAGGCTTCCTTTTATTAAAAAGCAGTCAAATGCCCTGATGAACTGTCTTTTCCTGTTTTGCACAGTCCCGTCGAACTTTGAAAGCAAGCTTCTGCTCTACACAGCACAGGGCTTCAGAGTCATCGGACTGGCGTGTAAATCTCTACAGGCAGGGAAGCAATCTACTGATCTAACAAGGTACGCCATGGACTGCTCTTTATCAGCCACATTGAGCCATGGGCTAGTGGTGCCTCACACTGTGCTGTTACCACAACACCCCTGCCAAAAGCAGGGCCACAGTACAGAGTTTTGTTAGACTTAGGCCAGAGGGAATCTGATTTAAACCTGGATATAGGTCTGTCTGAGAATGCATAGAGGGCACTTCACTACCTTGTGCTTATACATTTCTTAACAGTGGATCAGCATAGGAAGTATAACTCTAGTACACACTGAAGTCTAGTACGCCCCTCCCTCAGTCCATCACTTCTACCAATCTTCTTGCAGATTTATCCAGGCTTTCAGCTGACAAGAAGTCTCTCTTTTTTGTTGGCATCATTTGTTTTTTGTTATCTTGGCAAGGCAGCAGATTACCCCCATCACACTGCCTGTTCTCTAGTCCAGTCAAAGTCAGCAGAGTCCTGTTGCTGCCTTGGTCCAATCCTTTAGCTTTCTAGCTTTAGTTTTCTTTAGTTTCTAGAGAAGCCGGCAAACTCTTCTTCTATGCTCATGGTATTAGTTTTCCACAAGCCTCACACAAGAACACATACACATGAATCCATATGCTTTTACCCAAATCCCTCTAGCATTTGCCTGTAATATTCCAGTAACATCACTTCTGAAACATTTGCAGTTACTTAGCATCTGCTGTCCTCTCTATGTACTAGCTGCAGGTCCTAGTTCAGATGAGGCTTACTTGCTCTTTCACAGTGCTTTTTGCGTTGCTGCAAGGCCCAATGACACGGAGGCAAAGTGCAAGCGGTTTGTTTAATTCTTGTGACAGGTGTCATAACAGACCTGTCCAATCTAGAGAGCAAATGTGTGTGATATGGCCCAGATTTTGCAGTTGTGTGTGCAGTTGTAGCATGCGTGATGTATATAGTGCCAGGAGAAAAAAACAAAAGCGGAGGTCACACAAGATCTGCTGTGAAAGCAATGACTATTCAGGCACCACATGACTCAGCTACTCCGACTGCCATGCAAGTGTTTGGCATCACCTCCTTCTTACTACAGTGCCTAAAATAAGTGTTTGAAAGCTTTTTCTTCTCTTTTTCAGACTCTTCAGAGTCAACCTGTCTCCCTCGAGACCAATAGTTTGTGAGTCGGGTGGGATTGTTCACCAAATTCTGTTCTCAACTGCATGTGTTCGGCTGTAAAACAGGCAGTAGCACAGGTGTAAAGAAAAGAGTCAGAGAGAACAGAATTGAGCTCCCACATGCTATTTGCTTGGGTCCTACTTTCAAGAGTAGCAGATACATTTACTAAGGTGTGTTTCTTTGTTGTACAGTCCTCAAATGAGAAGGACTAGTGTGCATGAACTTTCCAAATCAGACCAGAACAGTTTGGGAATCCTGCAGGAAATTCAGGGTGTTTTTTCATGCTGGCTAAGGATGGTGCATGAATGGAAAACAGTCCAACATACCCATCAGGCTTCATGTTCCTATGTTGAGCAGGTAGGCTGAAATTGGCTCTTTTTTGATTTGGCAGTTAAGCAAAGATGAGCTGGAAGCTGGCTATGTACTGAACTCATTCTTCAGAACAAGGGAAAAAGAGAATAGAAGGATGAAAAATCCAGTGGAGATCCTCCATACACAACCAGCACCACTTGCTGCCAGTGGGAAGTAAGCCCTGCAGGTGCTGAAATAGCACCACAAAAGACAGATGGCCTGGGACTGCTGAAAACTGACAAGTTATTTTAATTCTTTTGAGTTAGATGGGATGGTTAAGTTATAACTGGCTATCAGCAAATTCAATGCAAAAACAGGCCAAAGGCAAAAAGAAGAATAAAATCTGTCTGTCTGTTCTTCACTCTTAGGGAAGAGGTAGAATCTGATCTGACATTCCTGGGTCTGCTGATAATGGAGAATCGATTAAAGAGGGAGACAAAGCCTGTCCTGGAAGAGCTCAGTGCTGCCCGTATCAGGAGTGTTATGGTCACAGGTACCTAAAAACAGTGGATTATTTATGTGGCCACTGGCCCAGACAGGACATTCAACTATTCAACTATTTGAGTGAACAATCTGCCACTGCTTTGTCACCACCACTGGTAGGAAGGCACAAACATTTGTGTCCTTCAGACAATTATAGTCCAAGAAGCATCTGTGTTGTAATAATGAAGTGAACTGAACCACGCAGGCTCATGTCCCTGACAACTTCACCAGGCTGTGTCAGATACCTAACTCTTAATCTGTCCCACTTTCACCACAGATCAGACCCTTCCTGTTCCTCTGATGCCTTCTAGTGGGTACATTTGTTCTCCCTGGTAAGGTTATCAGATGACATGCACAAAAACATGTCATGCAAGATCCCCTCTTTATGGGGCCTCATGAAATCCTGTTGTCATAAATGAGCAGAGATGGAGCATGGATGCCAGGACAAATCACTAAACTTTATGCCATCTGCTAACTCATGCCTACCAGTCCCTATTTATCCCATTTTTTTCTTGAAGGGCTGGTTTGGATTTGGATAGGATAAGCTCCAGTTTTTCCTAGATCCAAAGATATTTTTCCAGGAGTCACACAGATCTTGTCTTCTTGGCCTTCACCTCTTTCAGCACACATCCTACACCAGAGCCATCTAAGGGCAACTGATGAGAATCAGTGATACTAGCAACAACTTAGCAGTGAATCCCTTACTGGTTTTTGTCTAAAACACATAGTCTAGGAGCACTTTTCCCATTTTCAAGCTGAAGATGAAAATATTTCATCTCCAGCTCAGAATGAAAATACATCAGTTCCAAATGTAAATATGTTTAATTGTTGAGACAGACCTTATCTGCAAAGTTTTGATCTTTATCAAAAAATTTCTTAGGCACAGACGTGGAAATCTTACTGATTCTTCCAGATATATTTGAAAACTTGAAATTCAAGAAAAAGCTAATGTTTCCTCCAAAAACAATTCCTCATTGCAGAAATTTTTAGGTAACACTCGGCTTGATTTTTCTAGGTGACAACATTCAGACAGCTGTAACCGTTGCCAAAAATGCTGGGATGATTTCTGCATCAAACAGAGTGATTCTTGTGGAAGCAAACCAAGTACCTGGATCTTTGTCAGCATCTATAACCTGGAAACCACTAGAAGAAAACAAAACTGAAGATTACAGAAGCCTGGTGAGCATATGAGAAGCAGGTGTTTTGCAGCAGGAAGACAAACTAAGATGGAGTGCTTTAAATAATGCCGTGGGATTATGCTACAGACACCAGTCATTCACCATTGTCTGCATGTCAGAATGTTATGTGCTAGAAGAGTGTTTAAAAAGAAGGGTTCTTTATAAAAATGTACTCCCCATGAGCTTCCTTCCTAGCATAATATCTTGCAAACAATTTTTTTGCTAACTGCCTAGCGAGGCTTGAGAACAGCAGAAACCCAGGAAAGGTTTGTCTCTAGCCCTCATTCTTATCTGATGCCATTTTAAAGCTTGTTTGCTTTCTCTGCAAGGTCAATTTGATAGTATAGATGTTGATTTAAAATCTGTGGAACTGCACTAAATCAACCAGCCTCGTTCAAGCAGGTAGAGAGTTAGCACTTACCTATTCCTGCATAATTAAAACACAGATTAACTGTTGAGAAATTGCATTTAGGAATAGGAATAGGAATTGCATAGGAATGAAACATAGGCTAGCTATGCTAAGAAATTATATTTAAGCAAGCATCTCCACAAAGACACTGAGCCAAAGACCAGTTACTCTCTTCTTGAAGAGTATGTCTGAAGATGCTGACCCTTCTCTGGGAAGGATTAGAGTCAGAAAGATGGCAGGGAGTCTCTGCAGGGGCTGTTGAGGAGCTCCTTTCTACCAAAGCTCAACCTGAGCAGTGTCTTCACTGTATTTCACTGCAAAAAGTCCTAATTCTCTATGGTGCCCGCATGCTCTCTCTAGCCCCTCTCACTCACAGTGCAGCTTATCAGACTGGAACTGTTGCATAAAATCTATCAAATGCGGCAATGCTGAGGGCCAGCTTTTCAGATGTACAAAGCACCCAGTTCTCACTGAAATTAATGACATTATATGCCTAAATCCCTTTACAAATCTGGGCAAAGGCAACTGGCCTTGAACCTAGGTGTCCCAGAGTCTTGAAAAGTGCCCTCCCCCTGGTATGTCATTTTGTTTCTCTGTAGTCCTGCTTGTGTAAATGCACAAGTAGCTTTTGAGGGCCTGGGAGCAGCACTCATTTTGTCTTGTTTTATAGGAGGATGATGGTGAGACTGAAAGAAAAATCAGGCTGGCATTGGAATCGGGCCAGTATCATTTTGCCATGAGTGGAAAATCTTACCAAATTGTAGCACAGCATTTCAGGCACTTACTTCCAAAGGTAAGATCTGCACTATTTAATGGGAGTAGGTTTGCCATTCAGTAGAATGGACTAGCTGAAGAGATCTGTACCAGGACATCTTTTGGGACCAGTTCTAACCCTGAAACACTCATGGGCTGGATGAATGACTGATATTAGTGTATGGGGAAGGATCTGAAAAGCCCTGGATTTTTTTCTACGCATGGGAGGAGCAGACCTGCCTCATGGTGTGAGGACATTTCTTAAAACATATGCTTTGCCCTTGCACTGCACCGATTCTCTCATGTTTTAGAGAACAGGAGAAAACATGGTATTATACAGCATGTAATTCAGCATGATTTGTCTGTTTTATGGAAAGGATAGTGTAATGAATTCTCTTATAATAAATCCCTGCCTTGTAGTCTCTGTTCATTCAAATGATACACCAGGCCTCTTGTCCTTATTGTGATTTTTTCAAAATATTAATAACAATAGCTTTTATATTTGATCATCAGCCTTTCCTGTTTTGAAGTCTAGCATCGGTTGTTTGAAAATGTGAATTTTTGGTGGGTTTTATTCCAGACTATCAGCAAAATCATTGTGATTCTTGCCTCAAGTGCTTAAGTCACTTCTTTTTTTCTCCTTACAGCTCCTGCTGAATGGAACAGTTTTTGCTAGAATGTCACCTGGTCACAAATCCAGCCTTGTAGAAGAATTTCAAAAGTTGGAGTAAGTTCATAATGAGCACTAGGAGTAAGGAAGTGCTTGATGAATTTCCAGGCTTGAAAAAGTCTAATAAGAGCTAGTCTAACATAGTGTTCCCTAGAAATGCCTAAAACTGAATCTTCCACAGACATACACCTTGGCAATTAAATTCCAAAAGCTTGTTAAAGAAGAGACACTGATGTCCATGTCAGTTTGGCAACCTGTCAAAGACCTAACGCTCCCATGATTATGGGTTTCATCTGTTCACATCATCCTTCATTCTTACTTCTCTTTCTGGGCCTGAAGGAGGGGCACTTGTCTACTCAAGATATTTCAGAATGTTTCCCAGCACTGCAGCTTCTCTGACGCCAGTGGTCTTTTTACTGCGCTGTTGCTGGCTCCGTGTGATGGGTTAGAAAACATGACAGGGTAGTCTGGATTGGTGTGCCCTGCACTGCTCACGGTCACAGAGGTGTATATATATCCCTGAGTCCCAGGTGTCTTGTTGCCTGTTATTCAACTGTTTCCCAAGTCTTTTGAAGACCCCCACCCTCACCTCAACTAGCTATCCCCTGGACTTGCCCTAGAGCAGGGTAAGCTTTAGGCTGTTTGATATTTTCAGCTTGGTATGAGCAGTTGCGAGCACCCCAACCACTGCCTGGCCTCCCTGGACCACCATCCAGTGCCTCCCAGTGAGAACTTCCCCCGCACTGAAATCCAGGCCTCAGCAGTAAAAGACACAAGTTAGTCAGCTCCTGAAGTGCTGTGCTGATTTTACTTGGGTGCTGCAGGTATAAGAGTTTACTTTTAGGGCTCACCATTTCACAAGGTTATTTCAGCCTCAGAGTGGGGAACTGTTTCCAGATGTCCTGTTAAACCCATGTTCTCCTCCTTTCTCTGCTCCAGCTGCCTTTGTCACTCTCTGTCTGCTCCAGGAGATTCTGGCAGGGCTGGACCCTAAAGCAGAGTCCCTGTTTATGTCTGTTCCCAGTGAACTTTAGGTACCAGTGGCTGCAATCCTTCCTTCCTGAGCAGGGCTGTCACCATTAGCTGTTTCCTCTATTATGATTGACCCTAAACCCAGTGATTGTGGGAGACTGAGTCCGTTGTAGTGAACATAATACTTCATGCTAATGTATTCTTCAGTCTGTCACAGCAGAAGCTGTTTACTGTAGGCACATCTGAGGTGCAAAGCCAAGGCACATGCACAGTCCACAGTCCTGGGCTTGTATTTCAGTCTTTCAACATTCTAGAAGGGCTATTAACAAAAAGCTCATGTGACTTTCATATATGACTCACGTTGAGGAGGTTCTGATTCCCTCCTCTTTATAGGTCTCACTTTTCCCAGCACTGAACTGTAGGTCCCTTTTTTTTTAGTTACTTTGTGGGCATGTGTGGAGATGGAGCCAATGACTGTGGGGTAAGTGAAAATTCTTTACAATATATTACAATTATATGGACTTTCCCATGCTGTCATTCCCATTCTTCTTCTGGACCCAATGCCTCAAAAGCATCCCAGTGGAGGAACTTTTTGGGTGGAGCACACCCAGGGAGTGAAGAGGGGCTGCTGTTCACAGAACGCATCCTGGAATAAGGGGTCATTTCTTGGCTGACATGTCAGTTGCTGTGTCTTCCTGGTTTGTGTGTGCTGAAGGAGAATATAACTTCCAGGCTTTGAAAGTGGCACATGCAGGGATATCGCTGTCGGAGCAGGAGGCATCTGTGGCTTCACCTTTCACATCCCGGACCCCCAGCATAGCCTGTGTGCCAGAGCTGATTAGGTAAGCATGGGGGTTTGTTTCCTATTACATAAAGGAGACAGTTCCCACTCCTCTCAAATATTAGTGTTGGGTGTTCCCACCAGGCTGGAATATACATATCTAGAGAAAAATAAGTGTCTTTGACACTTATCTTTGACACAAAATTGCCATTTGCCTAGTTCCCATCTGAAACTCCTTTAAGATGTATTAATTTACGCAAAAATACAGGAGAAGGGCATCTACAGCTGAGCTTTATGCCATTAGCAGTGTTTTAAATGCAAAAGAAAGAGCAAAATGAACAATGCTCCATAAAGCTCAATCAAATGCATCAACCTATACACAACTGTTAGGCCCTGCCTCTGATACCCTATGCAAGCAAAATGTCAGCATCTATTATGCCATGGTCCTGATTTTGCTTGCTTTGGCAGATGAATAATGAGAGTGAATTATCCTCATTGGATACTGTATGCTTACTTCAGGAGGAGCGGACTTGTTAGTTTGAACTCACTGAGCAGCTGCTTGGCTTTGAGTGTTTTTTGTCATACGGAGTCATTACCTGCACTGTTAATGTCACCAGGAAGACTCACTGGGGTAAACTGTGGTCTTGGGAACAAGGTGACTGGAATCAAAACCTTTTGCTTGCAGCAAGATTTCTGCAAGTGAAGATTCTACTTTCATTCAGGCCAGCTACTTTTTTATTTCGCCTCCCAGCAAGACACTGGCAGAGACTTCTCTACTTGTGACACATGCTTTGTTTTTCAACAGTGTTTTGAGTGGACTGGGGACCGGAGCAGTCCCATCACCTAACCACTGTCCTTTATTCATGTCTCCATGCAGGGAAGGCCGTGCTGCCCTCGTCACTTCCTTCTGCATGTTCAAGTATATGGCACTGTACAGCACCATTCAGTACCTTGGTGTTCTTCTACTGTACTGGGTACGTCTTGGGAACACGTTGGCTAGAACTGGATGAGCTACTACTCCTTTGTAAGAGAAACATGGCATAAAAGCCACGGCAAACCTAGGGTATGGAGCTTTACCTTTATCTGAGCTGCTGACTTCTGTGGTGTGATCATATGGTCCTCCTGTACCCTCAGCTGAAAATTGGAAAGCTTCTTCCCATTAATTTCAGCCAGTGGGCTCAAGATCCAAGCTGGGCAAAAAGAAGGCTGAGATACTGAACAGTATTTTGGAGGAGGGCATATGTCTGTGAAAAGGGAGAATCTGGTGTAAGCATATGCTGTTGCAATTTAGCATTTAAAGCATGAATTAGCTTGACAGTAAGCAAAATCCCCTAGAGCGCCTTAAACCACTTTTGCATGGCTTCTTCCCAAACAGAGAGGAGGGCTTCACATTCAGAAGTCACCCAGCATTGAGAAAGCACATTTCTGCAAATAGCCTTCTTTTTTATGGCATTGAGTGAACTGGAAGCAGCGCTAGTCTGAACAATGCACAAAATGAAACTATTCACTGCAGGGCGAGTGATGACGAATCTGTTGGCAGGGTGGTGGATTGTGTGGTCCCCTTATCTGCTGACTAGTGTTTCAGAGCAAACAGCAGAGCATTAGCTCCATGAAAAGAATACAGCTTTCTGAAGATGATATAAACAAGCCCATGGCAAATGTCTGATTTGTGATTTTTTTTTCTTTGTGTTCCTCTTTTCAGCAACTAAACTCCTTTGGGAATTACCAATTTTTGTTCCAAGATCTGGCTATTACTACTGTAATTGGTGTGACAAGTAAGCCCCTTAGTCATCCTATGCATTAATGAGAGAATGATCTCAAAAATTTTCCACCTCCTTGGAAATGCATAATCCTCTGTACAGAAATGAAGGAAAGAGAGAGACTACACAGAGTGCAGGATGTTTAGATTAGTAGAGGATGTGCCTTGTTTGAGAAAATCTCTGAAATAAAATGGGTAATTCTTAGTGGTGCATTTACTTAGCATGTAGGTTGTTGATAACTGGTATGTTATCTCTAGAAGAAGTAAAACCAGACCTAATGGAGTGGAAAGTCTATTTAGGTTTTTTCCTGATGACTTGGGAAAGCAGATCAATAAGATACCTAAGAATCCATGTCAGTGACATGGACAGTGGGATTGAGTGCACCCTCAGGAAGTTTGCCGATGACACCAAGCTGTGTGGTGTGGTTGACATACTGGAGGGAAGGGATGCCATCCAGAAGGACCTGGACAGGCTTGAGAGGTTGGCACGTGCGAACCTCATGAAGTTCAGCAAGGCCAAGTGCAAGGTCCTGCATGTGGGTTGGGGCAATCCCAAGCACAAATACAGATTGGGTGGGGAATGGATTGAGAGCAGTCCTAAGGAGAAGGACTTGGAGGTGCTGGTTGATAAGAAGTGTAATCTGAGGCAGCAATGTGCATTTACAGCCCAGAAAGCCAACCATATCCTGGGTGGCATCAAAATAATGGTGGCCAGCAGGTTGCAGGAGGTGATTCTGCCCTTATGGGACCCCACCTGTGTCTAGCTCTGAGCCCCCCAACATAAGGACATGCATCTGTTGGAGCAAGTCCAGAGGAGGGCCACGAAGGTGATCAGAGGGCTGGAGCACCTCTTCTGTGAGAGATTTCAAGGCTTTCTGTATAGCTCTTTTACTCTAAGGATTTAACCGTGTTAAATCTAAGAACAGAGGAAAACTGGTGGGGTCAGCTAATGCAGTCCACCAGCTCAAATAAACAGGGACACTAGGTGCTTAGTCCAGGAGGATGCACAGAACATGGGGAACAGAAAATCCCAAGTACCAGAAAGAGAACGGAAAAGCTTGAGTATATCCTTATATCCTTGGGCCTGACAGTAGCCAAATAAAAATCCAACATTTTTTTTTCTAGAAATGCCTCATGACAGTCAGATGTCATTAATTAACCTCTTCTGTAGCCAATAAGATTTTGTAAGAAAACAACTCTGTATTTTGTACCTCATATAGTAAGTTTATATAGTATAAAGAACATTATAGACTGTAAAAGTGCTGGCTATTGATAACAGTCAGTAATATACAGCAGCACTGCTTGTACTTTGGACACATGAGTAAACATGTCTCTGCATGTTTCAGTGAGTTTCACAGGAGCCTATCCAAAGCTGGTTCCCTACAGGCCTCCTAGCCAGCTCATCTCTCCCCCATTGCTGCTCTCCGTTGTACTTAACATCCTCTTCAGCCTCAGCATGCAGATTTTTGGGTTTGTGGTGGTCCAGGAGCAGCCTTGGTATTCCAAGACCAATATACACAGGTAGGTTTGTGTTGTCTCCAGCAGCTAGGACCATGCAGCTGCTCGCTCAACCCCCCTTCCCTCCCCAAGAAGGGTAGGGAGAAAAGGGAGAAAATGAGGAGAAAGAAAAAAACACGTGTGGGTTAGATAAAGACAGTTTAATAGAATAATATCAGAAAAGAAAAAAAATAATAATACCAATAATAACAGCATAAATAATAATAATGACACAAGTCCCTCTCACTGCCCGGTGAATTGGCACCGTCCTGAGCAGCATTCACACATTGTTCCCCCTGGGCCAGCCCCATTTATATACTGTGCATGATGTTTATGGTACAGAATATTCAATTGGGCATTCTGTTCTGTCTATACTTCTCAGCTTCTATGGGAAGCGGAAAACAATCCTTGAAGAGCATAAACATCGCTTAGCAACAACTAAAACAATATGCATTGTTTGACATTCCTTTCATACAACATCTGAAACACAACCACCACTAGAAAGGAAATGAACTCTATCCCAGCTGAAACCAAGACACTCCCTTTCTTGGGACTCTGGGTGACACAGGGCAGACCTGGTGGGACAGGTCTATTGCACGGTACTATTGGTCAGCTTAAGTGCAGGCCTCACAGCAGCTGCAGGCAGACCCTGTGCTTCCCCACAGGGGGCAAATGCATTCAACAGCGTTGTCTGCATGTCCCTAAGCTCTCCAGCAAGAATGCTGTGCAGTGCAGTGCATGTGGTGAGAATGCTTTTGTTGAGCTCAAAGAGGAGCACTTGACTGCAGGGACGATACCAGGGTATCCAAGTAGGTTTGAGCGCTACCAAGTTCACCAAGCTCAGCCCAGCAGGTAAGATCAAGGACGTTGGCAATAACCTACATCCTTGTGATAGCCAGAGCAAATCATGGCTGTGAGAGAGGTTTCATGATAGTAGTAGTGGAAGCTGGGGGAAATAACCAGGACAGTGACAATTTGCTGACCAGTGTGACACTCTTTTTCAGTGCCTGCCTCTCAGTGAACAACTCCATGGAGAATGATTCCTCTGTTTCCAGCCTGGGGCTCCACGGGATGAGAGATGGAGCCCTTGAGCAAACAGACAATGGCTACAAGAGCTATGAAAACACCACAGTGTGGCTGCTAAGTACCATCAACTGCCTCATCGTAGCACTAGTGTTTTCCAAGGGAAAGCCTTTCAGGCAGCCCATCTACACAAACTGTAAGTATGGGGAAAGAAGGAGGGATCTGGGAGGAAGTCAACTCAGGAGATAATTCACTAGGGAAAAAACAAAACTTGACAAAGTGATGCCAGCCAAAAAAGCAGGAGCCCAATATTAGATATCTAAACGACTAAAGGCTGCCTTTTCAGAAGTTTTAGTGCCAGTGGCATCCTGTGGTCAGTGGCTTCCTGAGCTGAGCCCACACATTGTGCTTCTGTACAGCTAAAAACTTAACCCTGACCAATGGAGTCTGATAAAAACTTTTAAGGAGTAGCAGGACGGTGGTGTGGGCTGGCAGAAGCATTGTGTTACTTAATGCAGCCTGAATGAGCCATCTCTAGAAGAGCCACAAATATACCACTCAAGCAGCATGCTTTGGGGAGACAGAGTGGTATTTGACAGAACTCATGTTACAAGCATTCTTTTGGGCCCATCTCAGAAGAAACCATAAAATGACATTTGTATATTTGCTGAGGCCCTGTTTTCTGTTCCAGAACCAGAGGCGTATACTCACTTGACTGAGTAAAGCTGAGATTTTACTATGTTCATTTTTTTCTCCTGAAACTTCCTTCCTATCTTATGCATATTTTTTTTGACTCTTCAACACAGAAAATTATAACAATCTTCTGTAGTAAAGGCAAGCAGTTGAGATTGCTCATAAATGTGTGATTTTATGTGCCTGTTCTTGTCCCTTCAGATGTGTTCGTACTGGTGCTCATAGTGCAGCTGGGCATTTGCCTCTTCTTGGTGTTTGCTGATATTGATGATCTCTACTCTAAGATGGATGTGAGTATTGTTGCTGTGGGTGGGTTTTCTTCCCACTGCCAGGCCTATCATAAGTGGGATTGTTTTAACAAAAGGCCCAGACTTGGCACTTCTAAAAACAAATCAAATTTAAAGAGATGGATTTCAGATGATGGGATTGAAGAACCTTCTGAGATACAGTAGCTTCAAACTAAGATCTGTGCATTCTTACACCTGGACAGCTCCACATGTAAGTCTGATTGTTTCAGTGCGTTGTCCATGACATCACTAAGCTTACCATGCTTGGTGTGTTGGTGGCTTGATGGTTGTGAAGCCAGTAGAAGAAAGGAGCCTGCAAATTTAAGCTAAAACACCATGCACTTGTGTTTCTCAGGCTGCGCTACTCTGCACACAGATCCTCTCGCAAAGATCTGCCAGTTCACACTCAGAGCATCTCTCAGTTCTCAGTCCCCAATATTTTCAGGCTCCCTGTTTAAATTTCAGACAGCCCTGTTTCCTAACGCAGCATTTGGGTTTAGAACAGTTGTAGAGAAAGACTAGTGGGGCTGTCATGGCAATAGAACAGCTGTCTTGGTCCTTGATTAATAAATACCAATAAGGCTTGGCTTATTTAGTCTGGCAGAATGCAAGCTGGGAGTTGCCTTATGCAAATCCATCTTAGAGGAAATGCAAGAGAGGGATAAGATCTACATCAGCTGTAGGACAGGGTTGTCAGTGGACCTGGCAATTAGTACGTTGAGGCTGAGGTGTTAACCTCCTTCCCTGTGACACTCTCACTGCCTTGTAGTAGGAGGCACAGGAACACAACAACAGCAATGCACAGCTGTTTTTTTAGTACATTTCTCATCAGAAAGATGAAGTGTCCTGGCTTTGGATAACAAATAATGAACAAGATGCTGCTTCCAGCCCTGTATCTTTGCGTGACAGTTAGCAAGTGGATTTAGAAATGGAAATAATGAAACATGGAAAGAGAAACACAGAGAAGGGGAATGGACCTGGGTTTTGAAGGCCAAGCAGCCTAGCTAAAGCTGTCTCACAGTGTAACTGTTTCCAGAGCAGCGGCTCAGTGGGCAGACCCAGTTAAAGAATCTGCCACGAGATGGCACTTCAAAGCAAGTCTTAGTCCTGTGGTGGACTGTAGTGACACAGGACATTGTCAGCACTGCAGCTGTGAGGGGCTAAAATGCCTTTGGGGAGAGCTGCAAAACTCCCAGGCTGTCTAGAGGGAATACACTGGATTTGCTGAGAAGAGAAAAGGGGGGAGTGGTGATAAGAAATTCTGTAATAGCCTAGCCCTGGAGAAACTGCTGATCCAAATTTTGGGTCTGAGCTGCATCTCCAGAATAAGTTGAGCTAAGAGCCAGAAACCCAGTGCTGGGTTTGGAGCTGAAATACTCAAACTTTGAACCATTTCCTATACTAGAAAGAAAGGAAGCATTTAGATTTCCTGTTGCAGTTCTTAAGTAGAGTTTTCTCTGCTGCAGCATAAGCTTAAACACATCTTTATCAATAATTCCTTAAGACAAGCAGCTATATTGGCTCATCAGCAGTGTACAGCCAGGGTGGGATTCTGGCTTTTGATGGCACAAAGCTGGTGAGGGGACTAGAGAACAAGTCCTGTGAGGAGCATCTGAGGGAGCTGGGGTTGTACAGTCTGGAGAGAAGGAGGCTCAGACGAGACCTTAGCACTCTCTACAGCTACCTGAAAGGAGGTTGTAGCAAGGTGGGGATTGGTCTCTTTTGCCAAGTAGCAAGTGATAGGACAAGAGGAAACAGCATCAAGTTGCACCAGGGGAGGTTTTGATTGGATATTGGAAAAATTTCTTCATTGAAAGAGTTATCAAGCACTGGAACTGGCTGCCCACCGAAATGGCCGAGTCCCCATCCCTGAAGGTATTTAAGAGACAGGTAGATAGGTGCTTAGGGACATGGTTTGGTGGTGGAGTTGGCAGTGTTAGGTTTACGGTTGGACTCCACAATCTTAAGGGTCTTTTCCTACCTAAAAGATGCTACGATTCAACGATACAAGCTCCTACCACTGTCTAGTACGTGCACATGTTGTTGAACAGCTTCTCCTGCTTTTTTCCCAGCTTGTTTGCACCCCCACCACGTGGCGGATCTCCATGGTGATAATGCTCGCAGTCACACTTGCTGTGTCCTTCCTTGTCGAGGTGAGCATGCTTCACTGAATGTACCTGTCAGCGCTAATTGGAGAGACGAAAGGGTCAGACCTCACTCTTTCTCCCTCCTCAGCCCAGCTTGGGAATATCTATTAAAACAGGAGCCATTGCTGTTACCTGGCCCTTACTCTCTTTCCTCAAAACCTGAGTGTTCAGATATAGGGGAATGCAAAGCCCAACCACCTTTTCTTTCCTTTGGTGAGTGGAATGTATCAGGCCCCGCCCCAGGCTGGAGAAATCTGGGCAGTCTTTGGTGTTTCCTGCTCAGATCCTGAAGACTGTCAGAAGGAGCTGGGCTCAGTTTTCTGGTACAAAGTGCTGATGGAGCTGATGTGAGAAGTGGTCAGTAAAGGGCTATTTAAGGGATGTGGAAGAGTGGAGCAGGGTGGGAGATCTGGGTCTCCACTTCTTGCCCCATGTGTTTCTTGTGGATGAAGAGGGAAAACTGTCCAGGTCCTCCACAATCTTCCTTTTACTCTTACTTTTACAGGAAGCTGTCATTGAGAACAGACCCTTATGGCTGCTGCTGAAAAAGACCTTCCGGTACCACTCAAAGAGCCAGTACAAGAGACTGCAGCGAGTGTTAGAGCAGGACTCAGCCTGGCCACCTCTGAATGAAACCTTCTTCTCAGATTCTGTGACAATATCAGTAGAGGGAAATATGGGAGGCCATAGCAATCCAACATTTGACAGCAATGAGGACGCATTCTGAAGGAAACTGCAGAGGACACATGTCCAGGACAGTTGCAGTTGGCTGTAGAAGGACTATCTCAGAGACATAAGAAAAGAGGAAGGACCAACCCATCATGCTCCCCCATTCTAAGGGTTATTTTTAAATTAACTGAAAGCAGAAAAGCTGGCTGCAGTAGCATAAAGCCACAACAGTGTTTCTCCTGTCCCCTTGCCCATGTATGAATATTTGCTAGCTGTAAATGGAACAGCTTGCTGAATATTGGCAAACTATTCATGGTTGAAATGCCCCATTGCTGCATCCCTCTTTTGAACTGCATTATGCAATCCATAAAGGTGGGGGCTTCTCCAGATGAGAAGTAGCTAATTCAGACACCAGCACTCCTCTGGGGAGATCTCCTTTGAGAAAACAAGTAGAAATTACTCCTGATAGAGGCGGCTTAACATAGGCAGGTCCTAGGATTCCTGTAGCTCCTGGGGTGTCAGATACTTCTACCTGATGTCTGGTATTTGTTAGGGTTTTTTCCCCTTCTGGTAATACTTGGATTTCTGGAGCTGGAAGGAGCTGCAAATAGCCACAGCCTTCTAGAAGCATCCGCTCCTAGTGCCATTGTGCTCTTCTGTGATGGCAACAACCCAGAGCTCTGTTGCGAGCTCACCGCTACCAGGCAACCTGCTTGCCCTCTTCTCAGTTTAAAACACCTGGTACTTGCATTTTCTGGGTGAAAAAAATCTGTTGACCTATAAAGGAACAAGATTTCATTGTTTAACAGTTCTTTTTTGAGGTAGGTATTTGTTTGGGATATCCAAGGTATAATGAAACACACGATAATTGCAAATTATGATCTCATTCTGTGAGTCTGCAAGGACGTGCTGTCCCTTGTGGTGCGAGCTTGCTCTACTGGAGTGGCTGCTTCATGGCTGGGCTGCTGCCTGGCATCAGCTCCTGGTTTCCCAGTGGCAAAAGAAGCAGATGCTGAACGGGTTACTACTGCCAAGGGCCTAAGCCCTGAATTAAAAGACAGGGAGCCAATTAGGTCTCAGAATAATTTTATTAAATTCTGAGGCATGCTTTTAAGTTGAACCATCTGAGATTTTGGCTCTGGTTTCCAACCATAATTGCACATGCTACACACCACATGTCATTCATCGACTCGTGTCACCTTTGATGGTGACTTTTACTCACTCTGCTGTGCTGCTGCTTCCGTACATAAATGCACCAGCACTGCATGTTTCTGCAGGTTTTACCTACTCAAAAAAAAGCAGCTTCTACCAGCACATACTCTCTTAGCCCTCTGATGCTGGGCTGACTTCCTGCTCACCCTATTTTGCAATCTCTGTCCCCAGCTGGGTGAAACAACAAGGTATCAGTTGGAAGGTTTCAGAGGAACATTTCCTTCTTTAGATAAGGCGTGCAGGGGAATTGTCCCCTCTGAGCTGCACAAACTGTTTTTCACAGCTGGAGCTTGCCCCTGCTTTTCCTGAGTGGGGCTGAGGAGCACCTTGGGAGCACTTCAATGCTAGGAAATGCTAAAGTGCTTTTGCCTTTCCGCAGAAACCCAGGGAATCTGGCAGATTGGGACTCATGTAAAGATTCCTTTGCTCTTTTAGAGTGAAAAGTCACTCTGGAAAACAAATAGCAAATCAGAAGAGATTATGGATTGTTTTAATTTAACATGTCTGTACCAGCACAGTGTTCGAAAAGAATTTAGCTTGAATCAAAAAATAACTATTTTTCTAAAAAGAAAAAAACAAAACCAAAAATGTTTCAATTTGAATAAAACATTTATTTGACTCAAAGCAGTTTTTTCCCCATTTTAACCAAGTTTGATATAAGCAAATGGAGTAAATACCTTCCTACCTAACAGTAAATACCTGCCACAAAGCCATGCAACTTGACACAAACCAGAAGTGGTTCACATTTGTTCATTAAAGTGTCTCCAAAGTTAGGAGGAGTTCCCAGCTTGCAGCAAAGTCCACTGGAAAGTGAAGATTAGATGCTGTGTGCGCTCCTTGCAGCCTAAGGAGACCCCAAAGAGCAGGTCAGTGGAGCTGTTCCTGCCACCCGCTGTCTGAGATACAGCAGCATTTCCCTTGGGGACAAAACTCACTGTCCTTTTTATGAACTCCTGCGCACAAGAAATACGTTGCTGTGTGTGATAACCCGGCAGCTGCAGCAGCGTTGCCGACCACACATGTCAGTTATGTTTATGTCACAATTGATGCTATAAAAGTATCAGGTCGTGGCAAACCTGTGGGTCAACGAGATAAAAGACCTGCTCATCTGCTGCTGAAATACAGCCTTACCCGTGAGAGAGCAGAATTCAGAGGCTCGGTGGGGTTTGACCGCTGCTGCTCTTTCAGATGTCAGTCAGGTTCCATCTTCCTGTGCAAGTCCAGTGTCTCCAGCCATACTGGGGCATATTTTATCCTCTCCCCTCAGTGGTGTCAGCCACAGCCCAATGGGCAGAGCTGTGCAGTGTCCCAGCTGCCTTGAACTGCTTATAACTGTGGCTGTCGGGAGGCAAGCCCTGTGTTACACACATCCTTGCTGCAGAAACCAGCCCATAGGCACACGTCAAGCCCCTGTGCTCTGCTCCCTCGCCTTTGGTGGAATATCAGAGGTCCCACTTCACATCCCACTGCTGGGCTGTTCCCTCAAACTTCTACTGGGAATGTATTTAGGGTCAGGATGAGGAATAGGCAGAAATAAAAGCTTCAAGCATGTTCAGGATTCACGTCTGCATTTTTCAGTTTGAGGGTCTCTCTAATTTGACAGAATTTTAAAATTCTGGAAACGAGGAGGGTATAAGCAGTGACAGGCATCGTCCCATCCGCGGTCTGTTCGTGCTCCTTCTGCCCATCCTCACTTGCTGCACACACAGGAGGCAGGTGTAATGTAGGTGCTGGGTTCTGTCTGAGTGTCTGAACTTGCTGCACAGTGTTCCCAGCCGGTACCGCTGACAGAGCCGTGGAGAAACACAAATACAACGTACACCACATAATGAAAAGAGTTGATTTGTAGGAACATCACAAAAGTGTTATGCAAATTCCGAGGCTGCATAAGGACAAGAGACAGATCAACAGCCCTGGATGTGGCTTCCCCAGTCCCTGTCTGCAGCCCAAGCTATCCAGACACAGCTGAGGAATCCCCCGGAGGACTGAAGCTCCAGGCTCCCTTTCTCCTTTTGTGACTGGCAGTGGACACCAGTTGGACAGATCCTCGGTGATCTTTGCCAGCAGACGCTGTCCATCCTGCTTAGATTTCTACAGCTAAATCAAAGGGGCAGGCTCCCTGGAGCGCAGCCAACCCACTGAGCCATGCGGCCACTCTGCACAGCTCATTTCAAAATTTGATTTTCCTTTTGAAATACACATGTCCCAGTTAATGAAAGAAGAAAATAACTTTTGTTTTTGTCCTTCCCATTTTTTTATGACTTGTTTATCTTGCTACAGTCATCACGGTTTTTGTCTACTCATCGGCACTCTAGGGCTCAGCTTTCTTGGCAGACACACAGCCACCCGAGGACCAAAGCTCCATTTGAAAGATGCAGACCTTTGCCAGTCAGAGCTGTAGGTGTACACACTATTAACAAACCAGAACCTTTTACAATCACAGAATCATGGAATAGTTTGGGTTGGAAGGAACCTTTAAAGGTCATCCTGTAAAGTATTGATAGTATTGATACCGGGAGTGCCCTGACCCAGGTGCAGGACCTTACATGTGACCTTGTTGAACCTCATGAGGTTCAAACGGGGCCATTTCTCAATCTTATCCAAGTCCCTCTGGATGGCATCCCGTCCCTCAGGTGTGTCAGCCACAGCTCTCAGCTTGGTGCTATCTATCTGCAAACTTGCTGAGGGTGCACTCAGTCCCTCTGTCTATGTTGTTGATGAAGATGTTAAACAATACTGGTCCCAATATGGACTCCTAAGGGACACCACGTGTCACTGATCTCCATCTGGACATTGAGCCATTGACCACTACCCTCTGGATGCAAACATCCAACCAATTCCTCATCCACCAAACAGTCCACCCATCAAATCCAATTTAGAGAGAAGGATGTTGTGGGGGACTGTGTCAAAGGCCTTACAGAAGTCCAGGTAGATGACATCCATCGCCCTTTTTCACAAGACATACCTGCTTTACATGCACATAGCACCTTTGGTCTAAGGAACCCGAAGCACAGCACAGCTCTTCAGGAGTGTTACAGAGAAGGCTGCAGAGACAAACTAACTGCCAGGGATCAACCAGGAAAGGAAAGCACAAATAGCTGGGACCTAGACCACTCAGTTCAAGGAAAGGAAACAGAGAAGTCAGTTACCATATATTGTAGGTGTCTGGTTATAGCTTCTCAAGTCCTTGTGTTGGAAAAATAGACCTGGAGCGTTCTGCACTAACATCTCCCCCAGACAGTGCTTAACCCCTCTACAGCCTTAGCCTAGTTGGTGGGCAGACACAGCCTCCGAGCTGGGAGGGTCCTGCTGTGCTGCGTAATGATTCTGTGACTGTGGGCTAATTGCCAAATGCGTACAAGGGGTGGCAGCATCCAAACACCGTCAGCCAGGCCAGGGAGTGTAAACCTGCTTCCTGGTTGGCTATCGGCAACGGGGACATGACTCCTTTTCTAAGAAAGTAACTCAATGTCCTGTGAGTCTGAAATACAAAGCGTATTTGTCTCTGCTCAGGAGTGTCCTGTTTTTACAGTGTCCCTTACGGCTGGTGACCACAGTGCCTGTCACTGATATAGCATTGATTACTCAATATAGGTCAGTTTAGGTAAAAAGGAGTGAAGAAAGATCCATCCATATGTCTTGTTTAAATCTAATTAGTAGATCTCTATGGTACTTCCTAGGTGATTAGCAGACAGGGTTAGAAAACAAGCCTCTCACTTTATTGTCTAATTGTCCTAGCCTTTCTCCTAGCCCACATGGCAGATCGCTTCAGGTAAAGGAGCATCCTATCCCAAGAAGAGAGTGAGGCTGGAGAGAGACAGAAGACACCAGGAGATCATAACAGGCTTTCTCCTGAACCTACAGGCTACTTGGGAGCTGCTGGAAGAAGTGCTTTCAGACCTGGGAAGTGGTTCAGAGAACAGGAGACGCATTTCATTTAAGTCTTACTCCCCTCTCTCACCCCACCCAAGACCAGGTAAATTTTGCTTCTGTAGCTCCAAGCCATGAAAACCAGCAACGCTCCTTCAGCCATTCTTCAATGAACAAAGTTTTACTACTGGATGGGATTACCATACACATGCCATCCAGCATCCAACACTACTCTGAGCAGAACTGCCTGTTGCTGTAAAGCAGCAGAGCTCTGCAGAGATCACAGGAGCTGCACTGGCAGCTGCCTTCTGTTCCTTGTGCTGAACCTCCCGCCTGCCACTCCGTTCCTCCCTGGGATCACCCTTACACAGAGCTCACTGCCCACTCACTGCTGACTGAAATGAGAGCCTTAAGCTGCCTCCCATGATGCTCTGCCACTGCTACTGTTAATTTTTTACAGCCTTTCAGAGCACCAGTCATACAGGAGCATCCCATCCTTTCGATACAGACTGTAGAGCAGGAATGTGGACATGCCAGCCTATGGCTTGAGTCCAAGGCTCTAAGCAAGACAGACATTAATTAACTGGACCGGTCTATTTGTCCTCAAGAGAAATGGAGAACATCTCCAGGAACAGAACAGAAATGAGGGATGTCGCCCCTATGCCCTGGAGGGCAGCTGGAACAAGTGGCAGATTACCAGCGTGTGGTCTGTGGTGTGGGCTGGGAACACTGAAGAATAGATGGTGGTGTTAGATACCAGAGATACTAAATGCTTGTTGCAGCTGCCTCTTAAACTTCAAGGGAGGGGAGGTTGCTCATTTGTATGGACCATGTTGTGTCTGATTAACTGTATGCTTTGCACTGAATACAGCCAGACTTGTTTGCTGATATAAATATAAATTTAATTATAAAACTCTTTTTGCTTCTTCGAGGACAGAGGGTGCTGCTTTACTGCTCTCTGCAGATTACCTGCTGGTTTCTTTACACATCAAAAGAACCTTTTGGCATGGCTACAGCTTCCCATTTCCTTACAGCTGAATGGACACCTGGTACCTGAGCAAAAATAGAGCTTTATTAAGTTCACAAAAAAGGAAAAGGACCTGAAGAGCAGTAAGGTGGCACATGCTGTGCACCAATAAAGGAGGAGAGTTCGAATTGTGAAAAGTGAGAGGATTAAAAAGGCAGGCAGCCCCAGCATGTCCCTCACCTGTCCCTCTCTGCCTCCTCCTGCGGCGTGGCTTTGGGCAGGGAGCTCTTTGCCCTCCAGGTTTGCCCCACTCAGAATCTGCCAAGACCCCCTGTTCCTGACTAAGCAGCTGAGGAGGGTCTGGAGCCGTGTTTCTCCAGCAGCTATGCAAAGCTGGAGTTGAACTGAAGAGGTCTGCATTGCCCTCTGGAGGGGCTTCCTCTCCATAGCAGTCCAGTGGAGGTGGGGACTCAGCCTTCTGGTGTGACCAGAAGGGAAGGCTGCAAACACCTCTTGGCATAACCCCCCTGTGCAAAATCAGAGGCCTTGCCTGGCATCTCAGGGACAGGGTGGCAAAGGAAGAGCTCTGGACAAGCTCTCCATGGCTCTGACCTTACCCTCGCTGCCCTCCTCTTGCTCTCTGGAATACCAGACTCCACCACATGTCTTCGGTGCCTGCAAAAGCCAAGGCAGAGGTCTGTCAGACCCAAGCTGCCTTCCCCACCCCAGGCTCTCTCCTCCGCCTCGGTCGGGAGGTGGCCGGGTGAGGTACATAGGTAAGATAACTCGTAGCAATACACAGCCAAGGTATCCAGGCAAGGCAGCGTGTGTTTTGGCTCCAGCTGCAGCAACCACACACAAAATGCCCAGATCTCCTTGAGAAGCCCCTCAGTGATGCTGCCTTGGATGTGTCCCACCACGTTCCTCTGGATAACACACAGCCCTGAGGTTGCACGCTCACGCTGAAGGCTTCGCCTGGGCTGCGCTATGGAAAGGGGAAGACAAAGGCTCTTGGGAGGGCTGTGATTCAGGTTTGTCTTGATTGTTCTCTTGTGCAGAGTGCCAAAACACTTTGTCCTAGTAAGCTGAGAGGCTCAGAGCAGCGAGTGCTTGTCCCAGGTGAACAAACCCGGGGGGAAGGGACCAGGAGCCATCGGCGATTCTGAGATGCCTTTATCCATTGATTTTTCCCAAGACAAAGCACCATGCCCTGCCCCCTGTCAATTTTCAGCTTCAGGTCCTAATGTTTTGTTTGCTTTGCTGGCAGGTGACATGTTTGAGAGCAATTGCCCAGCTCTCTCTTCCCTGCACGTGCGCAGCTGAAGGGGGTACCATACAGAGCAGCAACTTCTCCTGAGCTCACTGGGGATGAGATAAACCTGAGCTTTATTAAGTTCACAAAAAAGGAAAAGGACCTGAAGAGCAGTAAGGTGGCACATGCTGTGCACCAATAAAGGAGGAGAGTTCGAATTGTGAAAAGTGAGAGGATTAAAAAGGCAGGCAGCCCCAGCATGTCCCTCACCTGTCCCTCTCTGCCTCCTCCTGCGGCGTGGCTTTGGGCAGGGAGCTCTTTGCCCTCCAGGTTTGCCCCACTCAGAATCTGCCAAGACCCCCTGTTCCTGACTAAGCAGCTGAGGAGGGTCTGGAGCCGTGTTTCTCCAGCAGCTATGCAAAGCTGGAGTTGAACTGAAGAGGTCTGCATTGCCCTCTGGAGGGGCTTCCTCTCCATAGCAGTCCAGTGGAGGTGGGGACTCAGCCTTCTGGTGTGACCAGAAGGGAAGGCTGCAAACACCTCTTGGCATAACCCCCCTGTGCAAAATCAGAGGCCTTGCCTGGCATCTCAGGGACAGGGTGGCAAAGGAAGAGCTCTGGACAAGCTCTCCATGGCTCTGACCTTACCCTCGCTGCCCTCCTCTTGCTCTCTGGAATACCAGACTCCACCACATGTCTTCGGTGCCTGCAAAAGCCAAGGCAGAGGTCTGTCAGACCCAAGCTGCCTTCCCCACCCCAGGCTCTCTCCTCCGCCTCGGTCGGGAGGTGGCCGGGTGAGGTACATAGGTAAGATAACTCGTAGCAATACACAGCCAAGGTATCCAGGCAAGGCAGCGTGTGTTTTGGCTCCAGCTGCAGCAACCACACACAAAATGCCCAGATCTCCTTGAGAAGCCCCTCAGTGATGCTGCCTTGGATGTGTCCCACCACGTTCCTCTGGATAACACACAGCCCTGAGGTTGCACGCTCACGCTGAAGGCTTCGCCTGGGCTGCGCTATGGAAAGGGGAAGACAAAGGCTCTTGGGAGGGCTGTGATTCAGGTTTGTCTTGATTGTTCTCTTGTGCAGAGTGCCAAAACACTTTGTCCTAGTAAGCTGAGAGGCTCAGAGCAGCGAGTGCTTGTCCCAGGTGAACAAACCCGGGGGGAAGGGACCAGGAGCCATCGGCGATTCTGAGATGCCTTTATCCATTGATTTTTCCCAAGACAAAGCACCATGCCCTGCCCCCTGTCAATTTTCAGCTTCAGGTCCTAATGTTTTGTTTGCTTTGCTGGCAGGTGACATGTTTGAGAGCAATTGCCCAGCTCTCTCTTCCCTGCACGTGCGCAGCTGAAGGGGGTACCATACAGAGCAGCAACTTCTCCTGAGCTCACTGGGGATGAGATAAACCTAGTGCTGGAGGGATATGGCTCTGTAAGAGCAGTGTCCTACATGGACTGACCCACTGTCCTCTCTAGGATGCTGGATTAGTGCATGGAGAGGTGCTGTGGTGGTACAGGTATAACACCTCTGGTACCTGAACCATGCACAGTACCAGTAGATACCCAGCAAGTGTTTGAATCATTTCGGCTGTTACTGGAAAGTTCACTGTGCTTACCAACAACATGTCTCAGCTGCACTTCTCTAGAGATCAGGACAGACCTGGGTGACTTCTAAGTAAACTTGCCTTCTTGGCTCCCCTGCCTGCTAATGAGGTGAAGAATGCAGTCACTAAGCCTGTGGTCTGTTTAAAAATGTCAGTCATCTCAGACATCTGGTAGGACTGCACTCAGTTAACCCAGCCTGTGCGATGGCTGGGGCACGGCAGGTAGAGGTAGAGCAAGGGCACTCAGGGTAAGAGATCCGGGTGGCAACTGATAGCAGTTGGGAACTGGGTTTGAAAGGGAGCACGCCTTTGCTTCTCAAGAGCTTTGTTCAGCTGTTCAATACAGCTAAGTTTATTTTGTAACTTGGTATCAGACACTCACCAGTGGTGGGAATAAATCTGAACAGAGCCCAGGGAAGGAGTGAGAGGAGGGCAGGATGATGGGAACATCGGAAGAAACACAAAACCAGCAGAAATTAACAAGAAAAAATACAGGTGGGACCGGAGAAATGTAGGTTCCCACAAACGCTGCTGTGCAGGTCTCATTGCAGACTGGTTGGTCATGGGAATAAATGGCATGATCCTGCTAAATAAGGTTACCTGAACCTGAATTCACAGAAAACCACTGCCCCACTGCGATTAAGGTCTGGGCTGTGCTTTACTGAGCTTGGACAGGGACTTCACAATAATCGCAGGAGCGTGAGGCTAGTGAGGACCTGATGTGGTTATTTTGTCCATCTCCCTGCTCTGAGGCATGTTCTACCTATCCTTGTCAAATTATGTCCTGCTTTTCCTTAAAGTCTTCTATTGTAGGAGATTTCCTCCTGTCCTAGGTAGCCTCTTTGAGTATTTTATTATTTTTTCAGTTAGAAAGTCTTCCTCAATATCTAAACTAACTTTGAAAATCTAATTGTTTAATCTAAGAAGAAATTAGTCTGACTTCTCATTGTCTCTAATAAGAATAGGAGAAAAAAAAAATAGTTGACTGTCTTCTTCTGTGTATTGTAAGAGTTATTCTGTTTCCCTGCAACCTTCTCTTTTCTAGTTTAAATAAACTCAATTCTTCAACTTTTCCTCATGGGTCATGTTTCCAGACTTCATTGTCATTTGGACTGTTGCCATTTAGGTTGCACCTTCCTGGAGCCTGAACTCCAGCCGAGGATTTACTAATAACGAGTCAAGAGGCATTATTTCCTCCCATTTTACTTATCTCACCAGCCTCTTGGTACTGTGGCTGAGAATGAGAGTCACATTTTTGGCAAAAGGAAACTCAACCTGCAGTTTGCTATATCTCCTTTTCTGTCGTACACCTGCTTGGCCACTGCCTCCTCATTTTGTACTTGTTTCCTCCAGCTACTCAGTGCAGCGTTTTACTGAATTTCATATGGTCATTTGAGACTATTTGGTCAACATCCCAAAATCATGCTGCATTGTTTCTTTCTCTCTAAACAGGTGCCTCCATCAGCTCAGTATCATGAATACCTTTCAGTTTTCCTCTCCATCCTGTTATCCAAGCTGCTAACAAAAACATGAACATTTTGTATCCCTCTGGATGGACAGTGAACCACTGACACCTAGTTAGGGTTCAACCTTTCAGCTCATCATAAAAGAATCCTATTTCCCAGTATCTTCATATCTCATGGGAAGCTCTGTCAAAAGCCTAGATGTGCCACATTAGCTGCTTCCCTCTTGTTCCCTGGGGCATCTTCCTGTCAGGAAGGAAATGAGATTGGTTTGATAGGATCTTCCCCTGACAGATCCACGTTAGTTGCTCCTTATCACTTTATTATCCCTTAGGTACTTACAAACTGACTGCTTAAGAATTTTCTCTCACATCCCTCTGTGTATTCAATTTGGGTTGACTGGCCTGAAATTGAGTCCTTCTCTTTTGCCTTTTCAGGTGCCGGCTCCGCAGCTTGGTGGAGTGGGGCTGGAGATGTCCCACACAGCTTGGGGAGCACTTTGCAAACACAGGCTGTGGTGGTAGTTGGGGGCATCCTGCTACCCCACACAGGGAAACTGTTGTGACTCCAGTCCAGAAACTGGAGGTCATATTCCTGTAAGTGAAACACACCTCACCCTGGATGATGAAAATAGAGAGAACTAGTAACAACACCCAACTAATGATACCTCTCTTGAGTTTCCTTCTCCTGGAGACTTACAAGAATCATTGGCTGGTTGCAGGCAATTACCTGCTTATGGTGGATTGCACTTTATCTCTCTGTGTAGAAGCCTTCTGCCCCAAGAACATCCACAAAGGACACAGATGGACTTGGTGTAAGGGCCGGGTGCAAGACCCTTAGAATTAGACGCTGCTTCTGAAAACCAGGGAGTGGAATGACTGCAAGTTTGTCACATCCAGGGAGCTGCATGACAGTGACTGATGTGCAGAACGGTGTGGTGGATGGACTTACCATTGCCCTCTCAGAGGAGACAAAGGGGGACAGTTTACTTATGTTGAAGCTGATTCAATTCAGCCTTTAGACAGTTCAAACTGACAATGCTGAAAAGAAAAGAAGTATATGGATTTTTCCACCACCACCTTGATTTTTTCAGGATTCTCCAGTTTGTGGTCCATTTTTGCTATTTCATGGACACAACTACAGCTCGCAGGACGCCCCCCCCCCAAAAAAAAACAAAACAAAACAAAACAAAACAACTATGCAGCCCCAGGTGCAGTGAAGATGACAATTGCTCTTTGGTTATCCTAGGGCCAGACAGCCTGGCCTCTCCTTGCTCTGTTTCAAAGAGAAGAGACATGGATAAACGCTTTTCTTTCCTCAGTTATCTGCCTAGTGAAAGACACTTCTCCAGGATGGAGCTGCAGATTGAGGGAGACTTGGGGGACTCCAGACATGCTGTGCTGCAGTCCCTGGATATCATTCTCACTCCCACCTTGGGGAAGGAGAATGTAGAAGAATTCCTGATTTGCCATCACTGGGGAAATACACTGTGTGCAAAGACTGTGTCTCTTTATGGAGTTTAAGTCCCCTGGTCTCAACAGTGACAGAAAATTGCTTCCCTGTGGCTGAGCCAAAAAGTGGCTGAGCAAACTCGGAGCCATTGTCTTTATTCACACAAACATGTACTTTATTTCAGGACAATAACACAGCACCCCCCCCCCCAAAAAAAAACAAAACAAAACAAAACAAAACAACTATGCAGCCCCAGGTGCAGTGAAGATGACAATTGCTCTTTGGTTATCCTAGGGCCAGACAGCCTGGCCTCTCCTTGCTCTGTTTCAAAGAGAAGAGACATGGATAAACGCTTTTCTTTCCTCAGTTATCTGCCTAGTGAAAGACACTTCTCCAGGATGGAGCTGCAGATTGAGGGAGACTTGGGGGACTCCAGACATGCTGTGCTGCAGTCCCTGGATATCATTCTCACTCCCACCTTGGGGAAGGAGAATGTAGAAGAATTCCTGATTTGCCATCACTGGGGAAATACACTGTGTGCAAAGACTGTGTCTCTTTATGGAGTTTAAGTCCCCTGGTCTCAACAGTGACAGAAAATTGCTTCCCTGTGGCTGAGCCAAAAAGTGGCTGAGCAAACTCGGAGCCATTGTCTTTATTCACACAAACATGTACTTTATTTCAGGACAATAACACAGCACATTTTTCCTGCCTGGATAAATGGTTGTTTTCAGACTTTGTGACAGAAAGGGAATGGGGGGAGACAGAGCAATTTCAGGTTAATGCCTGAAAAATGTCTCAGACAACACAGAGAGCTGGGGACATGAGAGTCTGGAAGATGTGGGGCTCCCAAGCCTGCCTGCTGCTGCCATCCCTGCCAGGGGGACTAGTTGGAGCCCCCATCTCTCCCTGCCTTGCAGGAATTCATCCTGCATGCTGTTCAAGAGCCCTCTGTTGGCCAGCTGGACTTCTCCAAAGGAGACATCCAGCCCCTTTGTTCTTTCCTTGTAACTCAGGCAAAATTTGAACCAAAGCTGGTGTTTGAGGCAATGCCCAGAGCCAGTGGGAAATTTCAGACCAGATCCACACCTGAAAACCACTGCTCCAGCATGCACCTCCACTGCACTGAAACCAAGCCCAGGCTTGGACAGTATGATGTCCCCAGAGCAGATGCTTCTTTCTGGCACTCTGGAGGTGGTCCCTGGCACTAACGTGGTTGCCCTGGGGTCAGCTCTGCCCAGGGCTGTGACACTCTCCCACCCTTCTCCTGGACAATGTCCCTCTGAGCCCTGTGCAGAGCCGTCTCCCTGGCACAGGATGGCAGTTGCCTTCCCTCCCTTGGCCACCAGAGCTCTGCTCCAGCCAGTCCCACCCCAGTGAGCACAGCGAAGCCAGGAGGCAGAAAAACACAGTCTTACATAAGGGCTTTACACGTGAGAGTAGATTTTCCTCCCTCTCCTGGGAGCCTTATAAAAAGCCTGTGCACAGTGGGGCAGCAGACAGGGCCATGGTGAGAGCTGACTTTAACACTGGCCTGACTTCAAGTCAGTGACTTCATTGAACATTGCTTGACCCCACCAGCAACGGCATTGTGAAAATAGCGTGATCAGATGGAGGAAAAGCTTTGGAAGGATCATTGTGTGCTCCTCAACAAGGATGAAGAAAACGAACTGGTAAGGAGTGAAGGACAGTGCTGGGTTTTACTTTTCTTGTGTGCCTCTCTTCCCACATGCCCATTTTGGATATGCCTCCGCATCTTCTTCATCTTCACTCCCTGTTTGGGCACTGTCTCTTCAACATAGCCTTGATAAAGGCAAAACCCTGGATCAGTCCTTGCTGACTTTGAGATTGATTTTTGCAAAGTAAGAGCTAAGTAAGGAACAGTCTGGAGGCACGAAACATGGAAAACAACTCTTTGCTCACCAGGAGTCATATGGCCAGGGAGCAGTGTCCCTTTTCCCCCCTGTTTGTTCCATTGTCTTTTCCATCCTAATTGTGAGGATCTCTACTAATGGGTACACTTTCCCTTACTGGACCATCATGTGTAAGAAAGAAGTCATAGGGAAAGTGCCTACAAGTTAGTTTTATCCTGGACAATTGTCTGAAGTAGTTATTAAATGACTTTTCCTGAAATTTAAGGGTCTTTGCTGCTTACCAGGTCTAGGAAGATTTGGCAGATGACCAAAGTCTATTGCAGCTGTCATGACAGGAATCCCTTGTTTCTCAGCCTTTTACATCAGCTTTTATGGAACTGATCTGTTCTTACAAGGGTTTTTTATTACTGTTAATAGAATCTACTGTCTTTGATTGTGTTTGATTATTGATTATGTGCAGCAGCCTGGAAGGGCTGCTCTAAGTGAGTGCTTTGCAAACACAATGAGTTGGAAACTCTTCTACCTGCTAACATGGCATGATTACACAGCATCTGGTGAGGGTGCGAGTAAGACTTTCTCCTCTGGCTTTGTGTTCAGGGAACAACTGGAACCCAGATATTTCCAGTGCACAGAGTGGGCACAGAGGTAGATGCTTCCACACAGGGGTAAAATATAGTCCTGCCACTCCTGTATTTGCTAGAAATATGTATGTGTGCTGCATGCACTGGAAGCACAGCAGCACACTCCAAGACAGGAATCTCTGTCCTCAGCAAGCTGAGGCTACTAGGAGGTGCTTCCCAGCATCTCCAGTGTCACTGTTTCCCCAGCCCTGGGGACTGAGGGAGTGCCTCCATCACGGGGATGCAGGTGCTCAGGGCATGCACAGGTGGGAGAGATCCTGCCTTGCAGAGCACACCTGCACCTCTGTATCAGGATTGCTTGCAGGGCTACTAATAGTGGTGGGGCACCAGCTTATCTGGTTGCCTTCAGTCAATTTCTGCTGGGATTTGACTGCTTGTCCTGTGAGCTTGTTTCAGACTGGGGAGCCTGGGCCAGTTGCAGCAGTCTGGATCCAGCACAAAAAGACAGATGTGCTGTGGGAGGTAAGGAGTGAGCTAGGGATCACCTGTGTCATGCTGATTGCTACAGTGTTCTTCAGGGGGTCATTAGCTGATATGCAGGTATGGCCCTCAAGGCCTGCCTCTGCTTGCGCAAGAAGCAATGGGGATGCCAACTCCCTGATGAGGATGGAGGGCCGGGACGGATGGGTGGAGTGAGGCTGTTGCCACAAGAAGCTTTTTAGTTGGGAGACTATGTGCCCTGGATGAGCTGCACCCACTTTCAGGAGAAACTTATCTTGCCATATCCAGCCTGTGGCTGCAACCCTGCTGGCAGAGAAGAGCCGTGGGTCTGCCCTGGGTGCTTCTGGCACAGCCTGCTTTGTGCAAGGATGTCTGCATCAGGCTGAGTGGTGTTTTTCACGTGCATCTTCTTGTGGTTCTTTTTGCTGGTGTGGCCTTGCTTCCAGGTACAGCGCTTCTTGGAAAGCCCTTCTTACTGCAGGCGGGCTCAATGGGGTAAATCAGCCGTGAACATGGGCTCCCTCCGCTCTAGTTTCAGTGCTTCCTCCTAAGCACCATGTGAATGCCCGGTGTGTATTCCCTGAGCACAGGCTGCCCCTGTACCTCGCCCCTGCAGAGCGATCCAGTTGATCAGCCACGTGTTGCAGCCCTATGGGGAGTGACTGCACTGGACAAACCATCTCTGCCCTGGGGGACTTGGGCTCCTGCCCATAACAGCAGGGTTAGGATCCTGCCTGGCTCCACACCAGCACTGGGGTGAGGACCTGGTGCAACCTGGCTGTGCTGGGGTCCCACAACTTGCGGGAGATGTCAGGAGCTCACAGCACCACTCCATTTGTTTACACCATCACTCTTAGACATGTAGAGTGTACTCCTGTGGATTATCTTCCACCATGCCTTATGCATTTTTGGGTTCCTCAGTGGTGGTGCTTGGCATACAGCTGTGTGCTAGAGCCCAGCTTGCTGGCAATGGCCTGTGTTTGGCTCATGTTAGAAACCCCAGATGCTCTACCTGGGCGACTTCTAGGCATGCACTTGCCCAGCCTCATACCCACAGCTCTTCCCCAGCCTTCCTTCCGCCTTTGGCTGCAGATTTAGCTGCTCTCCCATCCCTGTGGGGTGATGGATGAGTTGGGGGTCCCACACATCTCTTGTTATTCCAAGCTCCTTGTTGTCTAGGCCTGCATTCATAGCAGGATTTTCATAAATGCACTCCAAAAGCGCAAGCAAATGAAAATCTCCTTGAATTTCCTTAGTTGTAGATACTGTGGTTTGTCTTCCCACACTGAAAACACCATTTCTAGCTATTGATTTAAACCTCTGTAGCCTCTGAAGGAATAACATCTTGTGTACGGCAGGGCTGCACATCTGAAAGCTACAGAGTTGGTTTGAAATGGATTTTGCTAACCTGGTATAAGGGCTGCATGATTATCTTTATTTCAGTTGAGCTGCATTGATTTCAGCTTAGTTTGTTGATTATGATCAGAGCTCTGATAAATCAAGTTAATTGCTCTCTTAAACCTAAATAGGTGCTTACTCCACTGCCTTTAAATCACTTGAAAATGATATTTGAAGTTAAACCAGTACAATTGTTTGTACAAACCCTCTCCAAGGAGCTTTGCTTTGTAGCAAACTCTATCCTGTAAAGCACTTGTTGTCCTTCTGGCTTTTCTTTGATGTATATTTCAGATGTGGGACTTCCTCATTCTTATTTTTTTAATATAATTTAAAACACCATTCCTTCCCCCTCCCTCTCAACTACATAAGCCATGTCAATAGGTTACACTATCCCACCACATTGTGTACTTTAGTTGGCAAGCTATTCTGGAAAAACTCAGTGTAGTCACAGGTAGTTGTACAAGAACATTTACTTACCACCTCAGCCTGCGTCTGAGGGGTCACTTGATACCTCCTCAGGGGCAAGTGCCTCATGCACCCCCTGCCCTGTGGGTGGGTAGGTAACTGTTATCTGTGGTCTGGGTTGGGTATCTCACCCCAGTGATGGCACAGGATTGCTCCTGCAACTCCTTGCCCAGGCCTGTCCTGTAGCATCCTTGCTGGTGCCAGAGCGATGGGCCAGGCTTGCCTGTGATGCTGCTCCTTCCTCTGCTCGTTCCTGAGTGCAGGTGCTCTCCTGCCCTCGCCATCAGCCCTAGGGTGAAGTTGCAGGGATTGCCTGGGCTGGGCTTTTGGAATAGGGCAGAGAACTGGCAGGTGAGCGGGAAGTGCCCTGTAGGGGGGAACAAATGGGTCGCTGCAGCAGGAATGGAGACACCTGCTGGACAGCAGTGGGTGAACACAACAAATTAAATCTCCTTTTCTAGGTTTTCATCTCAGACTTAAACCAAAATTCTTTTCATAGAACCATAGGATGGTTTGGTTTGGAAGGGACCTTAAAGACTACCTAGTTCTAACCCCCCTGCCATGGGCAGAGACACCTCACACTAGACTGCGTCGCTCAAAGCCCCGTCAAACCTGGCCTTGAATGCATCCAGAGATGGGGCATCCACAACCCCTCTGGGCAACCTGTTCCACTGTCTCACCACCCTCACAGTAAAGAATTTCTTCCTAATACGTTCTTTCTGACTTAAACCAAAATTCTTTTCATAGAACCATAGGATGGTTTGGTTTGGAAGGGACCTTAAAGACTACCTAGTTCTAACCCCCCTGCCATGGGCAGAGACACCTCCCACTAGACTGGGTTACTCAAAGCCCCTTCAAACCTGGCCTTGAATGCTTCCAGAGATGGGGCATCCACAACCCCTCTGGGCAACCTGTTCCACTGTCTCACCACCCTCACAGTAAAGAATTTCTTCCTAATACGTTCTTTCTGTTTAAAACTGTTCCTCCTCATCCTATGGCTTCACTCCCTGATAAGAGTCCCTCCCCATCTCTCCTGTAGGCCCCCTTTAGATATTGGAAGGCTGCTATAAGGTCTCCCTGGAGCCGTCTCTTCTCCAGGCTGAACAACCCCAACTCTCTCAAATAAGCTTTTTCCTAAATAAACTTTTATACAATCTGCCATGGCATGGGTGGCACAAAGTGAGCCCCATCATTGGGGCTGCCTGGGTTCCTGCTTTGGTAACCTGTGGAGAAGTATGAAGGGGCAGACACATGGCTTCTGAGGGGGTGGATGCAGGGCCAGGGTGGCACCTACCAAGGCTGTCTTGCTACCGTGAGAGCTGTGGTCAGGCTGGATGTGGGTGGTATGTCCAAAGGGTTGGCATCCTTGGATGCTGTGAGCCACCAGCTGTGGATGGAGGGTGTCCCCCCTTCCCTCATGCCCAATAGGGTGCCAAGGGGGCTGGAAAATCACCAAGCATGTAGACAAAGATCTAGTTATGCTACAGGCATTAGAGTTATTGTTAGACCTGTGGGCATGTTTAAAGCAAACAAAAGGGTACAAAAATCCAAAGTTCTTCTCAAGGGGAAAAAGTAAGGCTGTGGATTTAACAATCTCCTTCACAGACAATGGAGCATCGCTGAATAAATGACTATGGGGCTATCAAAATGAAAAGCAAGTAGGGAAATCGACAGATGACCTGGGGAATAAGTTGGAGGAAGAGAGTGTACAGAGCAAAAAGATCCCTTCCATGTATCTTGAGAGATATAAGGTGTACGTGGTGGAAGATAACATGTCAGTAGGTATGGTACCTGGTACCCGACAGGAGTTGCTTGGGGCTTGGCAGTGTTCTGTTCCCGAGGCAGATTCTGTGCCTCTGCTGCAAGGTAGGTTTCAGCAGTCAGCACTAAGTTCTCATGGAGCCATTTTCCTCGGTGGCAGGGAGGGCTCTTTGGTGGTAGCACTGCAGAGAGAAGTGTTGCCATGTTGGGTCAGCTGCAGTCGTGATGGTAAGAGCTCCAGACTGGAGTTAATTCTTCATTAATCCTGGGAGAGCTGATGTGAGAACGCTTCTCTGACAGCAGCAACCCAGCAGCACCCTCCTTTCAGCAGCTCTGCTCTATTCTTAACTATGTCTTATCAATCAGCAAAGTTTAAAGCAAACAAAAGGGTACAAAAATCCAAAGTTCTTCTCAAGGGGAAAAAGTAAGGCTGTGGATTTAACAATCTCCTTCACAGACAATGGAGCATCGCTGAATAAATGACTATGGGGCTATCAAAATGAAAAGCAAGTAGGGAAATCGACAGATGACCTGGGGAATAAGTTGGAGGAAGAGAGTGTACAGAGCAAAAAGATCCCTTCCATGTATCTTGAGAGATATAAGGTGTACGTGGTGGAAGATAACATGTCAGTAGGTATGGTACCTGGTACCCGACAGGAGTTGCTTGGGGCTTGGCAGTGTTCTGTTCCCGAGGCAGATTCTGTGTCCCTGCTGCAAGGTAGATTTCAGCAATCAGCACTAAGTTCTCATGCAGCCATTCTCCTCGGTGGCAGGCAGGGTGCTTTGGTGCTAGCACTGCAGAGAGAAGTGTTACCATGTTGGGTCAGCTGCAGTCTTGATGGCAAGAGCTCCAGACTGGAGTTAATTCTTCATTAATCCTGGGAGAGCTGATGTGAGAACGCTTCTCTGACAGCAGCAACCCAGCAGCACCCTCCTTTCAGCAGCTCTGCTCTATTCTTAACTATGTCTTATCAATCGGCAAACTCTCATTTCCAAAAATGACCTTGAGCTGTTATGAGGGAGGGCTTCACTCACCAGCCTTTCTTTTCAATGAACTTGTGCTTCCTGATGAACAAACACCAAGGTCAAACTTGTTAACAAAGAATGCTTTCTCTTTGCTGTGCAGGAGATATTTGGCTACAAAACCCAAGGCTGGCGGAGGGCCTTGTGCATTGCTGGCTACACCTTGTCCTGTGGGGCTCTGCTGCTGCTCTTTTACTGGAAGCCCGAGTGGGATGTGTGGGCAAACTGCATCCGCTGCAGCTTGGAAGAAGCGGACATTGTCCTGCTCAGAACAACAGTAGGTGAACCCTCCTGCCCACTGTTATTTGCAGAACCTATTCCTTTCACAGACAGGGCAGCCCGTCTGTCTTTGTGTGATGTAGCAGGTCAATAACATTTTCCACTATTGGAAGTGGAACAGCAGGGATGAATCAAGCTTCAGAGGACCAAACATTTTTATTTGCAGAGTTTGAAATGATGTGAAAAGACTATGTTTACACTAACAAGAGCACAGGTACTCTGCCTGAAGGCTGGGCACCAGGCAGACTTCAGGCATTGCTACAACCCATCCACAGGCTCCAGCAGCTGCCCTCTGCCAGCGACGTGCTCCGTCACACACCTTGGCTCTTCCCTTCCCTTATGTGCTTGGGGGGCAGCCAACTGGCTTCAGCGGAGAGACCATCTTCAGAATTTGTGGCTGTTAGTAGCCTTTCTGCTTTAAAGTTATTGGAGAATGCCTAGGAGATGGGTTTTAGAGAGCCAGAATTTGGGAATTAGTTATATTCTAAGACTCCATGACTGCAAATTGGAAGCCAACACAATTCTGACAGAACAAATGCTTAAGATACTTAACGCTCAACATTGCAACGGTATTGCTAAAATAAATGCACTCAAACCACTAAATGAGTAATCTGTTGCTCATTGTAACTAATTACATTAGACTAAACTGATTAAGGGACAATTCAGTCTAACAAATGCATATATAGCAGTAAAGCTGAGTTGCTTTTGGCTAGGGATGTATAACAGGTAACACAGGAGTTTTGTAGAGCAAAGTAGCTGTTGCTGAGGACTCAATGTCCACACCAGAAGTATTTCAGAAAGCTTTTACTTCTAGTCTGATCCCATAGAAAATGATGAAAATCCATCCAGTAGCTATTGAAGCACATCTGCTGGTTTAGTTTCATCTTCTCTGAAATTGCTCTGCAGCATAAACCAAAGCAAATGCAGGTGATTGCGAGATTGGCTTCAAAGTGCTTTCCTGATTGCTACTAAAACACTGATACCAACGTCCCTGTTACTGTAGACTTACATTTGCTGTGATTGCAATGATGCCACAGTACTGTAGTTCTCTGGGAATCTCATATATACTTCCCAGAGTCAGGAAACATTATCACAGGCAGCATTTAGGGTTTGTCACTGAATGGCACTCTGTTTCTCTAGGATGAATTTCAGAGATACACCAGGAAGAAGGTCACCTGGATTGATTTGTCCACATTGGCACTGCCTGTGGGTAGTAATTCAGATGGTCCTCTTGTAGCTGATAAAGACTCTGTCATAAACAGAGCCATGATGAAGCAACAGTTAAAGGTAAGTCATCTATAAAATGAAGAAAGATGGCAGGGAGGAGGTGGGTGAAAATAGGAGTCGAGGCACTTGGAGGCTCCCAAGGGTGATCTGTCAGCACCTTCAACCTGCAAATTCTGGTTACATAAGCTCAAGTTTTCTCCTAAAACATGGTAAAGCATTTCTATAACAGTGAGATGGTTTTCCCTTGAATGGCAAAAGGAGTTTTTGCAATTTGGTCTTGCAGGTGAGATCTATCCAGGTGCAGAAAATCCGTTATATTTGGGACTTTCCTGTAAAAGAATTCAAGAAAGTTGGGTGAGTGTCAAGAGACCGTTATAAAACCCTTTGTGGTAGGGGACTCCCTTGTCTGAACTTTCTCCTCTTGTCCTAGATCATTAGAAGACAGCAACACGTGTCACAGCATACACCACAAGTTTGGAGCTGGCCTCACAAGGGAAGAACAGAAGATCAGGTACAGCCTACGTACAAGTAGACGCATGAGCTAATTGTGGTAGTGTGACCTATTAATTCTTCCTTTCAAACTCATGTGAGCTTCCTTTTGCTCACCTAAGTAGTGAGGCACTGCAAACTGTGTGGGTGGCATTCTGAAAGGTGCAAAATCGTTATCTCTTATGCTCTGTTGAGCTCATTATCTTCTCAGTGAAGCCAGGCTAAGTCTGGGGAAAATGCCTCCAATTCCACCTGCGGTTCAGGGCACAGCAAGCCATGGCTGGCTTTCATTGCCATCATCTCCTTAAGAGCCTTATGGAAAACTCATCACAAGGTTTAGCAGCAAACTGATTATCTTTTCAGCAAGAAAACAGCAAAAATCTGCCTCTGTGTAAAATCCTCTTGGATACAACAGCTTCCTGACAAGTTATTGGTCCTGCTCAGCCATATGGTGTCCCCAGGACTTATAACATTAACACTTATCTAAAAAAATTTGGTGCACAGTTTTCCACATGGTCTTACCCTATGTGACTAACCTATAACATGGGGAACCCTTCTCTACCTTCCTACAGGCAGCTGGTGTGTGGGCCTAATGCCATCGAAGTTGAAATTCGTCCTATCTGGAAGTTACTTTTTAAAGAGGTCAGTAAGTCCAACTAGAACTTGGTGGGACACGTTTGAAGTGTTTCAAAGACTTTTGGGCACACTGGGATAGGGTGGTTGATGCTTCACAGAGGAAAGTTGGTGGACCTCCATTATGGCTATTAGCACACATTCCTGACAGAATCTACAAGAAAGAACATGAAGCTAAGAGAATGCTTGGTGCTGCATACTTACAACAGCTAAACGTTTCCCTTATAACAACTCTGTCCCTTCTTGGAGAGCAGTAGTGGGAGGGACTGATGTCTTCCTCTGCTGTAGGCTTTATATTCCTGACTGAATATCTTCCATGAGCTGGGATATCTTGCCTCATCACTGAGCAGTGATTCTGTCCTTTCATGTAGGTTCTTCACAATAATCTGCAGTGAAAATTTTATTGGTACAACTAAGGCACATGTGTTCCTCTTTAATAGCCTTGTTTTAGTAGTCCCAAAGTAGTCCAAAGCATTGTATGAGTTTGCTTCTGGCTTCAACAGCAGAGTAAATTGGGAGTGTGCTTTAGAATGGAGGAAAATATTTGCAAAATTCCTATTTTATAATTGGCTTGTTCACCTAGTAACTTCGTTTTCTCCTGTGACATAGACACAAGACAAGTATTTTCCTGCATAAATAAGGACACATTGCAAGACTGTTCCTCTACAGAGGACAAAACAAACACGTCCTGTGGATGTGAGGAGAGACATGGATGGTTGCTTGCTGAGTTTGCTTATAGAAATGCTGGACATACATTTTTGCCAACCTGTAAACAGAGGCTTTGCATAGAGGATACTGTCATGTCATCTGTGTTCACTATAGTGGATTATGGATGCTACATGAATGTCTCTAAAATGGAAAAGAGCTATGAATGCTGGGACCCCAAGCTGACATGTGTCTGAACTTTAAGTGCAGTCTGTTCAAAACCCTACAAAATACACGAAAAGCTCCAGGGCTCCTGAAATTGCTTGGATTTGATGTTACCAACCTTTCAGTGCCCCCTGGAGATAGTTTTGAAGAGAACTCCAGTGTGGCACTCTAAAAAGTTTATTTAATTTGAACTTTGCACTTCTATCCAAGGCTGAAGCTTCATGCTTGAAATATTAATAGTGGTGCCTGGAGGCAGACTGGTCCTCATAATCTTGAGGTATTTCAGTCCAGATACAGCTTCAGTGTCTGAAGGCTGGCACCCTGATTTAGTGTCTGTCTCTTTGTCCTAGTGAATGTCGAAGAAAGTATTAAATTTTCATTGAGGGACCAAATTTGTCAGATGAATAATTCATTTCAGTTCCAGACTTTATGCAGAAGCTCTTTCAGTGGCTATTTTAGTTATACCAGTTCTACAGAGAAGTCTGTCACTCCGTCAGACAAGCCAAGTGGTGGGCAAATCTCTGAAAAACTTCATCAAATTCTTTTGTTGTTAGTTAGGGAACACAATAACCAAAATTATATTCTGAGACTTCAGTGGGGCTGGTGGCCTTTTTCAGCATAACACATTAAAGTGAATGATGACTGGTATTGTAAGGCTGATGCAATTTAGAATATCTAAAAGTATGGAAGTACAAAGAAATCAAGCCGTCATTTTAGCTGTAGTCTAAGACTGATTACTGACATCCCCACAGGCCATTAGTTCTTCTTTACTATTTTTATTTTTCCAGATAGATATTGTATTCACAGTGACTTTCTTAAATCACAAAGTATCAAAGGCTTTTTTGGGTGTTCAGTCTCCTCCCACATTTGGGTAGTGTCTCCTGTGTAGCAATTACTTAGCATCAGAAATGCTAAGGTCACCTTCGTTAGATGGCTACAGTGGGAAACCAACTGACTTAAAGTCCCTTAACTCTGATTTGAAGTTCTGATTTGAAGCGAGTATGGTTGCTGCTGCATAGTAACTGGTTAGCAACAGCTTTTAATTACTAACACCTTGAACTATGTGTAAGCTGGTAAGTTCAGAGCTGGAGGCTATTAACACTCTGAAACAGCCATGAAAGAATGCTGCCTTGGCATGGCAAAACAACACTTCAAATTGGTGTTTAGGACTCCTGGATGCTGTAATGAAATGTTCTCACCTCTTCCCACACTCCATCTATCCTGACGTGTGATATGTCCATCCCCTGATGTGTGTTGCATTTGCATTTGCAGATTTTAAACCCTTTCTATGTGTTCCAAGCCTTCACCCTCACACTGTGGCTGAGCCAAGGCTACACTGAATATTCAGTGGCCATCATCATCCTGTCGATCGTTTCTGTTGGCTTAACTGTGTACGACCTCAGACAGGTGAGTCTGCTGCACAGCCTGCCAGCTGCTAGCAATTTCATCTACCACAGACACAAGTAGCTATTTATGTGCTCTTTCTGGTTTTCTTATCGCTCTGTATTCTGCTGTATTACTACAGATTTATTCTATAGTAGAGTTAAAAGGGTCATACCTGGGTCTTGAACTTCCTAAGAATTAAAGTAGACTGATACCTGGGGTTTGTAAGACTTTATGAAGGTGGACTATACCGTGACTCTGGTTCCTACTATCATTTCATGGTGATTCACTCTTTTTAAGGTTTGCTAAATGACATGTCTTAACAGAAAAAGAAACATGACTTTTTATTTCTCAAATTTGTTCAACACCTCTGTCATGGATACAGCTGCTTAGAAGAATTTTCTGATAGTCTCAGCTCATTCACTTTTTGACCTAAAACTTTCACCTGTGATGAACGTGAAACTTTCAGTCTCTACGGCAAAGGCTGAGCCTTAGGCATCCTGTGCCTGCCACTGAGTATCCTCATGCAGCCAGATGAGCTTCTTGGTGCTTCCTGCTGGAAACACAGAACACTCTCGCTGGGAGTTGGGAAAACACTTATTTGATTTCGGAGTCCACTTTAAATACACAGGGAAGGCAAAAATCACCTGGAGAAAAGACAAAAAATGTGAAAAAAAGGAAAGAAGGGAAAAAATAGAAACTATGTGAATGAAATCACAGATAGGAAAGAGAGGTAGGAACAGGAGTCTGGCAGGAATGTTTTAGTCTCTCACATCTGGAATTTCAGGTATCACATTCCTCTGCATTGTCAAGATTTAAAAGCAAAATCAAATGGGATTCCCGGGTTCTGTTAAATGTTTTGTTAATTTTCAGGAAAAATATAAGGGTTAGAGGACAGCATTGAGAATTACAGTTCTTGCAGACAGTGTGGTGAGATTAGAGGTGGTAGCAGGGTGAAGGGATGGCAGCTCTGGCTGCACTGACCTGCCTGTCATGCTCATGTGCTGCTTCAGCTCCAGGCACAGCTCGTGCCTTCTTCACTGCTACAATAATTGTTCCTGCACTGAATTACTGGGGAAGAGCAAGATTCAGCCCTTTGAAAGGTTCCTTGAGAAGGTGGTAGAGCAAACTGCTCTGTGAAGTGCTGCCCAGAAGAAAGAAATAATGTCCCCTTCCAGCAGCTGGCTTTTGTTTGAATGGTCTCTGCTTTTCCCTGGGCTGTTAGAGGCTCACATCACATTCCCTGTGTCAGTTCCAGGCCCAGGGGCTGGTGGGGCTTGGGGCAGTATGTGCCCATAGTGCTGCAGAGGCACTCCTGAACACCCTCTGCCTTGCCAAGGGCACGCTGCCTCCTTCCAGCCCTCACCCTGATCTCAGCGAGGACTTTGTGAAGAGCTGGGGCGTTTGCCAGCACAGGTGTGTTGGCTGCATATCACGTTTTTGTATCTCTGACTAATGTCTGCAGGATGACTAGCACTGCCATGTTGAACAAGCACTCGCATCTCTTTGAGCACACCTTTGTACTTAAAGTACTGGTGTCCGTCCTGCTGTTGCAGAGAACAAAGAATGGATATGGTCTGTTTGTCTTTCTTGGGCAAGGCCAGTTTTATTGTGTGACTGACAATTTTGGCAGGGAGAATTGCGATGTTTGGGCTTCCAGATATTCTTCAAACTGTCTTGACATCTTCACATGAACAATGCTAGTGAAGAAATCTGCATTTGGGGATTAGTTTTTTGCAATTATAACTTTTAAATCAAGATAAGGCGTTCTCTCTGATGGCCTTGCAATGACAGTTGACTTCATCATTATCTCAGGATATGTAATTGTCTGAATTAGATTGCAGAAACTGACAGAGCACAGACACACAGCTAAATTGGAATTTCTGTTTTTCTTACTGCAATGGCAGTTTTGTAACGATAGTCTTTACAACTTGGTTGTCCTGTTGATAGTCTCCTAGCAAGGATAAAACTGTTGAGCACAAAGCAACCCTCCACTAAGGATCTGCAGATAGCAGTGCTGCAACCAAGGAGACTTACTCTGCCACGAAGCAGGAATAGCCCCTTGAAGGCTGAGGGAGATTGAGCAGCATGAATCGGAAGGAAACAGAAAATTAAGTCTGTGCTCCCACGACAGCTTGTTCTAGGTTAACTCGATGAACTCGCATCCTGATCTCTAACAAGCGATGTGAAACCTCCCCTGGATCACTCAGCAGAGTTCAGTTTCTATAATGTTAGCATGATCTCCGAATTGTAACCTACTGCTTCGCTTGAGTATTGGTGTTTCAACACTGCAATTGCTTTCCCACCAACAGCAGTCTACCAAGCTGCACGACCTCGTTGAGGAGCATAACAAAGTCCAGGTTACAGTCTGCACAAAGAGTGAAGGTGAGTCATCTGCGTCTCATTTACCTCACCAGCCTGTATAATTAACTAACATGTTGAAATGTACCTGGAATTGCATAGCTCCTGTTGATTTCTACAGCTGAAACATGAAGGGCAAGCTGCAGGGAGAACGGGGCAGAGGGAGGTGAGCCGGGCAGGGCAGGGAGAAGTGTGGGCACAGCCTATGTGCTGCAGTAATGATGCATCTGTATCATTATCATCTCTATCTGTGGCAGCTGTAATGACAGAGGTGAACCTAGTAATTTGTGTTAAGAGTCGAGAATGGCTTGGAAAATTTAATTTCACAAACAAGCAACGAGATAACAACTCTGGCCTTCTGAGACCTGCTTCCCTGCTCTGCTATAGGCTACTTTCACAATCTTGTCAAGTAGCTTGTGAGCAATTTTCAAGGAGTCTAGATATATGTCTCCCACCGAGGTGTGCACTTTCTTTCCTGTATCTCAGTTCCTTGCCCATAAAACAGGGGTAATAGCTATTTTTGTATCCTAAAGATGTTGAGATGGGCAATTGTTAGGGTATTGGGAGATGTAAAGGCCTTGGAGAGGTTTTCTTGATAAGAGTGTTTTATGTTGTTAAGCCAATAAAACTGAAGACAACCATTTGAAGGGAGAAGTTTAGACAAGGGGTGATCTTTGTGCAGTTGCTTTTCAGTCAGTATTTTTTCTAAGAAGCACTGGCCTTAAATCATGCAGTGTAGAAGTTTGGTGATGATGTGTGTGCTTTGAGACTTTTTTTTAATTGCCCAACTAGTGCACAAGTAAAGATCATTTTTGTATTGTTCTACAGGTTGCAAAGAGCTGGAGTCTCGTTACTTAGTCCCCGGAGACATGTTTCTTTTAGATGGCAAAAAGCTCTCCCTCCCATGTGATGCTGTGCTGATTGATGGAAGCTGTGTTGTGAATGAAGGGATGCTCACAGGTGCAGCCTTGGAGTTTGAAATGCTAAAGCTCTGTGCAGATTGTCTGTCAGGGAGATGTCTCTATTTGTTCTGACAGCGAATTGTTTACTATTTATTAGAATAGTTTGCAGCAGGAGGTGGAAAAACTGTGGCTTGAATAATTCGCAGTTGTCTTGGGCTTTTGAACACTGCCATTGTGTAATATGCATTTCATATCCATGTTGAAAACAAGTAAGATTAATATACTGTCAAGTATAGAAAGTGAAACTACTTGCATGCACTGAATATGTATTTTTTGAGTTTTTGGATTCTGATCTTGGAGTGGTTCTGTTCAAGCAGGCAGTGTATGAGCAGAGGGGCCACTTATACCTAAATATGGAGCCACTACAAGGTATGAACTTGGGTCAGGGGCAAATTTTGGCCCAAGCCCATTGATAAAAAGGCTCAGAGACACCATCTAACGTACTCTGAAACTGCAACTGTAATGGCTGTCACCATAAATCCATGTATGTAAGCAAGCTAATTAGCCAGGCAAACCTGAGCACCTAAAGGGTGCTGTCACTTTCTAAACTGCAGATCTGATAGGCGTTTAAATCCCCTTCAAGTGAAGCTGCACGCTGTCGTTCTTAGGTGAAAGCATTCCTGTTACTAAAACCCCCTTGCCCCTCACGGAGAGTCCGATGCCCTGGAAAACCCACAGCGTGGAGGACTATCGGAGACACGTCCTCTTCTGCGGGACAGAAGTCATCCAGACAAAGCCGACGGGCAGGGGGCCAGCGAGAGCCGTCGTGCTGCAAACCGGTATTTCTTTTACCTTTTTCTAACCAGCGGGGGGAAAGGGGCAGCCCCAGAGGCTGGTGGGAGAGCTGGTTTCTCTTTGAAGTCCAGCACAGGTCTGCTGTCCCCAAGAAGTGCTTGCTGTCACCTGATGGCTAGGGCTGGTGCAGTGTTACCCATCCCCAGGCAGCACCGATGCCGTATGACACCACTGTCACCTACACAATATATGGCACATGTCTTCACGCAGGGTTCAATACAGCCAAAGGGGACTTGGTGAGATCCATCCTCTACCCCAAACCAGTGAACTTCAAACTCTACAGAGATGCCTTCAAGTTCATCATAGGCCTCTCTGCTGTTGGCGTGTTTGGACTCATCTACACCGTGTGTGTGTTTGTGTCCCACAAGGTAAGTAGGAGGGATGCCTCCAAGCTGCAGGCGCTGGCTCTGAGCCCTCGGTCACTTGTTGGATTATTGTTCACTTCTGTAATCAGTTTTCAAATGCTGGAATTGGCAGGGGGTGGGGAGAAGAAAGATGGACAGAAAAAAGCAGAATAAAACTGTCATCCCCGGGGCAGAGCTTGGGATGTGTTGCTGCTGGGCAGGAGGGTTGGACCCCCTGAGAGTTCCCACCCCACCACCCTTATTACTCTCGTTATTTGCAGAAGCCGGTGGCAGACGTGGTGGCTATGGCCCTCCTCCTCCTCACCGTGGCTGTGCCTCCCACTATTCCTGCTGCCTTGACAACAGGCACTGTTTATGCCCAGAGAAGGCTGAAGAAAAAGAAGATTTTCTGCATCAGCCCACAGAGGATTAATATCTGCGGGCAGATCAACCTTGTTTGTTTTGACAAAGTAAGGCTCTTCTCGGAGCACTGAAAGATGCTGGGGGCTGTGAGGAACATGAGATTATTTGTGTTTTTTTTTTCCCCATGCCATCTACCCTGATCTAACCCCAGGGAAAAATGCAGGTGCCCAGGGAGCAGGGTCATGCTATGGGCAGGGGGCTCTCCCTTACCCTGCCCAGGAGCTGGGGAAGGACCTCTGGGGATGAGGACGGGGTGGGCAATAGGGTAACTAGATATTTATTTAAATTTAGACAGGCACGCTGACAGAAGATGGACTGGACCTGTGGGGCATCATCTCTTCAGAGGGAAGCCGGTAAGGAAGGATTTAATTTAGCAAGAACTAATCTCCAGTGTAAATGTGCTGCCCAAATGCCTAGTTAAAGGAGGCAGGTGCACAGGGTATGGAGAGCAGCAAATAGCATGCAGAAAGAGATGTTTGAGTGCATCTAGGGAGGCAGAGTGCAATGGGTGTCCCTGCTCAGCTCCTTCCCTCTGAGGAGGGCATCTGGGTGCTGTAAAGGCGAAGCTGTAAAGGTCACTGCTAATTCAAGGCAAACAGAAGTCAGCAGCAGCATGAGTGCTTTTAATTACCCTGAGGGGATTTGGAGAATATGCACAGAGCTTTTCAATTATGTCATTCTCAGCACAGTTCAATAAATATTCTTAATCTAGTCAATAAACCTTTCATCACTTAAATGTTAGGATAATGCTCCTTCTGTTGAAATTAAGTGTTGCTGACTTTGGTGCCTGTCAAATCTCACCTACCTTCTGTAAATGCTGCGAAAATAAATCTGTGAGACCACAGATCAGACCTGCGAAGCTCAAATGTCCTTAGGGTCCTCAAACTCACAGCAGGGTCCATCTCAGTTCTAAGCCCAAAGACCATTGAAATCCTCAAGAAATAACTGCTATCTAAACATTAAATGTGACTATATCTAGAATGACACCATTTAATTCATGTTACTGTAATACAATAACAGACTTCACCTCTGCACTGCATGTTATGCCAAACTCAAAATATTAATCTTTTGCAGTGGCCAGGACAAATCACACACCCCATATCAACTCCCAAGTTTCATTAGTAGTTGTTAATACATCAGATACTTCAACGCCACAGAGATAATCATGCCATAATGAATGAAAGGATTAATTCATAGTGAGAGGAGTGAAATCACATTCCCAATACTTCCTCAAAGGACAGAGAGAAAATTACTATCTGATGCAAATTAATGAGAAGAGATTAATAAGTGTCAACCAATAAAATACTCTTCCAGTGGGACCAAACCGCAGGCACGTAGGATGGTCTCATCTTGCCCCCCCCAGTGCAGCAGGCAGTTCACAGTGAATCAGCGCATGATGAACAAGCTCAGAGCCCACCAAAGGCAGAGAGCTCATGATAGCCCCAGAATGATTTCCATCAAGGTAGCCTTGCAGGTAGTCTCTGCTCACGTGAGCAGCAGAACGAAGCTGGATCCATATATCAGAATAAATTCACATAATAATAAAAAAAAATAAATCCAACAACCTCTGCTATTTGCAGACATGTCCAATCTGCAGCCAGCTGGGAACCAGTGCTGGTGGCTTGCCAAAACGCAAGGAGGAGCTATTGCTGTCTGCATTGATCTCATTAGCCTATTTGCATAATTACTCTTTCTTTAAACGTTCACATTTCTAAACCTATTATAGGAGTAGCTGTCAGCTAAACTGAATACTGTGAGGCAATGACAGTAAAGGAATTTCATTCAACTTGTAAAATATCCTATTGTAGGTTTAATAAGATATAAATGTTTGGTGGTTTTATGTGGTGTTTAGCAGTTTCACGGTGTCTCTCAAGTATTAATTAATTAATAAGCCAATTATGACCAGGCTGAGAACAAGGTATAATTTGCTGGAAACAGAACAGACTTTGATGGCCCAGAGGGACAACAGGTCCCGGATTCATTGTTCCTTTTAATCGAGCTGCGAGCCTTCACACTGCTCGCTTCCAGATGCATTTCACTGTGCCTGTGTTAGTAACAGGGGATGCTAGTGGTGATCAAAGGTAAATAAAATCTATTTAAATTTCTCCTTAACATGCCAGCCTAAATGGTAATGAGTTGTATTTTGGTCTGGCAGACACAGCTTGTCAGCCAGCTAGTTTCTTAGGGGGGAAAAATATGTGTGAGAAGGGAGGATTCTGAAAAATAATCTTCCATGATGAAGGTGGCCCAGCCTTGCACAAGTTCAGTCTGTGCTGTGGGGCCAAGGAGGGAATAAACCTCAAGGCTTCCCACAGAAAGAAATTGGGGCATGAATTTTTGACAGCGTGCCTTGGTGTAACTCCATAGGAGTCAATCAACTTATCCATTTTTAAAACCAAGTTGTGAGGGACGAGCATCTGGTGTCTGTGGCGATGCAGATGTAAAATCTACAGCTGGAAGTGAAGGTCACGCTCCTCATGGCTCTCCCAGGGGTGTTGGTGTTTATCCATCCTGGCGGGTGCACAGCACCAGCCTGAGCCGACGAACCCCCATTCCATACTGCAGCTTCACAAATTTCTCCTAGGGCACATTGCCAAACTTCTTTGCGATCCCTGCTGCAAGTTGTTTCATCTCCAACAGAGTCTTCTCTGCTTTGTCTAACACCAAACAGCAATTGCCAACCAGGACTCCTGTGCCAGCCCCTCCGAGTGTTTTACCGTCTCAGTTACTTCACATCAGGTTGAACTCTTGCCAATTAATTATTGGGTACTTTTTGGCCTCCTGAATACATTTGACCTTTTATCAGCAGGATGCGTCGGGCAGAGTGTTGCTTGCAGTTATTGGGCTCAGCTCCACTGAATCATAGAATCATAGGATGGTTAGAGTTGGAAGGGACCTTAAACGTCATTGAGTTCCACCCCCCTGCCACTAAACCAGATCATTCAAAGCCCCATCCAGCCTGGCCTTGGACACCTTCAGGGATGGGGCATCTACAGCTTCTCTGGGCAACCTGTTCCAGTGTCTCACTGCCCTCACAGTAAAGAATTTCTTCCCAGTATCTAGTCTAAATCTCCCCTCTTTCAGTTTAAAACCATTCCCCCTCATCCTATCACTACATCCCCTGATAAGAGCCTCTCCCCATCTCTCCTCTAGGCTCCCTTTAGGTACTGGAAGGCCACTATAATGTCATCCCAGAGCCTTCTCTTCTCCAGGCTGAACAACCTCAACTCTCTCAGCTTGTCTTCATAGGAGAGGTGTAGCTGTAGGGACTAGTTGAGGACTTGTGTCTCTGAATCCCCCTTAGAAGTGGTCCCACTAACCTTCTGCTTTTGATCAGGTTTCAGGAAATCCGTAAGTTCCCATCCAGCACTCCTCTGCCCTGGGGACCTGTGTGTGGAGCCATGGCGAGCTGTCATTCACTGGTTGTTTTGGATAAGAAGATTCAGGGAGATCCTCTGGACCTGAAAATGTTTGAGGGCACACACTGGGTAATGTAACTCGCACCCTCTGCACACATCCAAAGCAAGGACACCCTTAACCCAGCCCACGGGGGTTTACTCACAAGTCGAGCTCACATACACACCTGTAGGGGAAAATAATTCACAGTCCTGGAATTTGCTGTTATTTCTAACATTGTGACAGATTTGCAGCCCTGTGGCTGCTTTTTTGATAGTCCAGCAATCATTTTCCTTGGGGCTGCCTGCATTTGCTCTCTTAATTTGATTTGGAAACACTGGAGTGTGAGGAAGCGGAGGGAGAGCCTGGTTGCTGCTTGCTGGAAGCAGATGATCAGACCACGCTGTTGTCCACGTGGTGCAGAGAGCACGGGTCAGCCAAGGAAACGCAGAGGCAGGTTTTTGTGTCCCTATGGGAGAGGCTGTTATCTCTGATTAGCAAAGGGACATCCCTATGGAGAAACCAAGGCTGGAGCCTCCAGCTGAGTGAACAGCAAGCCTCAGAGAGGTCTGGGGAGGAGGTGAGAGATTGAGCCTCGGGGCTCATCCCTGGGGATGGAGAGTTGCTTGGGTAGGAGCAGAATGGGAGGAGGCAAGAGAAGGAAAGGGGCTGCTCTTCTCCCGTGTCCTTGCCTGGAGGGGTTCTGGGTCTCTGCAGTTAACTGCCTCGTCATCTTTTCTCCTTCAGCCTTTTGCTCAAGAGAGATTAATCAATAAGTAAAACAGATGGCAGCTCTTTCAGCAGCACTGCAGGAAGGCATCAGGCTGGTGCCCTCTCCTGTGGAAGAGCAGGCAGCAGCAGAGCCACGTGACAGCAGAAGGGGACTATAAGGGTGAATGAGCCCTGGCAGCATGTAAAGTAACAAAGCTGGAGGGCTAAAAGCATCCTACACTGAAAATTACCACCCTGTTTCTGCACAGAACACCAGTGGGAGCCTTTTAAAAGCAGAAGACTGGACGATAAAAACAACTAGATAAGGATAATTATTTCCCTTCATCATTGATATGGCATTAAATTTATATGGAACTTGAGTTTAAAGAAACCGCAAAATTTGACACAGGTTCTTCCTCTCAAGTCGAAAGACCCAGGTCCATATAGGCTTCTGCTAAGGACACTTCTGCAGGGAGGCTGTCACTGATGACAGAGAGAAAGACCTATTAGATCGTAACAAAACACTTCTAGGACTGGGTGTCAACAGTAAGGGAGGAACGCGCTCCCACGTGCTGCTGCCCTGCTTTAACAGAGAGATAAGCTGTCTGTTAAGCAGGAGTGAAGCCAAACAAACAAACAAAATAGTATCATAAATAACATTTTTCCTTGTACAGGAGATGGATGACTCCAGCACAGCTCAGGATGGGGCCGGTGCTCTCAACACCTGCATTGTTAGACCGGGGCTGAAGGCCAGCAGGGTAAGTCCAGTTCTTTCTGAGAATGAATGCTCTGTGTTTTCAGCCTGCAGTGCATGCTAACTCCTAGCACATGCATTACTCCTTTACCTGGGCTAGCAGTTGCAAAACGTCTTTCAACCACTCTTGGTACTGTCTTGCACCTTCCCCAAAAACACCCTGGAAGCATAGGACCAGAAAAGTAAATTCTGATTAAAGTGGAGACACTGCTCTGAAGTGGCATCTAAAGCACTTTATGGGCTTTAAAAGCCTCACATTTCCAACTCCACTGTTTGCACTAATAAAAGATACGGACTTTACAGTCCTCACCCTGTAAAGGTGCTGGCAAAATGAAACTATGCACTCAGTTTAAGTGGAAACTAACGCAGAGAAACTTTGTAAACAGAATAAATTTTTAAAGCATGAGTTCACCTGCAGGAAGAGGCAACGCGAGTAAGGGCAAGGCGTTACAGCTAGAAGCATGGATGTGGGTCCATGGGTCCTGCCAGTAGTGGTCGTGCAACAGCACTAGCATGTTTATCAGCATCACCCCAAAGCACGGTGTTGTTCACTTCACTGTTCCTCTTAAAAGTACACTTGGGAAGCTCTGGGTTTTGACAGTTAAAAATTGTTGTGTTTCCAGTCCAAATGTTGAACCAGGCAGCATCCTCCCAGTGGAAGGAGTGTGATTTCTGCTAGCAATACCAGGAAGACAGTGCTGTGGCAACAAGGAAATCAATCTTGTTTCTAGGATTGCTCTGTTCCCATGGTAATGTCACTGTAACACATCAAACTTCAGTTCCCAGGACTGTAAATGCAGGAATATTACATTAAAACATGGTTATTAAGAGAAAGGATGGGATAAAGCCTGGAAAACCAGATAAATATAAAGAAAACCACTGAGGTTCCTGGGAAGACAGAGTTGTTGAGACTGTGTTTTCTAAGCTCGTAATCTGATACTATAGCCAGAAGGCAGCAAAAGTAAAATAATCTCCTATTAATATTAAATCACCTTAGCAGGAAAGCCTCAAATGAGCTGAAGCTCAGAATGGATTTGCTCTGCGTAATCAATGACTCAACGTCTCACTTTCCTGACCTCTCCAGGCTCCCGTGGAAGGAATAGCAATCCTACATCAATTCCCATTTTCTTCTGGGCTGCAGAGGATGTCTGTTGTTTCACAGAAGATCGGGGAGGAGCAGTATGACCTGTACATGAAAGGAGCACCAGAAATAGTGTCCAGCTTTTGTAGACAAGAAACTGGTACAGAACTGGGAAAGGGAAACTTTAAAGTGTTTATTTGGACTTAGTCCAAACCAGAGTTTATGTTGGGGCTCTAATCCTAAAACATTTTCCGTGCTGCAACTTGATGTGTACTCCTCTTCCCACAAGCAAGCCTCGGGCTTATTAAATGTCATTAGTTAATCTTACAGACAAGTTTTGATTGCTTGTTTGTAAGTTAAAGATGCACACAGCCCAACAGCTAGCGAGATGCACCGCCTGAGGTTCAGCCCCATACATCCCTTAGCTGACTTGCATCAGCTAAAGATATAGTGCATAAATAATGTTGATATGTCAAAATACCCAGAGCAGATGTAGGCTCATGCTAATTGCATGTGCCACAGCAAGTGTGTTGTGTTGTACAAGTTCTTAAATTCCCTGCTAATTTATTGCCCTGTAAATTCAGCATTGAGTTACTGACTCAGCTTGCAAAGGCTTTAAATCTCGGTGATGGGAGACTGGCTGTGGACATACAAATTACTGTTATTAAGGATAATTGGTATTAACACTCTAGCCAAGACTTCTGTCCTCTCTCTGCAAGTAAACATAGGCTTTTCTTTTTCGTATCTGAACAATATTATAGGCTTGTTCTCAAATTTGTCTGCAAACTTGAAACTCGGGTCACATTCACTGAATACTTCAGAAGGCTGCCAAGCAAACACAGTACCAATGGTCTGTGGCTCTTTTTTTATTTCAGATGGCGCTGTCCGCAAAATAGGTGCAAATGGCTTTGAGGGATAACAGAAAGATTTAGTTTAGAACCACGTAAGATCTAATGATACAAGCCTCCAAACAAGGCAACATCTGCAAGAAAAATATCTTTAAAATTATGTTCCGCTTTCTCAGGTTTCTAAATAGCTTCTCTCATCCTGTCTTGATTGTTTCTCTATTGATTACAGCTTAATGAATAATTAGGTACTGCACTGTAAAGCTGTGATTGCAGTACATAGCGAGTACAAAATACTGCAAAGTTAAAAGGAACTTACTGCTTTTAAAGTCATGGTAATGATCAGAGAATTGGAAAGCTAGGATTTGGGAGAATTCTGACATTAAGGCATAGACATAAAAACAATTTCCTCAGTCACTCAGCATGTATACAGTAAAGCTTAGGACAGAATTATGAAGTCGCATATTTTTATTATTTGTCCTCTGCCCAGTAATTCATCTTATCTGCCTGCACCTTAGCATGCATTCCAAAAGTATAAAGCAGAGGCATAGGTCACTTATCTGAACAGCCAGTTACCTAGCATCAGGACAAAACATCTGGCTTCTATAAGAGGCCACAGTGCTGTAACTCAGGCTATGAAGTAGTTTAAAGGACAGGCATTTAACCCTAGAAAATCAATCAGCAGGCACGGAATATTCTAACAATGAAACTTTTTTTCCTGTAAACAGTCCCAGCTAATTTCTTAGAGGAGCTGAAGATGTACACAAGTCAAGGCTTCAGAGTCATTGCCCTGGCCCATAAAGTGCTAAACCTAGGAAAGGATGTAGACATGAGCAGCCTGGAGAGGTAAGGTGTGCTGATGAGCCACTGGTGTCACCATGGGGTTGCTTTCACAACTGCTTGTTACATCCTGTCCCAAACCAACCTGCCCTGTTCCAAACCTTCCCCTCCTCTCCTGCCAAAGGAAGCTTGTTGGGAAGCTGTACCATTTAACACCTTCCTCTCAGCAGATGCTGATTACACTGTTAATTGCCTGCTTTACTACTGCTCTTGCAAAGCTCACTGAGCTGAATTTCAGAATCTGTTATCAAAGGGTAATGAAAGCTGGTTATTGTGCTTCTATACGGCAATGGGTTGGGACTGCAATACAGATTCTGTGTGCCATAATCTGTGGGCTTCAGCTGGCCAGTTCCTGCAAATTCCTGTCCTTCTTTCTGCACACACACCTCTGCTGCGTTGCTCCTTCCTAGAGACAGCAATGTAGCGGAGCAGCAGCTTGGCTGAGGCTGCAGAAATGTTGTTTGTTGAGCACTGCTCATCCTGAACTCATAGCACTTGCGTTTCCCTGTGGAACAAGCGTGTTTCCTGCTGAGCACAGCTCACCCATTGAACAAAACCACAGGGAGAGCCTCGCTCCCTCTGCCATTCCTGGGAAACAGCGTGTGCGTTTCTGTCCTTGCTCCAAGAGATGAGGCAGAGTCTGGGCTGACATTCCTGGGCCTCCTGGTGATGGAGAACCGCCTGAAGCAGGAGACGAAGCCTGTGCTGCGAGAGCTGGCTGCTGCCCGCATCAGGAGTGTCATGGTCACAGGTAAATCCCCCCAGGCTCCTCCTGTGGCTGTGCCGGCTGCCACGGGACACGCAGGAGAGAGATTCACTCCTCCAGTATCTTCCATAGCACATCCATGGTCTCTACCTGGGCTGCCACCATGCTATGGCAGATATGAGGAGCCTGTCTCTCCACTGTCCTTGCAGGGGACAACCTACAGACAGCTGTCACAGTGGCCAGGAACGCGGGTATGATTCACACGGGCAGCAAAGTCATCCTCATCGAAGCAAATGAGCCAGAGGGCTCCTCTCCAGCTTCCATTGCCTGGCGACTGGCAGAAGAGAGCAAAACAAACACAGCTGCTCCCCATGTAAGCACAGCCAGGGATGGCTGCTTTTGGGTGCCAGGGGGAATTAACAAAGCTTTTACTGTCTAATTAATGTCTAATGCCCAGGCTCCTTAGGCCTGGACTCCTTGCTAAGGATTTGGAAGTAGCTCTAAGGAATGGAGGAAACCTGGGGGCTAGTTTGTACCTACCCCAGGCTATGTGGAGGTGTGGTGTGGACCATGCACTCATTAGGGAGAAATAATTAATACAGTGGCTCTTTGCTCAGGGCAACACGCAAAATAACTACACGAATAACTGGCAAGGCTCTGCAGATGCAGTGGCTGCTTCAATCACACTTGAAGTGTGAGGAATTAATGCAATTATACATACTGGTCTGTGTGACTGTTTGCTGGGCCAAACTTCAGTGTCTAAATTAGCAGCCTGTGGCTAACAGGGATTAGTTACGTGTGGAAACGCAGCTAGAAAATCAAGCACTGCCAGGTGTAAAGTTTTCCAAAGGACGCTGCAGAAGGCTGTGTCCCTGGTTGCCTGGTGGGAGGCTGACGAGGGGGAAGAGGGATGGCATGTTATGACCTCAGTCTAACAATAAATGCTGCCTTATTTCTAGGAGGCACGTGCTAATACCGAGGAAAAGATCACCTTGGAAGGAGAAACCTGCAACTACCACTTTGCAATGAATGGAAAGTCCTATCAGGTTATTATAAAGCACTTCTACAGCTTGCTGCCAAAAGTAAGTTCAGAGGAAACAAAGCACTTAGTTGCCCTCCCTGTTTTATAAAGAGGCAGTGGTGTCCCAGCTGGAGAAAGGTGTTTTTCTGTCGGTAGCTGCAGCGTTGTCACTTCACATTTTGACAGGTCTGGGCAGCCTCCCACCATGCCTCAGGTTTAACCCAAACAGCTTGCTTTCAGCATCTTCTAAGACCTCAAATGACAGGGGTGGCTGTGGTGCTGCGAGCAGCTGTGGAGTGGAGTCACTCCATGGTCACCTTCTCAATTTCAGTTTAATTAAAAGCATCAGCCCCATTCCCATGTGCTGCTACCGTAGCTGGCAGTGGCCTCTGCTCAGGAGGGGCATCAGGAACATAAAATACATCTAGCAGCAGAAGTCTTTAACTCCTGTCACCCAGTCCATAAAATAACTGGTGCTGGGACAGATTTTTGGATTTTGTACTCTCTGGCCAGATTTTTCAGGTAGGAGAAACCTCAGGCTGAGCAGTGTTATTGTTGCTGTCATCAACCATCTGTTCTGTACTTTAGAAACACTTATAATGCCTTGCTGCTCTAAAGGCTGCTGCAGAGCACGTGGTGATTGCTGGCTTCCCAGCACCTCCTGTGGAGCAGGAAAGGCAGAAAAACGAGCAGGATAAATCTGGTGTTAGAGGGAATCTGAACCCTAAGGGTAGCAAAACCATGGTAGGGCTTGGGAGGCGGGATTAGAGGGTTTCACAAGTGTTGAGCACCCATCTGGGAGGACTGCTCCTGCATTGGTGGAGTGATGGAGGCACAAATGCCTGCCCAAGGTAGCCTGTTGCTCTTTCTTGCAGATACTGGTGAATGCGACTGTCTTTGCTAGGATGTCTCCTGGCCAGAAGTCCAGCCTCGTTGAAGAGTTTCAGAAACTCAAGTTAGTTTCTCTTTTGTTCTCTTTTTGAGCCAAACCAATACCATGTTTTCTCTGAAGTGTGATTGTCCCATCTAGCGCTGGTCCAGGCTCATCTTTCCAAGGGGGAAACACTGTCTGGAATAAAGTGGCAGCATTCCCTTTCCTGTTATAGCCTCTTTCAGACCCCAGTCCTAATTTTGCTCCGTGTACTCTGCCCCATCCTCTCCCCATGTACAACCTGTGCTCTGGAAACAGCCACTGCCTTCTCCAGGGCCAGCACCAGTCCCTGCTCTGATGTCCCCGCTAGTGCTAAGCCAGCAGGTGTTCCACCACATGATCAAACAGCTACAGGAAAGACTTAATGTGTTTTCCTTCTTCTTCCTCCATCAGTTACTACGTGGGTATGTGCGGTGATGGCGCCAACGACTGTGGGGTATGTAGGAGCTCATCTTCCATTCTTGTGAAATTTCACCTTTTTCAGCCTAAGGAGGTCTGTGACAAGAGGCTGCCCAACAACACTTGTCACAGGCATTTCCTGCATTAGCCTGTGGGGGACAACCGGTCAGTGTGTCGTTGCAAAATACTACCTATGTGCTTTTTAAAAAATATTAACATACATGATAATAGAGAATTACTGATTTGATTTCCCTCTCCCCCCTGAAATAGGGGGAAGGGACTTTTTCTTACACATTTGTTCAAATTTACAATTGTAAATTATTATGTTACCTATTATATTATTATAAAAAATGTTATAATAATATAATTTTGTAATTATGCATTAGCTTGCTTTGTAGACATTGTCCACAGCCTACACCTGAGCACTAAACCAGAGGTGACAAGGGCAGGTGACAGAGAGCTCATAAGACAGCAATAAAAGAAAAATGAACAGGAGATTGAAAGGAATAGAAAGAGGATAAAATGGTGACTTAAATAGTTTAGGATAGTGTTTAGCAGGAGAGGTATGCACAAACTCCAGGGTGGGAAACAGCACACAGGGCTGTTCAAAGGATTGTAACTAGGTATAATGGGATTAAATGAACAAAAGAAATATTTAAGCTCCAGGGAAGGGAAGATACGTGGAAAATGAGATCAGCTGGGCCACAGAATAGAGGAAGATCAATTACAAAAGACACTTGAAGCAAGACTTGTAGAGCACCAGTAAACGTATTGTGTGGGGTGGGTGTCTCTCCATCTTCTTTTACTCCTGTGGGTTTCAGGCTCTGAAAATGGCCCATGCAGGGATATCCCTGTCGGAGCAGGAGGCATCTGTGGCCTCACCCTTCACCTCCCAAATCCCCAACATCCAGTGTGTGCCGGAGCTGATCAGGTGGGTTTGCTGGGTGTCTCAGGGAGCTGCTGCCTGCTCTGAGCTCAGGGAGTGGGGTTGCGAGTGGGCATGCGCTACCCTCAAAGATGCTTCTCAGTATCTATAAAAAAATAGAGCAGAAGGGTTTTTGAAATTTTTTTGATCCTCAAATTCCATCACTGGGAGGTTTTTTCTGCCTTTAAGAGAGCATTGGCCATGATGGCTGATATTTTTGGAACAGGTGCAGCTGGAGTGTGGCATGAAAGAGCAGGTATAATGGTGACCATGGACTAGAACTGCTTGCCATTGCTTTAAGCCATTGCTATCCATATGCTGCACCTGGTCATGGACCAGCCAGTAATAAGGCCATTTAACCAAATGTATGCAAAGGCAATTACTTGTTTGTGTAGAAATGTGCTTGATTCCCAGAACTGTTGAGCAAATTAGTAATAAAAAAGCAATAGCAGCTTAATCCAGGTATTAAAATTGTAGCTGCAGAATAAAACCAAAGAAACAAAACGCTGCAGATAAAGGGTAGTTAAGTGGCTCCGCAGTATCTTAAGGCTAAAGTATTCATCTATGGAATTTGAGCTGTTCTCTATTCTTCTTCGAGATCCTAAACAAAAGGAGTTGCCCCCCTGAGAAGAAGAAACCCTCTGTTGCACTAAACCCCCAGTACTGTAGCTAAAAGGGGAGAGGGTTACCTTTGTTTTGTATTTGAGCAGGGAAGGTCGAGCTGCTTTGGTTTCTTCCTTCGCTGTCGTTAAATACCTGACCCTTTACGGCCTGATTCAGTTTGTCGGTACTGCCCTGCTCTTTTGGGTAAGTGTTCCATGCTGATCTTCTATCACACACTGTGCTCACCGTCGGTTGTTATCTTTTAGCAAAGTGAGTGTCTGTCAATCTGCAAGGCATGGCCCAACCTCACTGGCAAACAGGGTGGGTGTCCACACGGGGACAGCTTCTCCAGCCACTAGTTTGGGCACAGCAAATTTGTCCATGTCCCCACTACCCAAAGACATTTCAAACCTGGCACAAAGTGAAACTCTGGCTGTCATTGCTTTTACTGTGGGCTGGGAGGGTGTGACCTGGTTTAAGTGGTCCAAGGGACATTGGCATCTTCTGGAAGAAGGGTGGGAAAAACATTCAAATGCCACATTCGAGTGTCAGGTTGCCCACAAGTGCTATGAATTAGCAAGGGGTTCAAAGGACCTGGCTGACACCTGGCAAGCTGGGCTTGTTAGTCCTCACAAGGTTGCATCAGGGCTGTGAGGTTGCTGTTGCTGGCATGACGCTGCTCTGAAATAGCATCGGATGCTGCAGGTTGTATTGTATCATATCAAAGTTGACATCAGTTCTCAGGTGGTGCTGCCTTTGTTTTTGTTCCAGCAACTGCAGATCTTTGGGATTCACCAGTATTTGATACAAGATGTTGCCATTACGCTGTTGGTTTGCCTAACAAGTAAGCTACTCGGGGAAACCAGCTGTGTCTGTTTGAGAGCCTGAGTCTAGATAGTTGAATTCATCTCCCAATAAAAGTTAAAATGAGGAGCCAAGTTCTGCTGTCAGTAACATCATAACCAGTGATGCTAGAGAAATTCCTAGGGCCCAGAGCATGGGATTTGGCTTATAGTCCTTTGCAAACACGACTGCAGAACTCTGTACGTCACCAATAGGGTTTGGATGTGGGACTCGGCTGGAAGAGGAGCAATTGCTTTGGTGACTATTAGTGGGGTCAGGCAGTGTAAAATCAGCTCCTGGTCTCCTGTGTGTTCCTGGTGTGAGACCCAGTACGGCTCTTGGACTCCGCTGGAGATCCCCACCTGCAAATGAGGGTGATGTTCCCCATCTTATCTCTATGTTCTCCTGAGGGGGAGATTCAGAGGAGGTTCAGATGGAAAATTCTGGAGATCAAAGCCATTTCTTGCCTGCTTATTAGGGCTAGGCTTTAGCAGTTTTCACCTGTGATGAGTGGGTGGGGGTCTGTGTGTGGCTCTGCTCACCCAGCAAACGCAGAGGGCTGCTGGTGGGCTGGGCTGCTGAGGACTGCAAAGATCTCCGGTTTCTCCCCAGTGAGCTTGACTGAAGCCTATCCAAAGCTGGCACCTTATCGCCCTCCCGGCCAGCTCCTCTCTCCTCCCTTGCTGCTCTCCATCATCCTCAATGTGTGCTTCACCATCATCATGCAAACCTGTGGCTTCCTTCTGGTGAAGAAGCAGCCCTGGTATGTAGCCCTGGCCAGCCAGAGGTAAGTCCCTCTTTTTGTCTCTGGTCCCTGGCTTGCAGATGGCGTTGCTGCTGTGTGCGGGGGACACCCCAGCCTTGCCATGGCCTGCAGCTGGGCACGCTGAGGGACCTGAGTGGGACAATTTCCACTCCCCCAGCTGTGTGTGTACTCAGCAGAGCGTTGCCAAGGCAAAATGAAGTTGTGGCAGATGCCACGCTCAAATCTAAAGGGTCAGCCCGAGGGCTAGAACATGCATGTTTTTCCAACGCTTCCTCCAAAGCCCATCTGGAAATGTGGGAGAAGTGGCCACGGGATCCCAGTGGTGCCAGGCCATGGGGCTGTGGTGGGCAGTGGGGTGGCAGGGGATGGCTGGCCTCTGTCTCTCCCTCTTTCCCTCCCTCTGCTGCCCTCTCCCAGGGTCTGGCAGCACAGCTCCCCTGGGAAATAATATTTATAATATATGCCATATATTCGAATATATATATTAAAGACCAGCATACCTTCACGCAGAGTTGAAGCGGTAGGGCAGGAGGCCCAGGCAGGTGTTTCAGTGGGGGTGCTCCCAGACGCCAGGGCTGTTTCTCTGTGGATGCATGGACATATCACAGGGCGAGTGTGCCAGAGTGAGCTGTAGACAGCTGGAGCATGCATCTTTGCAGCCATGTGTCTTGAACACTGCTATTATTGCCCACAATCCAGAAAATTAAGCTATTTGAGTTTTTGTTTTTGTTTTAAAACATTTGGGGTTTACTCCTGTGGGCGACATTTGGTTATAGTGAGCTGGGTGGGAGAGGAAAGGGAATTGCTGTTTGCAGCTTACTGTTGCTGGAGAAAGCGGGAACAAAATGCTGGGTGTTACCTTACAGACATTGCTCTCCAGGGAACCAGACCGTGTCCCCCACCAGCCCCGGGGGAAACGGTACCAGCAGCGGTGCCCAGAGCAGCGTCCTCAGTTACGAAGACACTACGCTGTGGCCACTGTCTTCTATCAACTGCATCATCGTGGCCTTCGTCTTTTCCAAGGGAAAGCCCTTCCGGAAGCCCATCTACACCAACTGTGAGTAGATCTGGAGTAATATGTGCTCCAGATTCTCATTCCTGCCCCAAAATAACCCTGGCAGTAGAGGCTGCTGGGGAAGAGATGCTGTGGATTTTTCTGTACCCACACCAGTGACTGGCATGTAAAGCAACTGCTGGTGCACGTGAACTCCTACTTCTCCTTCTAAAAAAGCTCGGTGAGCAGTGCTTATGTTAGCTTATTCCTGGAGATGAGAAGCAGCAGAGCTGAAAAAGGAGACTGCATCTTGTTTTGGAAAATGTGTGCTTTCCAGGAGATGATGGGCTGGATTTAGAGCAGAACTGTGTATTATTGTGAGCACAGAGAGCATATGAGGATCAGGTTTCAAAATACACACATCAGAAGGAGTTCCTCTGAGATTCACAGTCTTACCTTGCCTGACTTCCATTCCTAGAGATGAGAGAGAAAAGCCTGTGATAATGTTACTGTTAAAATCCTCTCACAATAACCTTTTTTTTTCTGTTTGAGTTTTGCCGAGGCGATTTTGCTCTTCCAGCCACTGTTTGACTGACAGCTCCTTTATAATTGCAGCTCATGGATGAGGGAAGGACTTTGCTTCACCTCAGGAGAGTTGATTTTGTTAGGTATTTTGTTAAAAGGCAGGTCTCAAACCCATTTCACAGAGCACTGATCACCTGCAGAAGACAGGAGAGACCAGAAAGAAGCTGCCCTGCAAGCAGCCAGGCTGAGATGGGACAGAGGACTCTGTCAGCTCACAAATCTGCACTCGCTTCTCTCTGTTTTATCCCTGTTTGGGGACAATCTGTAGGAGGAAGAAAAGGGCAATTCCCTTGGTTTTGCCACCCATCCAGCCCTCTCCCCTCTCCTGCCTGGCAGTGAGAGGGTTGTCAGGAGGCCGTTGGGAGCAGTTGACCCAATTGACCAGCTGGTTTTAAGATGCTTAGCTCCTGGTAATTGCCAGGAGCTTGGCATCTCTGGACATCTGAGCCATTTGCCATCGCTCTGTGGCCTCCTGCTCCTTTGGAAGGGAATACAAAGCCAGACAAACTCTTTCTTGTGGAAGGCACAGGTATAGCCCACTTCTGCACCGAGTTGGTTGCACAAGACCTTCCCCACCCTGGCAGGACAGCCCATGGAAACACGCAACCTCCTCCGCTGCTTGCAGCCCAGGTGTGTGGCTGAGCACATGGAGGAGCAAGCACAGGAGAAGGGATGCTGGTGTGGCTCACAGCAGTGCCCTTTTGAGGCAGTTTTCTGTGGTTGTATAAGAATCAGAATGTGCCAAATCACTTATGCGAGAAAAAATGGTTGTATAAGAATCAGAATGTGCCAAATCTATGCGAGAAAAACCAGTGTAGGTGGTGAGCTTTGCAGCATGCTGCTGGGGAGTAGCTCCTCTAGTTTCAATTCCACAACTCTTCTTTTAGCTGGGGGGAAGGCATTTTACATTATGGCATTTTACATTTATGGCATTTGGGGTTCCTGTCGTGTATTTGGTCACCAACCTCCTTCCCTCCCAGGGCCAAAAATTCTTTTCTTTCCCTAGATGTGTTTTCAGTCCTCCTGACCCTCCAGCTTGCAGTCTGCCTCTTCCTCTTCTTTGCTGACATTGATGCTGTCTACAGTGGCATGGAGGTAAGTGCAAACAGAATGTGCCTTTCCTTTTTGTGCCACATACTTTGCTGGCCCTTTACCTAAACGTACAGAGCAGAAGCTACAGCTACAGTCATCTTGGAAATGAATGTGCTGGTCCAATGCTGACTGGGCAGTCCTTTCAAAACTTCTCTAACATCCTTCTGACAAGGGTTTAGTTAATGAGGTGGTCCTCTTTGCCTCTGAAGGGTGGCAACAGGGAGAGGAAAAAGAGCTTAGAGCTTGCTGAGATTTTCTTCTTAACAGAAAGGCACAATGGGGTTGGATTGTGGTTTTGCATGTGGTTTTGCAGGTGCCTCCAGCTGTGATGGCCAAAGCTGGGAATGGCCAGCCCTGTGGCTGGTCCCAGCCATCCTGCATGGGATGGATTCAAGTGGAGGCCTGGCATCAGGGAGGGCACACACAGAGTGAGAGGAGCCCCATGTTGTGCATTAGCTGCAGCTCCCCAGAAGTATTTGGGCACCCGACCCTGTCCCAGGAACCTGGTTTACTGTTTTCAGCAGTGGCCTAAGTAGCCGAGATGAGTTAGGCAGCTCCATGCTGTGGGGAATCCCTTTCCTTTTTGTGCCACATACTTTGCTGGCCCTTTACCTAAACGTACAGAGCAGAAGCTACAGCTACAGTCATCTTGGAAATGAATGTGCTGGTCCAATGCTGACTGGGCAGTCCTTTCAAAACTTCTCTAACATCCTTCTGACAAGGGTTTAGTTAATGAGGTGGTCCTCTTTGCCTCTGAAGGGTGGCAACAGGGAGAGGAAAAAGAGCTTAGAGCTTGCTGAGATTTTCTTCTTAACAGAAAGGCACAATGGGGTTGGATTGTGGTTTTGCATGTGGTTTTGCAGGTGCCTCCAGCTGTGATGGCCAAAGCTGGGAATGGCCAGCCCTGTGGCTGGTCCCAGCCATCCTGCATGGGATGGATTCAAGTGGAGGCCTGGCATCAGGGAGGGCACACACAGAGTGAGAGGAGCCCCATGTTGTGCATTAGCTGCAGCTCCCCAGAAGTATTTGGGCACCCGACCCTGTCCCAGGAACCTGGTTTACTGTTTTCAGCAGTGGCCTAAGTAGCCGAGATGAGTTAGGCAGCATCAAACCTCCCGAGATCTCTGTGACAAGGAATCACTGTCACTTCCTACTGCCTCCTCCATGCTTGCCACTGGGAAAATGTTAGTCAGACTCTCAAATCATTAGGAACAGATGCAAGTCTTGGCAAGGCGTTTAAACCTAATTGCTATACACGTCTTTTCCAACAGTTTCTTTGCACTCCTGTGATCTGGAGAGTTTACATCTTACTGATGCTCCTGCTCACCTTCTGCGTATCATTTTTTACAGAGGTGAGTGCATTTGTTTACAGGGTGAACAGGAGCAGCCTCTGGTTGGGTCTTTCTACTCCTATTTGCATCAACACTCTCCTCCCACAGAACCATAAACCCTCTGGCTTTATTTTTTTTTTCTTTCCCCATAAGACTTTATCTGCATCAATCAAATCCATTTTATGCAGCACCAGAGATTATTTAGGAGCACATCTCTTAAGCCTTTAGAGAGAGAGAGTGAGCTGAAGTGCAGCTGCCCAGGAGGAGCTGCTGCCCTGGCTCACAGGGGAACAGACCGCAGCACGGGTCAGGCCCCTGGCACTGATTTTAAAACAACTGCTTCCCTCTTGCCCTACAATCGATTGGGCCAGAGACTGTGCTGACTTTGCAGCTGGATGTTGCAGGAATGACTAAGCCCTAAAGCATTGTGTGGGTCGAGGCTGGCTGTGTCACCCCCGGGGTGACAGTCCCCTGCGAGGAGCAGCAGTGCCCAGCCATCCCACAGTGGAGGAAAGTGCCAGTGGAGGAAAAACATGCCCCCTGATTATCCCCTTCAGGCAAACAGACTGAGGTCGGTGTTGTCCTGGTAGAACCAAGCAGAGCCCTTCCTGTGGATGAGGATGGTGGCTTCTGGCAGCTGTGTTACTTAAGTGGGGGCCCACGCAGGCACCCAACGCTGTGCTCCCTGTGGGGCTCGGGGGTCGCACGTGTAGCAGGGGATGGCATTTGTCCCCCGAGCAGTCCTTCCTCCCAGTGAAGGGCAGCAGCACTGACCCTGCGCCGTGTCGCTCCACAGGATGTTATCCTGCAGAACAAGCACCTCTGGCTGCTGCTCAAAGCCTGGTTTGGGTACCAGTCGAAGAGCCAGTACCGAAAATGGCAGAGGATGCTGCAGAGGGATCCCAACTGGCCTCCCGTAAACAGAAAAGACTTTGCAGTGAAAAGCACGGATGAGGTTTACATTAACCCCACCTACGAACCCAGCAATGAGGACTAGGTGAGACCCTGCAGCCGGGTGCGGGTCCGTGCAGTGACGGCAGCTTCCCGACTCGCACTGACCAGCCCATGTTTTCATCCCTTGATGTGCACCAGAGTCAGATGCTTGAAATCCCTGCACAATCCCAGCCATTCAGGGGCAGGCTGGGCCCACGCTGGCACCGTCCCGGAGCACAGGCAAGGATTGTTCTCTCAGCTGCTGGTAAAATAACAGCCTTGACTCCACTCCATGGCAACAGCAGATCTTGGACCTTGCCAACACCTCCTACAAATGCTCAAAAATACTGAATACTGCGAAGCGATGGCTTCTGCTGCTCCATGTCACACTTTTGCTCCATGTTTCAGCTGCTGCTCCACCAAATCCTGTCAATGTACCCACTGGGTTTGATGGGAAGGCAATCCAAAATAAGTGACCTAATCTTGACCGCACAGAGTAGCACGCGTACAATTGCAAAATCCTGCGTTAAATGAAACACTGCAGCTTCCAAGAACTACAAGAAAGTTTCCGAGATGAAGTAATACCCATTTTCTTGCATCCTGGAGCGAATTACAGATGTGAGAGGGCACATACACTGCCCTCACCCAGCTCTCCCTTGCCAGTTCTTGCAGAGACATGAGGCTCCGAGGACAAGAAAGGTTAAAGCTTGAGGACTGCTGTAGGACCAGGCTGGGAAGGCTGTGCATCCACAGCTGCTGTACACACACAGCCCCCCCAGGCCGTGCCCTGCGGCTGCCAGGTCCTGCCTGAGATTTGGTGTCACGCGGCAGAAAGCAGGGCTAAGCCTCGAGGTCCTGCTGCAACTGGGTCACACCACGAAGCCGGGGTTCTGACGTGCTCTGGTGCACGGCTGCCAGAGAGGTACAAGAACCTGAGCCCCTCTGTACCCGCTCTTCCATCTTCAAATCGTTCAACCACCTAAGTAGTTCACCCAAGAAAGAACTTTTGATTACGTTTGCAAGAAACAAAAAAGGAGTTTCAGGTTCTGTTTTATTATAATACATTTTTCCATGTTAAAAAAGAAGAAATTTATTCAAATGTAATAACAGAGGGCATTACAGACTATGACCAGAAGTCTTGGCTTTGTTATTTCAAACATTGAAACAACTGATGTTTAAAAAAAGCTTCTGATCCCGTTATGTACATGTTAAGAGCAGACAAAAATAGCAAGCCTCTTACAGACGGCTCTTTTGCTCTCATCTCTTCTTACAGTCCAGGCAGTTGCCTGTGGTGAAAGCAACACAGATTTTAATTTCTTACATGTGATTCCAAATATGCAAGCCAACCGTTCCTGGTAGAGAGTAATAAACCACACTTTTCCAAAACTCTTTTCTTCTAGGACAAGGCATGTGTCAGTTTTGTGACAAGAAAATAGTGGGGCTCCATAGAATTGGAGATGGGGCATGGGCGCTGCACAGCTCATTCTCCAGGCATGTTCCCCACAGCACTGCAGGGACCCTGGCTGGAGGAAGATCAATCTCGTGCTGGGTCTACAAACTGCTTAAACTCAACTTCTGGTCACTGAAGAGCTGATGGCCCGAGCCACAGGGGGTAAAGGCTCCTGCCTGCCCTTGCAATCCATGGTGGTCTTTCTTTAAACCCCAGTGCTTTGGCAGCCCAAGGAGCTGAATCATAAAATGGATGGGTTGGAAGGGACCTTAAAGATGATCTAGTAAGCTTGGTCAGGTCCAATAGCAACAATTACTGCACTTAGAGGGATGAAGAGGGAGATTTCAGTGGCACAGCAGTCCCAACCTGGAACAAACAGCTGGGTTTTCGTCAGATCCCCCTAGACTGGGGTTCTGCTGCTCCCAAAGGGGGTCAGAGAAGCCAGGGAAAGGGACGATTTGCAGCAGGAGAAAACTGAGCAAAACAATGTCATGCCAAAAACAGGGCCCTCATTTAAAACACTGAGGAATTCAGCCTGTAAGACCTGCCTTTCCTGCCTGCATCTCGCCCTCGCAGGAGCAGCTCAGTTTAGACACAGCAGGCAAAAGGCTCCGACACACAGCCTGTGCCCTGTCTGCCCTTCTACCCTGGCAACCTGGGGTTTCCCACTTGCACAGGCTCTCAGCTGGACGACACACAATAAACTCTTAGCAATACTTTTTTTTTTTTTTAACCAAAAGTAGCATAGAAGTAAAAATGTTTCTTCACACAGGTTAAAATAGGTTATTCGCAGAAAGAGCCCACGGGATGTAGTGGATAAGAAACAGGATGTGTGCAGAAAACCTGCACCAGCCTTCAGCAGAGCACCGGGGCTGTGAGGATGGAGAATTTGCTTCCAAGTGCTCCCAGACTACCACAAAAATCATCACAGGCAATGGAACAAAAGCAGATGTAGCAAACAGGCTAGTGCTGCTCTCAGCAAGGGCGACACGCTGGTTAGTAAGTCTCAGGGGCAGCTGTGGCCACAAACTGTCCTGGGTCCCATCCCGGCCGGGGGCTCCCTGTCCTGCTCCCAGCTTGTCCCATCAGTACTGTCTCTCTCTGGATCTGCTCCGGAGCAAGCCCAGCAAGGAGAAGGCACCAGCAGCAGCTGTTACAAACCCAATAGCACTGATGGCTCGTTTGGCCTGCAAAGGGGAAGCAAAACACAGGCTAGGAACATGAGCTGGTTTGTTGTTTTTTTTTTTTTTTCCATTACCCCCAGGCATGCTAATGAGGAACAGGCAGAAGTAATGAAGGCAATTAAGTGAATGAGAGAATGAGAGACACCTGGCCCATAAGCAGAAGAGGTAACACCCAGGCCTTTACCCTTAGGCTGTAGCATTCAGTAAGAGGGCACTATCAGGGTGCAGAGAGACCATACAGTGGATTTCCTGGTCCAGGAAGTCCATACTTCCTGGTCCAGGGTCTCCAGAGAGGCCAGAGGCAGTGACAGCTTGGACTCTGCACCTGGGGCTTTGCTGTTCCCATGCAGTTTCCATGCTCTGCCCTGGTCCAGGGGCTTGGCTCCTGGTCTGGAGCAGCAAGGAGGTGCACTGTGAGGCATGCAGGGGCTTAGCCCATGTTACTTACCTGGTCTGAGACCCCCTCACCGTAGCGGAGCAGGGTCACGAAGTGCTCACAGTTGCTGCCGAGCACATCATAGGACACCTCCTGGTCGATGAAGTACTCAGCACGCCTGATGATCTCCTCCACCGGCAGGGGAGCATAGGTGCCATCGTACTTGTTGTTGATGTGGTAGGTGTCATTTCCCACCACGTCCTTCAGGAGCTGCATCCTCACCCGGGCCTTTCTGCTGAACACTGACTTGGCGCTGGAGAAGGTGGCTGGGGGCCCTTCATCTGGAGAAGGTAGGGATGGGATGAGCCAGGTCTCCAAGACCTCAGGGGGGTTTCTGTCTGGCTCCTGGAAATGCCATCTACACATAAGCAGGGAACCCCACCAGCCCATGGAGGGAGACAGGGCTCCCAGGCCACCCCAAAGCCCCTTCCACACCCTGCTGGGCTGCATCAGCCTTACCTACGGGTGTCACATTGATGATGTACCCGTCCCCCAGGTAGAGGGCCCAGTGCTGGTAAGCTGGCCGGAAGATCTCGATCAGGTCCCCGGGCTGGGGGTCACCGGGGTGGGTGGCGCTGAAGGTCTCGATAGCTGCCATCTCAAGGGGCTGAGGTCAGGACATGTCCCTCTCGCTGGGCAGGCTCAACGCAAGGCACGGGTGGAGAGGAGAGGTCTTGGATGGGCACCAGCTGGGGATCGCAGGCAGGGAGATCATTAGGGCCTGGTGCCAGCACCCCTATACGGCATGTGGGGCACCATTGAGTGGCACCCAACTGCTGCTGGTGGTCCCCCCCCATCCCTGCAGGGCCCCGGCTGGGGGTGCCTGGTCCCTCCTGCCAGCCCAGCCCTGGCCTGGGGTAAGAAACGAAACGGCCACCCCTCCCGCCGCTGCAGGCCAAGGGTGAAGCCATCACGGGCCGCCATCCAAGCTCCAGTGCCCGTCCCCGCCGCGGGGCCACCTCCCGAGCTCTCCCCGCCGCCCCGGTCCCCCGCAGCCGCTCCCGCCCGCGCTCCCTTCGGGGCTCCGCTTGTTCTGGCCCCAGGACAGCCTCCCCGCAGGGTCGCAGCTCCTCGCGGGGGGAGAAGGAGGGACACCCGAGGTGCCGAGCCCGTCCCCAGGCTCCGGGGCACCCTCCGGAGCCACCCCCGCCGCCGGTACCCGGGAGAGGGCCGCATCCTGCTGGCGGGCACCTGCTCCCATCCCTGGCTGCCCCGCATCCCCCCTACACATCCCCCAAAGCGTCCCGCTCACCCCCAGCGCCCGTCCCGCTGCTGCCGTGGCCGGGATGTCACCCGGGGGCGGGGGACACCAGCGGCGGAAATCGGGCCGGCTCCTGGCTCCTCCCGCCCGCTATAAATGGCGAGGAGCCGGGCGGGTTCCAGGCAGGCGGCGCCTGCTCGGTGCTCGGGGAGATGGATCGCTCCCTGCCGGCTCCGCCTGCCGAGGCCCCGCTCCGCAGGGTGGAAGAGCCGCGGGGACGGGCTCCGGAGCGGGGGCCGAGGAGCCGGGCATCCCTCACCTGGGCACCTTCCCCGGGCGGGAGGCAGCGCGGAGCTGCCGGTCCCCTGCCCTGCTGGCGAAGGGAAGCGCCGGGGAGGTGGAGCTCGGGGTGAATCCCAGCGGCCGTTTGAGGGCAAAGAGGTTTCTAGGGTGGTTTTTCCCCTTGTCTTTCGTGTTGTGGGGCCGGAGGTTCCTTCAGGGCATCAGAGGAGTCTCACGGGGGTGGCATGAGTTGAACTAACCAGTGTATTCAAAGCCCAGCGTTTCAAATCAGGTGAGCAAGCCAGTTGATTTAAAACCTTAGAGAGATTTGTCAGCTTTCTGGCTTCTCTTGACATGAAATAGTTGATTTAGAAGAGCACTGAATTGCAGTTCTGCTGCCTGTGCCACCCCCTGTTCCAAGTCTCAAGTATTCGCAAAGCTTGGCAGTGGCCAGCCAAGGCAAGTTTTGTGATATTGGTGGGGGTGGGAGGTAAGTGTATCCATGGAAATCCAGAAATCAGCTTTACCTGGACACAGCTGAGCCCCGTTGCCTAGGGAGAGCCTGGGCTGGGATCCCACTGGCTGTGGGGGTGTGAGCGTGGTCAGCAGCGCCCGGCACTCGCAGGATGGCGCTGCCAGCGGGCACGAGAGCGCAGCGGGAAGCTGCCGCTGAACAGGCAGGAAAAATGCCTTTATGATTGCGGTGAAATTCCAGCATAAGGCTGACAGTTCGTTTGTGCACGGGGAGGTCTCTTGCGCTGAGTCATTTTCATTATGTAGCGAAGCTGAAAGCCCCCTTGTGTTCCCACCCTCTCCAGAATAGCTGTGCTGTGCTGGGTGGACGGCTGGCCGGGGCTGGAATGGACCAGAATAAAATGCCTTTTATCTACCTGACTGTTCATGGAGGTTGCAAATACTCTTTTGACCAACAGCACACGTGGGTTTATGGACACAAGGGAAAGGAGAAAGGGTAAGTAAATAATATGCAGGATTACGGCAGAAACAGCAGGAAGCCCATGCTATTCCTCACCGTAATCGGAAGTGAGGCTGCAAAGAACTGGAAAAGCATCAGAGAAACCTTGATGGTGCATTCCTTATGTCTCAAAGCTTCCCTTGTGGCACTGGGAATTAGTTCAGGGCTTGTAGAAGGCTCAGGCAGGGCCTCGCTCTCCTGGGCCCTGTGGGTGCTCTGTCGTGGGGGGTGTCTCGCACACTGCGTGTTATTAGGCCTTGCCACAAACAGCTCTGATCTTCTGCTGCAGGGGGGTCCTTAGCATGGTCTGGGACTGAGCTGGTGCAGATCCCTACCCATGTTCATCACCAAGTGGCAGCTTCAGAGTTTGCAGACCCCAAGGAGAGTTTATGACAGGATCCCATTCTTCAGACAGATTTTGTTAAGTTATGCTCTTGTTTAGTGCCCACAGGCCGGGGGCTGATGACAACCCTACTTCTTGTCCACTCGACTCTGACAGCAAGGAGACAGCTCTCCTTCAAACAATCACTTCTTTCAGTCCAGCACTACCAAGGGGGGCAACAGGGGTCATCTCTTTTACTGCAGCTCGCACCAGGTGAACTCAGTGTTGTCTTATATATTTCTCTCCCCAGTTGGACCTGCCTTGCCAGAAGAGGAGCAAGAACTGCTTCCAGCTTAGTCTGCTAATCCCCTCCCTGTGGAAGGATTTGGGTAGGGTGATCTCATGAAAACCTGCCTGGGATGCTGTAATTAATTCTGACCTCATCAGTCTACGGTTTGTGGATTTCACTGAATTTCACTGAATCTACCAGAGGTGCGTATGTGATGGTGTGCAGCGCACTTGTGCTGGCAAATTCTGGCTGGACTTTGTGTTTTTCAACCAGCCTCTGAAGACAGCACAGTCTCTAATGGGATTTAGGACATATTTTAATTTAGGTTTATAATATGAGATTTTAGATGAACAATTTAAAAGGTTTTCAGCAAATGCAATGATTTATTAATTATTTCTTCTCAACATACTGGAAATACTATTAAAATAAAAGAGCAGAAAGTAATACAAACAATTGGAAAATAATGCTAACTATAGGTGTGTTCTTGAGGATTCATTTTGATCAAATGCAGTGTTCACGATGCAGCCATAATCTTGCTCATGTGCTCTGTCATCCCGCGACCATCTCAAAGAAGATTCCCTTGATACCTCAGCTGTACCCATTTTCCTGTTCCTTCTGTACAACGGGGAAAAAGAAAGAACAACCATTTAAAATTTGTGGTGTTATCTGCAGTGAGAGGTCAAACAATGGCGCAAGCATGAATGAAGTCAGATTTTGGAGAAGCCCAAGTTTTGTGGTAGAGACGCGTATGCCCTGTGTACAGGAAATGGCATGAGTTCACTTCTGAGAAAAAACTAAGTTTTCCCTCACATTCTTCAAGCAAGATCCTGAATGCTGTGGTTCCCTTCTGGCCCTGTAGGTGTGTGAGCAACGGGAGTTTTGAGGTTTACAGGTGCTAGAAGGGGTGTATGTGTCTTGACTCTGCTGAACGTAGCAAAACTGGGAAAAGCCTTACCTGTAGATGTACACTGCAGAGGAGACGAGAACGACCATAATAGCTACGCCTGCCACAACTCCAACAATGATGGCAACTGGAGAGTCCTCACGCCCCACTTCTTCAAAAGAAGACGAAAGAGCCCAGTCAGTGAAAGGTAACCATACTGTGAAGACGTTTTTTTTTCTCAACCATTGCCCCTCTGCTTAATTTATACTGTGTTCTCTTATCAATGTGACTTTCTGGAGTGGTATCAGACCCAGGTCCTGTATGCTCTACAGAGCCCTGCTGTCCTGCTTTCTAGAACCTCTCCACTGAGGGATCTGACCTCTTCTTTTGGCTTGGATCTATACAGGCTCTTACCCACTGAGTTACTACTAATTTACAGCATGGAAATGAAGAGCAAGCTCAATCTTCTCCATAATGACACCTATTTTTGAAAGTGGTGTGTAATGCAGACAGTGAAATCCAAAATAGTTTTCTTACCTAGCCTTTCATCTGTGCAGAATGGTCCTGTGTACAATTCTGAACACTGACAGGAGTGGGGAGAGTTGCTGTTGGTAGTTTCAGAGCAAACTCCATCATTCTTACAAGGATTTGGCATACATGGTCCACCTAGCAAAAAAAGAAGAAACACTTCAGGCTTTCTGATAATCCAATCCTGAGAGAATTGTTCTTGCTTAGATTATACTGACTCCTAATGCTGAATATTCCCCGTATTTTAAGGTGTGTTACTTGTACTTGGCAAGAGGAATAAGGGAAACACTGGTTCTACGATTAAATATCAGAGTAAGATCCCTGGTATGCTTTTCTTCTGTACACACTCTGCTGCAATTATCCCCAACCCAGTGATGTCCTAAAGCAGTAAGTCAAGACTTCTTAGCATCAAAGACAATGTGATAGCAGTTGACTCACTCCTGTAGCATCCACGACTGTAGTTTGAAATGCCACAGATTTCATCGGACCCACACACTATGTCAGAGCAGAAGACAGTGGAGCTTTCTGTGCACTGGCATTTCTGAGAGCAGTCATCAGTGGTGAATGTTTCTCCAATCTGGAAGACAGCAGTTAAATGTTAAAAAATATCAACTAAAATCAGCCAGAAAATCTTTGAGCAGAGCCCTGGGGCCCCATGCTATTCTCTCTGATGCTCTCCTGTAAATGGCAACAGGGCAGATTATTTTTTTTTTTTTTGGTAGTTTGTACAAAAAAGAAAGCAAGCAGTTTACTAATCCAGATCCTTGAAACTCAAGGATGGCCCAAGAAAGAAGGTAAAAGAAGTGTATGGGATATGAGATCCTAGCCTCAGGTGGACTACATGTGCAACCAACAAGCCCTTAGCTGTTGCTGGAGATAAGAGAGAGTGGCTGGTGCAACACATGATGCCTTCAAGGCAATGTGGAAAGGCCATGTGTCTTTTTTCTGGCAAGTGCCAGCTGTTTATAGCAAGTGTTTGCCTCCTCCCATAAAACAATCTTTACCAGCTTAGGCCTTTTCTGTAGAAAATCTCCAGTGTTACAACAGAAATCTATGAGATTATGAAGCTCTTGTATCCTGCAATGCCAATGGAGGATTCTCCATGTTCCTCAGAGTCCAGCCTTGCCTGAGGTTCTATTCATGTTATAGCCAGTTCTCACTCTGCCTACACCACTCTTCACTGAGAGGAGAGGGACCACAGTGACTGTCAGAATTTCCCCGTAACTGGTGTGTTATAAGCTTTAGAGCATATGAGGCTATTATTTATCATAATAAAGGTGAAGAATTAACATGGAGGTCAGAGCGTAATCATATACTTTCTCCAAGTGCCTGCCTTGAGTATTCTGGCAGGCAGACTTTCAGAGGCAGACCAAGTGATCTACTCTCTCTTCTCTTTCCTGCACAGACCAGAATTGTATTAAACAATTGTTCTTTGTTTCTAAAGCAAAATTATGTGCCGAGGAGAATGAGGAGATTGTAAAAATAATTAGCAGAAGAAAATATTGTTTGGTGCTGCGGGAGCTGTCTGACCCACAGGGAGACTGTACCTCATAATACTTGTTAAGGTACGTGCAGCCACATTGTTTGTAAGGCACGCAGTCAGAACCGCTAAGAACAAAGCCAGGGAGACATTCACAGCCTTCAACACAAGGTGATTCACATTCCAAGGGGCTGGTGAAGTCGTAGCAGGATGCTGGGCATGCAGACGTGCACGAGCTGTAGTTGCTGTTGGCAGGACATGATATAGCTGTAAAAATAGGGAGAGTCCGGTTATAGCAGGCTGCTGCGCGTTGCTTACACAATGCCCTTTGATAACCAGAGGATGTTACCATTTTATAGGGGGCAATACAACAAACACACACACACACAGATCTGCACGCCTGTATAATAGTATTGAAGCTGCAAGTAAAGCACTCCAAAAGTCAGGAAATGCATCATCAAAGCTATTTGTTTGCTACACTCTAATTCCTGGTGCTTGCTGCAAATAACTTCTCACACATTCAGGGCAGCCACCCCTGCAAGTTCCAGAACTGTTTAACAACTCTGGGAACTGGGTTTCACCAGGAATACGAAGTCATCTAACTATGGGTGATGCAGGGGAGGTATGGTTTAATGAATCTCCCAACTTGAAAAAAAAAAAAAAAAAAAGGGAAGAAGAAAGACAGAAAGAAAACAATAGCTAAATACCAAGAAAATGCTGGATGACGCACGGGGGTTGAATGAAGTACAGATGTTCTGTCACCTATATTGTCTGCTCGAAACGCACAGAAGAAAATTACCATGCTCCGTGGAATGAAATTTGTCACACCAGGAGCAGACGGGAGCACACGTGCTACGGCGTTTTTAGGCCTGTATCCCATGGAGGGAGACAGGATAGCTATTTGTAGTGAACACCTGGAAGCCATGAGCAAAATGAGAGGACTTTTAATTTGATTATGGGACATGGTTATGAGAGGAACTGGTCCCTGCCCAGTGACATAGCAAGGAGAGGCAGGCGCTTCCTTGAAAAAAAAAAAAAAAAAAAAAGGGAAAAAAGCTGTGATTATTGTAGATTTCAGCTAATTTTTTTACTCTAAAAGATTTGGAGCTTTTAGCTGAATCTTTTTTTATATTGAAATTTCACAGACAAGAAAAAAAGAAAGAACTAATATGTTTTGTAGATTTTAAAAGAGATTGAAATGAATTTTTTTCTTCAGATTTGTGGCTTTTGATGGCCTGCAAAATTTTAACTTCTTTGCCCACTTGGGAATGGGGACATTTTTTTTTCTCTCACAAAACTTCTGACAACAGAGGAGCTGACCTCTCTGCTTTCCTAAGTAGCTTTCTAAGTGGGGGTCTAAATGCAGAAGTCAGCATAGGACACAAAAGAAAGGCCAGAAGAGCAAGTGTGCAGGCTAAACTGTGAACAGTGATTGAAGTGTGAATCAACGTGCTTTTACTCCCTGAGAATCTTTGTTCCGTGGTACATCTAGGAAAAGCCTCAAATCTCATATTTTGAGAGTCCTTTAGGCAGAAACCATAATTTCTGTATCTTTCTGTGCTTACCACAAACTGTGTGTTGCCTCCAGCCTTCCATACGGACTCCTTGCTGCTGACAAGCCAGCACATATTCCTCCAGACTGCGACATAAGGTAGTGTCATCATCTCCTTGCACACACACATCAAACAGGCAGCTCCTGCGTGTGACATGAGAAAGCATTCATTCCCAATACCTTTGTTATTGTTTATTTTCAGCTGCTTTTCCACCTGGCTCTGAGTTACTTCTGTTTTCCTGTATCTTGCTGACAGGAAAACAGAGGAATAAAAAAATCCCAAACCTAAGAGCAGCCACATGATTGGGAATATCAGGTGATCTGTTGTGCAGGCACTGCTAACATGTGAGGTATTTATATATGAAAAAGCAATAAAGACGTACCTGACTGTTTGTCACAGTAAGTTATTCTTTGCTATCTGCTCCTGGTTTGGGCTAGCATGGCTGTATCTTGCTTACAGAGCAATTTTTAGTGCTGCTAAGTCTTATAGCTGGACTACACATTTCTTTCAATACTTTGTTCCCGTCCATATGCCTTGAATATTGACACAGAATTCTTTTTGTTTGCCAGTGCTACCTGCTCAGCTTTGCTCATCATCTGAATATCCATGGACTGATTTTTGGAGGCATTGATATCTGAGATGGGATCTGCAAGTATGCAGCACCTCAGAAAAATCAGGCAACCACTAAGAAGGTAAAACAGGCTGCTCAACTAATTCTAGAATGAGGAGAAAAGCATGTTAAGAACTGAAGCCAGTGGTTCAGTTTATTTGGCTTAAGATTCTTCTCACAAGTAAGAGGGACTTTGAAGTGGGCATTAGCTATCTTTAAACATTAGTTACAACTATATGACTTAAGAAAACTGGCAGCTACTTGGCAATTTTACGATTTATGATGGATTAATGGTGAATGTGGGGATGAATCAACAGGTTTCATACAGCTCAAAATTAGGTGTGTAGGAGAGCAGCCATGAAGCACAGCAAGGAGAACTTTGTTGAAGATAATCGGGTTAGTTACTCTTCACTAATGTGTTTTTTGCACTTCTCCATGAAAGATTAAAGAAGTGTCACTGCCAGCTGCAGCCTTTGTGGCTATAGCATGGAGGCTACATTTTATGAAGCTTGAATTGCTAAAAGGTACCTGAGCCAAGTACCAAATTCTCACTGAATGTGGATGAGAATTGTGAGCACCTGGAAATCCCAGCTTACAGGTATAATGCTTAACAATTCTGCTTTACCTGTGTAGGAAAAGAGGAAAGCTACTTTCTAGAGCTAACAGAAAAGTGAAACTCTAAATAGATGGCCAAAGGCACTTACTATCCCCAACTACTATTAATACCCTGGAGACTGAAGACACAAAGTTCTTGACAGAACTAGCACCAAAATGATTTTGCAAATCGGGAGAACAACTGTCTGCAGTAGACACTTACGTGTAATAGAAATCTGGTGAGACCGCAGAATGACAATTTACGAAAGGACCTTTCGAGTCAATCAGGATTTGACATTTAGAAGTGCTGTTTTCTTGTCCCAGCTGATTTTCACTGCAGCCTTGGAAGAGCCCTGGATCTGGTTCCTCCTCAGACTCATTTTTGGAATTGACATCTCGTCTGGAAGTAAAGTTATTATGAAACCATCAGTTCTCTGTACATCCAGCATTCACAGTACTGCTCTCCAAGTAACGCCACAAGAGTACTACTGCCTTGTGATGTAAGTGTAAGCGTAAGCTTATTTTTCCCTCATGATTTATCCTGAACGGGAAGCAGATAGGTGAAGCAAATCAAGAATGTACTAGAACATTTCCTACTGTCTTAGAGTTTTATGAATATTTAAGCCAAAAATGGATAGCTGTAATTATCTCTTTGGAAATTCTGCATGACACAGGCTTCATCCAATGCTTCCTTCATCCAATCTATTCAGTAAAACTTGAATTTTAGCCAGAATGATGCAGTTGGAATAGACCACTGTTTCTTGGTCATACGTTCACTTCCACTGAACAGCTGGCTGCATGCCTGAAGTGCCAGAATTCTCCTGTAGGGACGGCCTCCAGAGCCCCTTCATGCTCAAAACTACCCTACATGCTGCTTTCTACTATTCTGGCAGACAAGTTTTTGCAGCCAAATTATATCCTGACAGCTAATACAATTCCATTTACGTGCTGAAAAAGTTCTGTGTTAGTGGCTAAGCAACCTCGAGAGGTTGAGAGGAAGAAGAAAGACCAGAAATAAGACAGTGTAGTTATTCCTGGATATTAAATATGGCTTAATTCACTCAATCCCAGTGGCTGTGCTTGCCGTAGATATTAGGTAAAAAATTAAGTACCTGAGACGAGAAGTTTTTCTTTGTAGAGGAACTTTCCAGCTCTCACCAAAGCTATTCACATTTTTCACCCAAACACCTTCTGGATTTGTGAAGTCATTTCTGTATCTGTCATCAAAGTTACCACACAAGCCTTCCACTCTGTTTCTGTAGGTGTTGGCCAGCTTTATATCTAGGGAAGTTCAGAAGGAAAAAAAAAGCCTTTACATAGGAATCTTTGCTCCTGAGTGTATGGAAGAGGTGGAAAGCAGTGCCAAGTACTGCATTTCATGATTCAGATTGGAGTTGGTCACACGACATGGGTCTACACATAGGACTGTTGCTGTGCTCTGCCACATGGATCATGAAAAAAGTAATTATTTGCACCTAATAAATTATATAACATGGCATCACCACCTGAGTGCTCTTAGTACACTTAGTGCATACTGCTTACTGCTTTGCAACAAACTGAATGCAGCACCCGCTTTATGCCCTTCACTTACAATCCACTTGTGCATTGAGATACAGAATCCCTATAAAACAGACCTTTTATTTCTGCAGATGGAGTTTTAGGATTTGGAATGGTGGTCATGTGTATAAATGGCCTGGCACTTTTGCCATATACTCAGAAATAACATGGCTATATTCTATTGTAAACCAGAAGAAACTGTTATGAACAGCGGAGGTAATATGTGTTCAATTTACATGAGTGAGTTGTGTATATGGGATAGAAGAGTCCTGATGAGAAATGCTAAATAATGGGATTATTCGGAATAGGCTTGGGAGGAAGCATGTAGAAGGATGCACTCACAAAACATTGTGCTTTAATTTTCTGGAAGAATCATAGGCTCAAAGAGTGAATGTTTCTAATTTTGCCTTAGCTTTACACCTCCTCTGGGATGAGAGCATTTTTAGAGACAGTGCATAAATATTCCTGTACATTGTCTTAGTGTCACTTACCTGCATTTTGACTGCCATCAAAGCTCACGTATAAGCCAAAATCTGTCTCCAGGTAAATTCTTGTTGCCCTCTGATATATACGAATACCTTCATGAGGATGAGCAGGGGGTCTCACCCTCACACCATCCAACTAATAGGGAAAGAATAAGTTAAAATTCATAATATATAGGCCAAATTAAAATCTGACTTCAGTATAGGTAAATATATGATAAATATAACAAATAATTCAACCAGGTAAAAAACTCTCACTTTTTTTAAAATTGACAAAATCATGTATTTAAGAGAGTGATCTGGACACAGTATTTTCATGTCATCCTAAGAGATTTCTACTATTGAACTAAAAATGTGCACATGAATGAAAGAAATTAAATTTTCCTACCTTTATTCACACTTTTCTTTTCCCTACCACTGATAAAAAATTATATGGCTTTATTGTAAGCCTTGGGGTATTTGGGATTTTATTCCTAAATCTCTATATATTCATTTATTTGTTTGAAGTAGAATTATATCCTTCATAGCTATAGAGGAAAAAAGACTCAACAGAACTAAAAATCACATTTGTGGTTGCCCCGTAGCACTACTGTAATAATATAGTTAGCTTTAATACTTAAATTCTTCAGAACAGACATTTAATACTCGAAGGTGTTTTACTCTAAGGGAGAGCTTTTCTCTGTGCTCTGCAGTCAGTGAGAGACTTACCAATAGCTGCTTGTTCTGCCTGAACCGCACTGTGTGATTGTAAACATTGATGAGAATCTCTTTCAGGTAAGTGATGTGTCGACTTCCATGGAGAGGATAGTTGGTGCCTTCAATGCTGAACTGCGTCAGAGTATCAGGTAGGTCAGGGATGGTCTGAGCCAGAATATATGTGTATTTCCCTTGAAAGTGGTGCACCAGACCATCGAAGGTGATGTAGTGTGGATCGCCCATGACCCGGCATTTCCCAAAACCTAAAGAAGCAGAGCTTCGTTACTCTCCAGTCTGAATGTGCACATACCAGATCCCAAGCATGGATCATTTTAACATAAGTTAGATGAAAACGATTGCTGGTAGCATGCAGGTCTCTTAAACTAAAGACAGGTGCTCAGGCATCACCCGAGTTAACAGACACTCAAATGGAGAGACAGCCAGAGAAACTCATTCATCTGCTGAGAACCAGTGTGAGCCAACTGAACTGAAGCAGAACATTAGGGTTTATAGACTTTATACAACTAAGCTGTGGACATTGGTCCTCTGCAGAGGAATGACTGGGCCACACAGCATGGTTTGCAGTATGCTCTTCGAGATGTTGGTCTCATAATCCTCAGCAACATGACGCTACAAAATTATTGGGACATGAAATGCAACGTCTTAATTATGGCTGGCTCACTGCTGTCACACTGATTTCTCCTGAGATTACTAAATTGATCACTGCATTCATCAGACCTAACAATCAGATGTAGCGACTATGTCTAAGTATTCTCCTTGATCATTGAGCAGAGGACAAACCATTATCCCAGGACCAAGGCTCTCCTAAAGACTGCTGGGGTGCCTCTGCTGTGGTATTTTGCCAACATGGAGCAGGAGGAGGATGGATTTGCATTATGCTCTTGTACTGATCATCAATACAGTACAACCTATGCCATACCATTCTTCAAAATTGAAGTGTAGAGTTACTAGGCAACAAGCTATGGCCTAAAACATGTAATTTACCCAGAGAATATGGGAACCAAGGTTCTCTGACTAGCCTATTACATGTCTTTTCAGATTTGCCTTTATTTTTTCTGTTCTTGAATTAATGTACAATGGAAAAAAAAGAATCATTGCCAATGAACTCACAAACATTGGTGAGTTTTAGCTTTATTATATGCAATGCAAATCTTATTTTTCTTTTCTTTTTATTTACTGACTGAAATGTGAAATTTCTAGATTTAATTAATTTCAAATTCTTGTTCCTCTTCCCTTTACAAATTCTTTGTCTTGTACTGGAACTTTCAATTCTGAGAACTGAGCCCTTTTTATGTTTGATAAAGCGTCATCAATAGCACTGTCAGAGCTTCCTTCTTTCCTGTGGAAAAGACTGGAAGTGCCATGGAAGAAAGAATAGACACCAATATCCTTCCTCCTTCTCCAGCCCTCATGGTACACCAAGTGAAGACCTGCCTGCACATACCTGTTGGATTGCACTTGTGTTTTCCATTTTTGATCACGCAGGTTTCTTTAGAATCACAGCTATAGTTCTTACATTTGATGACACCGTTCTTCTGACACTGGCATCTTTTGGTGCAGTGTGGAGTTATCCAGGTCTCCCCAGCCTGGATGGAAGTTGTGTTAATAATATGTTACCAAAGTGCTCAGCTTTGCAGTGCAATACAAGTTCAATAGCAAAGGGTGTGCGGGGGTGCCCAGGTGCAACATGTCTAGTTGGCAAATCCTGAGGTAGTTTCACCAAGAACCTGGGAGGGGGATCTCAGTCCATTTATCTTACTGTCTTCAACATGAGAATTCAAAGACAAAGCAGGACTAAGACAGACTGCTTGAACTCTGATCAATTGACTAGTTTAGAATATGCCTCAATTTTGGCCTCAGATGCAGAGTACCAAGATCCTGCACCTCCTCATACCTGAGCCTGCAGTTTTTACTGATCAGATGAAAGGTATTTGAGAGGTAGACCCTGACGATATCTCTCTCTCTCTCATTCAGATGGACAGGGGACCAATTTTCTACAAGTTTTGCAGTCAGAGATTTGCTCCACAAACTACTTACACTGTAGTAATTGTTGTCATCATCTCTGCAGCCACAGTTGCTCAGAGGTACACACTTGCCATTACTGAGCACATAATTATCATCACACTCACAGCCCTCTGTGCACTTCTCTGTCTTCTCACAAAGGGAAGAGGCAAAAATGTCATTGCATGTTGATGGGCAGCTGGAGACACAGTTCGTGTAAGAGCTGTGAGATGGACAGGGCAATGCTGTGTGGGTGAAGAGAATAGAACCAGCGTTATTAAATTCATTTAGAAAGTGCACTGCGAACACATGTGCCTGCCTGAAAGCTACAACATGGCCTGGAAAATGGTAGTATAGAATTGCCTTTTAACAGCTGCTTTTGATCATCAACCAGGTTTGATTTTTTTTTATGTTTTATTTTAACACCCAACAAAACCAAAACAGAAACCCTCTCTGGAGCTGCTGATTCAGTTCTATTACAAGTATGCCAAATCATTCAGACTCAGTATTCCAGTTCAACTGCAAATGGGCACTGTTACAAATGAGAATCTTTAGGGCAAATTCCTTAGAATGTTCAACCTTCCAGTGATGCCAAAGAGGTGTATATCTAGCTTAACCACAGACAAGAACAACCACATGCAAGAACAACAGATATGCATTGTCAGAGTGAAGAGATTCATCTAGCTCCATATCCTATTTCTGCCAATGTCTAGAGATGCAAAAGGGGACAGTTCAAGAAACAGGGTAGCAGGACAAAGGGTTCATTTGTCCAGTATTTTCTTCCACTTGTGGCAAGGAGGCAACTAGGAATTTCTGATGGTCCTATTCAAGATTCATCTAGCTTGTTTTTTAGCCAGCTAATTGTATTATCCTCTACAATGTTCTGTGATAATTAATTCCACAATGTATAACTAAATTGTGAAAAAAAAAACAGCAAAAAGAAACCTACTATGTAATCTTTACTTGATTCTACATAATTTGTTTGTAGCTTTGTTGAATGGGTGCAGCGAGGCTCATATACTGGATATTAATCCGAGAACACAGCCTTTAAGAAACTGGCCAAATTGTCGGTTTTCATTCAAAACACAGTGAGCGGCATTGAGCTCTGTGTCCTAACACAGTATCACTCTTTGTTTTAGCCTTCTGATTATATTATTTCTCCATTTTAGGCTCCCTGCAATGTCTCATGGTGCTCATTGGGCTACTGAAGGCACTCCACATGACAATCCATAATTCGTCTAGTCCAGAGCTATCACTGGGTTTAGCTCAGCCTGAACACAGTTCAGTGCAACAATGGAATCATAAAATCATAATAATAGAATTGTATTTTGTGAGAATTCGGGGTTAATTTTCTTTTACACAACTTGTTCACCTAATATTGCTAATTTGCCTTCCAAGTTTCAGTGTTTTCACTTGCTTGTGCACTTACGACAGAATGTGCTATTCCTCCATATAATGGTGATTCCATGACTCCTGCAGGTGTCCACGTAGAATTGAACTATGTCACAGAGGGCAGACTTCATGCCATCATACTGGCACATGTCATAGATGCAGATCTGTATGAAGTCTTCAGGGTTGACTAGATTATGACACGCTTTGAACTTGTCTGATTTTAGGACATTGCACTGGCTTTCAATGACTGGTTTACTCTCAGCAGTGCAAGGAGGACCATCATCTTCTCTTAAGTCTAGTAAACAGCTGCATGAAAGCACAGACACAGTTGCATTTAAGTTTCAAAGGCATATAAAAGAGACTGAAACTGAACATTTGTTTCTACTGAAAGGTATTAAACAAGTAACACTAGAGACTACAGTCTTCTTTTGGTCTATGCATGAAAGATTAGGCAGAATTTGACCTGCCCAGCAACCACCATGCTGCATCTGACGCTTGTTACTCTCACTGATCTTGCCCCTGACTAGAGGATTGACTTCTCAGCTTTAGCTCGGACCTGTCTTGTCACTGAAAACTTGTGTGATGATCTGGACCCTCAGTGGACCCTGGCTTCCACACTTGGGCCTGCCCTGCTTGGGTAGTGTGGGATGGGTCCTGGCTGGTGAGAACACTGTTCTCTCGGCTGTGTTATCACACTTGGCTCCCTGTCCCTTGGGGAGCAGCTGGACCTCACTGTTCCTCAACACTGCACCCCAGCACCAGGTGTTTCCAGTGTAAAATAAACACTGTGGACTGCTCCAAAACCTAATTCCCCAAGTCTGTATGTAGATCAACAGAATGGCTGGGGCTTCCCTCTGGCCCATCCAGTGGTTTCCTGTGGTGTTGGCATTTTTTTGAGCTTCAAATTGAGGAAGAAAAGCGTCTCATATACACTGCTTATATTTAACAATGGAGCAAACAGTCAAAGCAATTGAATGGAGACTGTTTATCGAAGGAAAATGGAAGGTAAGAAAAGAAGTTATATTTACCCTGCATCACTGTCTTCCTCCACTTTCCAGCTATTTCCAAACTGTGTGACATTGACGAGTGTACCATTGGGCAAGACCAGATCATCTGTACGATCATCATTGAAGTTACCACACATTCCCTGTACCTGCAAATGAACAGGAACCATACATATTCTAAGCACAATCTGTTCTACATCAGCTTTCCCAATAACTTCTTATTCATTGCCTATGAAACAATGTGACCAAATCACCAACAACAACCAATCTTGTACCAGAAATTTCAGGCATACTCACTAGTGTCTGACTGCACCCATGGAGAAATAAAATAGGAACTGCAGTAAATTGGTGGTTCCCTAAGGCTTCAAGGCATTTAATGCTATAAGTTGGATGCAATCCCCTAGCCAGGTCACTTTCTTTACTTACTCTTTTGGAACACAAGGAAATTTTCGTGAAGAGAAAAAAATAAAAAGGAAAAAATTACACGTTACAATACAGCTACAAAGATGCAATAGCAAAACACTGGATTAAAAGAAATTAAAAATAAATGCACAAAGCAGAGGTTTTGAAACAGTGCCAGATGTTTACGTACTAAATCTTACCTTTGAGAAATAAGAGTGTGGGAGGGTGATTTCCAGATGGTGATTGCCATCGTATTTCACTATCACACCAAAATCAGTTTCCAGTACTATAAATTTGCCAACGTTTCCAATGGACACGCCTCGCAAACGGTTCTCCATTGGAGTGTAGACTCTCTCATTGTTCAGCTGGAGAGACATGTCATTTGTCAGTATGGACATTCTTTCATGAAAGCTTTTCTGCTCACAATCTATATTCCTTGCACTGCTGACAATTTCTTTATGACAGTTTCATCTCCGTTACACTTCCACCATTGCATATTCCAACTATGAGTTGCAGGAATCAGCCTTTTAGCTGAGGAGAGCTGGGCAGGACTCATGGCCTGTGCCTTTAACAGGGAGCTGGAAAGATCCCTGAGAGTGAGGAAGCTCTTACCCACTCACCCACAGCATCCTCTGCCTCCAGTACTGCTACATGCTATTCTAGACCAATACAGTATAACTTGCTTTTCCTCTGCTCTTTTTAGCCAGCTATAGGTGGTTGAGTTAACAACAGCTATTGAAGTGGGGAGCCCCATTCTTTACTTCAGGCAACAATTCTTCGACCTGAAGGCTCTGAGCTCCATCTCCAAGATATAGCCAATAGAGCAGTAAATCCAAACCAAAAGCCTTGGCAACTAGTGAGAAATTATATTTCCCAATAATATCCAGTTAATTGAGGTGCCCACAAACATACACATACATATTCCTGAGGAAACATGAAGACCCTTTCTCCTACAACTGCCGTAGTGAACTCATTTTAAGATACTTCTTGCCAAAATAAAGAGCACCATCACCTACCAGGATTCCTTGGTTTTTCTGAAGGGTGATTCGTACATCATACACATCTACATAGACTTCTTTCAGGTATGTGGCCCCTCTTAGTCCTCTGTCTTCATTCTTGCCAAGGATGGTTATAGGAATGATACTGTTTTTGTTGACTACCTCAACTAAGGTGTAGGTGCAGGTACCCACAAAAGTGTACATCAGTCCATCAAAAGTGAAATAATGGGGATCTCCTGCGACTTGACATGTTGCTTGACCTGAAAGTAAAAAAAATAATCTAAGAATTTTGAACTGGATTTCACCATGGACTCAGCTGACAAAAGATGTTTGAATTAGTGCAGCAACCTAATTCCTGTCATTACTAAGTGGGCAAACCTTCACAGTGTTCTCTCAAATTCTTGCCAGTGCCACATTTATTTGGAAACAAGAAATTTCCAGAAAGTGTCTCCTAAATTAAATTTGCATATTATGTACAAACTGGCAACTTAGCAGCAAAAGAACCTCTTTATGCATTTCTATATGGTGTTGTAGGCATTATTTATGGTAGTTGAGAGTAATACAGAGCTTTTCTATATAACTATATAAAAAAAATCATAACTGTATGTATAAATATAGATCAAAATAGAAAAGTAAATAAGTTTGCATCTATATACATAGGTACTTAGTGCACTTGCCATCACCCAGACTCTCAGAAATGCAGTTCTCAATTATTACCAAATTTAGATCTTGCAGCACTGGTGATTTGGGACTTGAATTTGTATTATCAAGACAAAATGAATGCAAGTGACCTTGCAAGCTTCTGGGTAGCATCAGTTTTTGCTGATATCTGCTACAACAGAAAGGGGTCTGTGCTTGCAAGACACATCATTGTGTCTTTTCATCTCTTAGCACTGGCAGCAATCACTTGGGACTTCATTGCCATCACGTATGAAAAGATATTTAAATAAAGCTAGGAGGAGAAGAAGGATCTAATTACGGAATTGACATTGAGAACCATTTTCAGGCAGAATTTACCATTGGAATGACAGCCCAGCACACCATCCTGAATACTGCATTCTTCTCGGACTCCACACTCCCAGGGTGTGCATGTGATGTTGTTTTTAGCCTTGCAGGTGCAGCGTTCAGTGCAGGAATTATTGGTGAACCAGCTTTCATCCAGCTGAGTGGAAAAAAGAGTGTAGAAGTATATACTATAATACAAATTGGACGGTAATACCAAAAGGGACAATCAAATTACTAGTATTTAAATGACCATTATACTTAATCATTTGGGCAACTGTAGCCACATAGCTCACAGATTGAAAAGGTTGGCAAAGTGAGTCTATTTTGTGATTATTAATGACATAAATAATAACTGTGTTAGTGTTATTAACATCTTTTTCTCTCATGGTAATAAAGAATGAGAAGCCTTGTTCTTTTTTTTTTTTTTCTTTCTTTAAATATCTGAGGTAACTTGCCTGGTGATACTGATTTTTTTCATCAACACAACCACAGCTGCTTTCTGGCACACATTTGTCTCCGCTCAAAACGTAGCCTTCCTTACAGAAGCAACCTTCCACTGGTAAGGAACTGCAGGAATCAGCTGCTGAGATGTTCAAGCAGGTAGAGGGACACCTAGTACCACAGCTCTTGTAGATGCTGCCTCCAGGACAGGACATTGCTGGAGAGAAAAAGGAAAAATAAGATCACTCAAAAGAGCAAAATCATGATAAAAGTTTTCCTGATGCTTTCACTGTTTGCTCTGGAAAATATACAAAAATTGCTGTTAGAAATTCTGACACTGGGGAGTGCTGTGTACAAAGTATTTTCTTGCAGTGTGAGATAGGTGTTTTTCGGTAGAGGTGGGTAAGAGAGGTGGGCCACCCTGCACATCACCTAATGAAGGAAGTCAAACATTGTAGGCTTGCTTTGAGGTAGGTCTGATGTGATTATACAGGACTAATTTTGCTTGGTTCAGTAAACCTTTTTCTGCAGGTTTAAAGACATATAGTTACTCCATTCTCTTCCCATACCAGCTGATAGGGCCCCATTACTGTACTTCTTATTTGAGCACCTGCCATGTATTTCAATATAGAACTAAAAATCAAAATCCATCTTTCACTGAGACCCCTTGAGGAAAATATATTATACTGTCATGTCCCTCCTGCTCATGGTAGACTTGGGCTTCTATCTCTCAAAGCAAGGAAAGACATTACATTTTACAGAAATCCTGAGGCATTTGTCCATTTCTGTCATCTAAAAACCCTACATATGACTCTTATTTACTTCTGTCCCTGCAGCAGGTTCTCTTAGTCCTGTCAGGCAATTACAGCCAACGACTCCAGTCACCTATCCAGAGTACCTGCTCTTTGTCAGGTTCTTAATCGAGTTTTTATTGGGTTTGATGGAGGGAGCACTTGAGAGTCAATCCTCTTAATGTGACTGAGTCTTCTCTATCACTTTAATCAAGCCATAGATATTTAGATCCTGGGCTATGGCCTCAGACTATGGAGTGTGGGTGTCTATAGCTTTAATCTGATGTGGAGGGTAGAAGCTCATTTCTTGCTCTTTCTATATATGAATTCTGCATGCTCTGTCCTAGGGCTAATTTAGTGGGTGCTTTAAAGCCATTCTAAAGTTACAGTAATTATTTTTCCAAACTTAGCAGCTCCTGGAATCTCTCAATAGTTTTTACAGTTTAATTTCAATGCACAGCTTATTGTTGATCATAGAAAAAATGAAACAGAAAAAAAAGGTGCAAATCTGGAGAAGGTAATACAATGGTAATTGGTATAATCAAAATTACAGTAAAATTACAGTAAAAAATGCAGTAAAAAAACCATAGAGAAGAGTTATGGTTGACCTTTAGAGGACTTCTTTCCTCCAGATATGTACTTTGTGGATAAAAAGTCCTTTAGATGATGTCTGGCAAGCACAAAACTGCCCAGTGCTGCATAAAATCAGCACCAGTGGAACCCCTGGAAATCTTTATTCTAAGAAATATGAGTTCATTATATTAAATTTGCCATAACGTCATGCTGAAGAGAATTCATTGTGAGATGGGTGACTATGCTTGATTTCTTTGCTTTATAGAGAAGTACTCGTAAACTTCCTAAAAACAACTGTTTCTCAAGGTCTCTTAATAAACCATAAGCCATCGATAGGCATTTGTGTATGGAGGACTACCAGCTCCGCTTAAATTGAGGATGGTGGATTTTCAGTGGAGCAAAGAAACAGTTATTTCCCCAGTGAGAAAGCTCACATAAGATACAGTTGAATGCAGTCAAACTTTTCCAATAAACTAATAGTAGTAAATAATTAAAACTTTAAAGATTAGACCTACACGTATCTAAATGTTTATGAAAATTAGTGTTTTATACAAATAATGGAATGGTGCTGAAACTGAAGTAGGCTCAAGACTCGACAAAAGATAGACTATACTCAAAACATTACATAAAATGAAGTAACATACATAAAAAAAGATAGAGGAGAACGTGCATACTTCCAGAATAGATATTTATAAGCCACAACACTCACGGCAAAGAGTAGCATTCCTCCACTCTATGCATATCCCAGCATTGATACACGACTCAGCATAGGCCTGGAGTCCATAGCATAAGGATGTTGCCTGTCCGTCAGTGAAACACATGTCATAAACACAGTTTTCAAAGAACTTCTCCGGAGGCACCTTGGTATGACAATCCTTGAAGATTCCTGTAAATCAAGAAAGGTATATAGAAGGACAGAAAAAAAAATAATAAAGGGAATGAAAAGATCTCCACCACCATCTCTTTTCTGTCGTGGCAAATGTCTTGTGAGTACTCCAGGCTAACTTTGTTTAGTAAGTTAAACCAACGCTTGAAATGGGGCTTTTACAATGAGACTTGGCCCTCCTAATCAGACTTTCTTCTTTTTGCATGATTGTTACTGCATAGCTTCCAGAAATTAAGAGTTGCTGGCTAGGCAAGCCACTAATTCTGGACAACTGCATGAGCTCCCCAATGCAGGGAATATCTACAGAATTTCAGATAAAGTATCTGTAATACATTCAGTAATAGTGCCCTCTGAAACATTTCAGATAAAGTATCTGTAATACATTCAGTAATAGTGCCCTCTGAATTTTTTCTTTTAGTAAACAGAGTGCAAGTCACTATAAGGTAAAGAGCACCTATGGCTCCCTGTGCACATTGTCAGATAGACTTCATGGACACATTGGCACTGTCTGGTTGACAAATCTTGACCAAGCACCTATGAGTTTTATGTTGGTCTTTCACACTGGAGGTTTTATATGCTTCCAATGTGAGCTCAGAACAACAGACTATAGAGAGGGCTCAACACAAGCTTTAAAGCACTTCATCACATGGTTCATACTACCTGTTGGGTCTGTGATCATGCCGCATGCTGTGTTCTTCTTTGCCTCACTCTCCTGCACAGGATCACATTGCTCTTCTGTCCCACTCGAGCAACTGGGAAAAGCAAGCAAAATCAAGTGTATGTTTCACATCTCCTACTACCTGATTTTCAGTGGAAGATTGACACACCCTGCACAACAGGGTGTATTTTATTAGGCACAAAGCTTTATCCAGTCTCTTTGAAAAGCTGATGCCAGCCTTATCACTGAAGGGACTCCCTTTTTGATGCCTTCTGGGTTATTCAAAGGCCTATTCTTAGCTGATAAAAGACCCATGGGATCCAATCAGTTATGTTTTCCAATCAGGGAACTGGACTGAGATTCCATCCACCCTCACACTCAGCAGATAGTTCCTGCTTTGGAAAACAAGACTTAAAGCACACAGGCCCTCTTCTCATTCCCTGTTTAATATAAAGGGGCCACTCCCTACTTTTAATGGGCAGTTGGAAGGTGTAAAATGGGACTGGATGACAAAACCAGTGAGTAGTTTGTAGAGTTTGATTCGCAAATACCATGTGATTAAGTTAATATACGTACCTGGTGTTATTCTCAGGTACAAGCCAGCTTTGTCCAAGATCGTTGGAATCACTTGCAACGTCACCATTGGGCTTCATGTTGTCATCATTTGGATCACCATTATAATTACCTGTGAGGGTAAAAAGCGATTTATGGGACACATGAAGTCTACATCTGTAGAAAAAACCTAGGTGTCAGCTGTAAAACAAATTACTATCAACTAGGGAGAGTATACATGCAACAGCAATGTGTACTGGGCATAGTAAGAAGGGCTCAATTGTGTTTTAGACGTTGACCACTGACAAGAGCTGCTGTTCAGAGAGACCTGTGGACTTGAAGTGAGAAGACTGTAAATTCTTATGATCACATCGCATAGAAGAAAGAATCACTTAGAAAAATCCAGCTTATTTCCTCGGATCCTACCTGTAGAATGTTGGACTAAAAATCAAAAGGTGTTTTCATACCATTATATTCTTAGGTAGATTTCCTGAATGGAAAATGTGAAAAACCCATGAAGAGATAACTGAACTAGGAAATTTCAGATCATCCAAATCAAAGAATAATCAGAAACTCACAAGATAAGCTACTCTTACAATTTCTATGATCCCATTTTTATCCTGAAGTACATTTCATATAATCACTTGGGTTTCAGAATGTTGTTCCAACTAAGCTTCCTCAAGTTCAGGCATTAGCAACATTGTTGATGAAAAGTTACTGGTCACTACTAATTCCAGCAAGCTCCTACTCTCATTAGCTACATAAGCCACCTGTGACTCTTACTTTGCTATCCTATTACAATAGAATTCCTTGCAGAACATGGTAGAATGTGACCTTTATGTCTAATCTTTCTCACAGGACTCTAAAAGGCCTTCATATTTTGCATCATATATAGCATTTAATATTCTGTAGTATTTGAATTTTGGAACTAAAGCATAAATTTTCTTTCTCACTAATGTCTGTCAGGTCAGGATTATCCATTTTGGATCCTTGTCATTGCTTTGGTTTAATGTTTTTATCTTAGCTAGAATAAAAAGTAGGTTAAAATAACCCTTTTCTTTCTTTATCTTTTATTTAATCTTTTCTTTTCCTTTGAACATATAAACATGATCATTCAGGTTGTATAAGTACCTCCTAAAATAGCACAGGAAAACAGCAGCAGGAAAGTTTGAGGATGTTGGCAGTAAGCTATTCTGAAGATTGCTCTCTGCAGTTGAAATAGCCTCAAGTTTTAATGATTCACAAAATGAAATGGTACAGCATTCTTCACACCCAACATAAGAAAAATACATCAGAATAGAAATAACAGAAAAATGTATTTGTAGAATTATTGACCAGATTCATGCAAATAATTACTCTTCCTAAATTTGAACTGTAGAACTGATGTGAGGGTTTTTTTATTTGGCTAAAAATGGTATTTGTAGTTATACCTCACAACATTAAATTGGATAGCATGTTACCAGGAATTTTGTTAGTAACAGTTCTGAGAAACTGAAAAAAATCTGGCACGTTTTCTTCACTGCTGTAAATTCTACATTTGTCCATTTGACAAGCACTAGTTGCATGGAGAATAAGTATGACATGCAAAGAAAAAAAGCTTACATAATCACCAGCCTCCGTAACACACTAAAAAGTGACTAACACACTAAAAAGTGACTAACACACTAAAAAGTGTGTAAGTATGACTTACCACAGAGGCCACAGAGCAGACCACTGTAAATAGAAGGCACAGAGACTTCTGCATAGTGATTTCCGTCATATCTCACCCACAGCCCAAAGTCAGTTTCCAAGAGAACATATCCACCACTGCTTTGAATACTGATCTTCTTTTCAATAAGTACAGGCAGGTTCATTCTGCTGCCATTCACCTGTACAACAAGTTGTAAAAGTTAGTGTATGGCTGCAGGGACTCTTACAACTGCAAGCAGCTGAAATACATTAGTGAAAGATGTGATCTTGTGCACAAGGTAACTGGAAGTAATTAAAGAACACTTAATCTGAGCAAATTTGTTGGACATTTCATTAAGAGAGGTACATTTAACTAATAAAAAGAGAAAGTTTGCTATGAACTGTACCATCAGAGAAAATATTTCATTATCTGAATGTCAGTTTAAAAATATTACATATGTCTTTTAAACAAGTATTTTCTTACATTCACTTTCTTGTTTTTCAGCAAAGAAATCTGGTGGCCATAGACTTCCACATTCACTGACTTCACATAAGAGACTTTGGTGTTGGCTCCTCTGTGCTCATTTGTTGTGGAGACATCAAAGTATGGGAGCATCTCCGAGACATTGCACACTTTGGAGAGGGTGTAAGTGCAATTTCCCATGAAATGATGAACTCTGTGGTCAAAAGTGTTATAATGTGGATCGCCAGAGGCACTGCAGGAAGCACGGCCTGGGAAGAAAGAAAGACAGAAAAAATCTCTCTGAATCTCTACCAGACTTCTACTGTTGCTTTGTTCCCACTTTGTTTTACTTAGTAATTGCTGCTCAGTTCTAACAGTGATGGCATCAGTCGAGAACATTCCAGAACACAGCTGAGCCTCCTGCCTTTATGGGTCTAACCATAAAGAATCTGTACTCTTATGTATCAGAAATCTATGGTAGAGGGTGAGTAAGAAGTGGACTTAGTGCTTAAAACTGAAGGAAAGGAGCAGCTAAAACTTCTCTTATATCTAAAATAAAAACAGAATTTGGAAGCTAAATTTATTTTAAAAGACTATAGCAAAAGACTATAAGACCTGTATAACAGAGGAAAACTTGCCATAGATAATGAAAAAAATATTTATGGACATGGCAATAAAGAGTATGTGAGATAACCATCAGGCAGCTAGCTGGTGGACTGTTCTCAAAAACCCAAACAATATGGCAAAACAGACCATGGGGAGGACATCGATAACGACTACTCAGAAAGAGTCTGACTGCTGAAGAACAATCCCACCAGTGTGACTGGGTGAGCAAGAAAAAGCTCGGACTCTGAACTATAAGAACTCGGTCACTTGGCTGTCACACCAGTATTAAGAAAACTGAGCAGTTATGACAGACAGTAAGAGATGAGGATGGGATGTGGCAGTACCTGAGCTTGGTGTGGGTGTTGCTGGTGGGTGTGGAGGCTGCGGTGTAGAGCCTGATGAGGAGGTTGTGGGTTGTGATGTCGATGGACCTGGCACAGGAGAGAGTTAGAGAAGATATGCATCAGCATGAGAGTATTATTGCAAGCAGCTGGTCCACCCTTCCCAAAAAAACAGCACTGTGAACACAGAAGCCCCAGGCAGGGATTGCACAATGATTCCTCAGCACAAATTTCTGCACTCGAGTGAGCTCCCAACAGCATTGCTGGATAAGAAAAGGACATGCGTAACTCCTTCACCAGAGACACTCTAGCCCGTAGCTGTAGACCTTCATAGAAATTGAACTAAACAGCTGCCACAAGAAGCAGAAAGTGGGCAGGGAGCATGAGAGTACCTGAGCTCGGTGTGGGCGCTGGTGGGGATGGCGTGCGTGGAGGCTGCGGTGTAGAGCCTGGTGAGGGGGTCGTGGGTTGTGATGTCGATGGACCTGGCACAGGAGAGAGTTAGAGAAGAATTACATCAACATGGGAGTGTAGTTGCAGGCAGCTGGTCCACCCTTCCCAAAAACCCAGCACTGTGAACAGAGATCGCAGGGATCGCACAGTGATTCCTCGGCAGAGATTTCTGCACTCGAGTGAACTTGAAACAGCATTGCTGGACAATAAAAGGACATGTGCACCTCCTTCACTACAGCCACTCCATCCCACGGGTGTTGGCCATGGAGGAAGTGAACTGAACAACAGCCACAAGAAGCAGAAGGTGGGCAAGGAGCATGAGAGTACCTGAGCTCGGTGTGGGTGCTGGTGGGGATGGTGTGCGCGGGGGCTGCGGTGTAGAGCCTGGTGAGGGGGTCGTGGGTTGTGATGTCGATGGACCTGGCACAGGAGAGAGTTAGAGAAGAATTACATCAACATGGGAGTGTAGTTGCAGGCAGCTGGTCCACCCTTCCCAAAAACCCAACACTGTGAACAGAGAGGCCCCGGGCAGGGATCGCACAATTATTCCTCAGCACAGATTTCTGCACTCGAGTGAACTCCAAGTTGTATAGCTGGATATAAAAGGACATGCGTAGCTCCTTCACTACAGCCACTCCATCCCATGGCTGTTGGCCATGGAGGAAGTGAACAGAACAGCTGCCACAAGAAGCAGAAGGTGGGCAGGGAGCATGAGAGTACCTGAGCTCGGTGTGGGTGCCGGTGGGGATGTCGTGCGTGGAGGCTGTGGTGTAGAGCCTGGTGAGGGGGTCGTGGGTTTTGATGGACCTGGCACAGGAGAGAGTTAGAGAAGAATTACATCAACATGGGAGTGTAGTTGCAGGCAGGTGGTCCACCCTTCCCAAACACCCCAACACCGTAACCAGAGAGGCCCCGGGCAGGAATCGCAGAATGTCATCCCAGAAAGAGCCCTGCCACTCAAGGGCTCTCCCATCAGCACAGCTGTGTGACAAAAGCAGATGAGGCGCTTCAGTACCTCTGCTCAGTGCCTTGTAATACATGAACTAAAGAGTGCCCGCAGGCAGTGCCAGTGCTCCAGTCTCCCAGAGCTAAGCCTGCTTGGGCACAGGCTGCACCACTGGCCTATAGGGCACTGCAAAGACAACCGCTGCTCCTGCCTGTAGCACAGCGGGCCGCCTCCCTGGGTGATATCTCTCAAGCCGCCCTTCCCCACGCCGAGCCTTGTACCTGCACCACAGGGTCCCTTCTCAATGGACAGATCATCCAATGCTACGTTGCTCCGGACATCTCCACCCCATTCTCCCTCCAGGACAATCTAAGGGAAAGCACGGGTCCCAGCGTTAGCTCCAGCCGCCTGTGTGAAGTGCCATTAGAGAGCACCGTTCGTCTCAGATGGCAGTGAGAGCCTGTGCCTTACCTTCAGGTTTCCTGTGCTGGCCACTGTGATCTCTCCCAAGTTCCACATGTCCCCGTGGTTCCCAACGCTGGTCCAGATCGGCACCAGCTCTTCGTCCTCAACCACGTACACCCGCAGGGCCATTGACTCAACTCCGTACATGTGATACCAGAAGCGGAAGCAGTGCGGTCCTTCCGAAGTGCACACCGGACTGACGAGATGAGCCACAAAGCCGGGGAAGGCATTGCTCCCATACAGGTAGATGTAGTAGCCGTCTGAAACAAAGTGTGAGCCACACTGTCACATGCACATCAAATCTAGAGAAAGCAGCCAGGGACAACACGGGCACTCAAGTCCTGGGAGCACCCCCTACTGCCCTTCAAGGCAGAGAAGAAGGAGGGGAGACCAAGCACAGGTCCTTTGCTAGCCACAACCCTCCCCGGCCCCGAGTCCACCCACTGCCACAAAGGGCTCTGGATCACGGCCAGGAAACACATGGCCCGTATTTGCTGTTGGAGGAGGGGGCTTGTTGCCATCTTCCCACGGACACCCCTCTGCCTGGAGGAACGCTGTGTACGGGTTGCTGTTCCTACCTCCTGTTGTGTGGTCAGAGGAGGGGCCGGTGCCTGGCGTGGGCGTTGGACCCTTGTTCCTTATCCAGTCAATGCTGCTGTAATCTGCCTGGACCCAGCCACACAAGTCATCCTCGAACGTGCAGGCAAACTTGCAGACTTCTGGGGGAGCTGGGTATGGTGCAGAAAGGAAAGCAGAGTTTCTCAAGTGAGGGAGGGACCAACTTTTCCCCCTGTCCCACAGGGCACACCTACGTTCCTGGCATGCTCATGGCCAAGTGAGGATGGCCAACCCAGGGGAAGCACGGGAGCTGAGTACCTAGCAGAGCCAGTAAAAAACACGGATGGGAGACAACAGTACCTGTGCTTGTCCCAGGGGCTGGTGATGTTGTCTGTGGAGGCCGCGTTGAGGTGTCTGGCAAGGGGGCCGTAGTTGTAGGAGCTGCAGGATGTACAGTGAAACCGGGGTTGGAGAAGTTGTGTTTCATAATGGGCATTTGTTCCTAAATGGGGAGTTTGCAACCTTCCCAAATAACCCCACACCGCGGCAAAAGGGCACGGCACACTTACCACAGACAGTGCCAGCGCTCCAGTCTCCCAGAGCAACGCCTGCCTCAGCACAGGCTGTGGCATAGGCCCCCAGGTCATTGCAGAGCTGCTCCGTGCTGCCGTTCGTAGCACACTGGTCATAGACACAGCTCTCAAAGTATGTCTGTGGCGGCAGAACTGCATGGCATGGCTGGAACGGGCCACCGGCTTGTGTGAGGCTTGCACATTGCTTTCTAGCTGCCTCCTCCTCGGAGGGGGAGCAGGACACAGGCGGGCTGGGGGCCTCAACATGGGAGTGTAGTTGCAGGCAGCTGGTCCACCCTTCCCAAAAACCCAACACTGTGAACAGAGAGGCCCCGGGCAGGGATCGCACAATTATTCCTCAGCACAGATTTCTGCACTCGAGTGAACTCCAAGTTGTATAGCTGGATATAAAAGGACATGCGTAGCTCCTTCACTACAGCCACTCCATCGTGATGTCGATGGACCTGGCACAGGAGAGAGTTAGAGAAGAATTACATCAACATGGGAGTGTAGTTGCAGGCAGCTGGTCCACCCTTCCCAAAAACCCAACACTGTGAACAGAGAGGCCCCGGGCAGGGATCGCACAATTATTCCTCAGCACAGATTTCTGCACTCGAGTGAACTCCAAGTTGTATAGCTGGATATAAAAGGACATGCGTAGCTCCTTCACTACAGCCACTCCATCCCATGGCTGTTGGCCATGGAGGAAGTGAACAGAACAGCTGCCACAAGAAGCAGAAGGTGGGCAGGGAGCATGAGAGTACCTGAGCTCGGTGTGGGTGCCGGTGGGGATGTCGTGCGTGGAGGCTGTGGTGTAGAGCCTGGTGAGGGGGTCGTGGGTTTTGATGGACCTGGCACAGGAGAGAGTTAGAGAAGAATTACATCAACATGGGAGTGTAGTTGCAGGCAGGTGGTCCACCCTTCCCAAACACCCCAACACCGTAACCAGAGAGGCCCCGGGCAGGAATCGCAGAATGTCATCCCAGAAAGAGCCCTGCCACTCAAGGGCTCTCCCATCAGCACAGCTGTGTGACAAAAGCAGATGAGGCGCTTCAGTACCTCTGCTCAGTGCCTTGTAATACATGAACTAAAGAGTGCCCGCAGGCAGTGCCAGTGCTCCAGTCTCCCAGAGCTAAGCCTGCTTGGGCACAGGCTGCACCACTGGCCTATAGGGCACTGCAAAGACAACCGCTGCTCCTGCCTGTAGCACAGCGGGCCGCCTCCCTGGGTGATATCTCTCAAGCCGCCCTTCCCCACGCCGAGCCTTGTACCTGCACCACAGGGTCCCTTCTCAATGGACAGATCATCCAATGCTACGTTGCTCCGGACATCTCCACCCCATTCTCCCTCCAGGACAATCTAAGGGAAAGCACGGGTCCCAGCGTTAGCTCCAGCCGCCTGTGTGAAGTGCCATTAGAGAGCACCGTTCGTCTCAGATGGCAGTGAGAGCCTGTGCCTTACCTTCAGGTTTCCTGTGCTGGCCACTGTGATCTCTCCCAAGTTCCACATGTCCCCGTGGTTCCCAACGCTGGTCCAGATCGGCACCAGCTCTTCGTCCTCAACCACGTACACCCGCAGGGCCATTGACTCAACTCCGTACATGTGATACCAGAAGCGGAAGCAGTGCGGTCCTTCCGAAGTGCACACCGGACTGACGAGATGAGCCACAAAGCCGGGGAAGGCATTGCTCCCATACAGGTAGATGTAGTAGCCGTCTGAAACAAAGTGTGAGCCACACTGTCACATGCACATCAAATCTAGAGAAAGCAGCCAGGGACAACACGGGCACTCAAGTCCTGGGAGCACCCCCTACTGCCCTTCAAGGCAGAGAAGAAGGAGGGGAGACCAAGCACAGGTCCTTTGCTAGCCACAACCCTCCCCGGCCCCGAGTCCACCCACTGCCACAAAGGGCTCTGGATCACGGCCAGGAAACACATGGCCCGTATTTGCTGTTGGAGGAGGGGGCTTGTTGCCATCTTCCCACGGACACCCCTCTGCCTGGAGGAGCGCTGTGTACGGGTTGCTGTTCCTACCTCCTGTTGTGTGGTCAGAGGAGGGGCCGGTGCCTGGCGTGGGCGTTGGACCCTTGTTCCTTATCCAGTCAATGCTGCTGTAATCTGCCTGGACCCAGCCACACAAGTCATCCTCGAACGTGCAGGCAAACTTGCAGACTTCTGGGGGAGCTGGGTATGGTGCAGAAAGGAAAGCAGAGTTTCTCGAGTGAGGGAGGGACCAGCTTTTCCCCCTGTCCCACAGGGCACACCTACGTTCCTGGCATGCTCATGGCCAAGTGAGGATGGCCAACCCAGGAGAAGCACGGGAGCTGAGTACCTAGCAGAGCCAGTAAAAAACACGGATGGGAGACAACAGTACCTGTGCTTGTCCCAGGGGCTGGTGATGTTGTCTGTGGAGGCCGCGTTGAGGTGTCTGGCAAGGGGGCCGTAGTTGTAGGAGCTGCAGGATGTACAGTGAAACCGGGGTTGGAGAAGTTGTGTTTCATAATGGGCATTTGTTCCTAAATGGGGAGTTTGCAACCTTCCCAAATAACCCCACACCGCGGCAAAAGGGCACGGCACACTTACCACAGACAGTGCCAGCGCTCCAGTCTCCCAGAGCAACGCCTGCCTCAGCACAGGCTGTGGCATAGGCCCCCAGGTCATTGCAGAGCTGCTCCGTGCTGCCGTTCGTAGCACACTGGTCATAGACACAGCTCTCAAAGTATGTCTGTGGCGGCAGAACTGCATGGCATGGCTGGAACGGGCCACCGGCTTGTGTGAGGCTTGCACATTGCTTTCTAGCTGCCTCCTCCTCGGAGGGGGAGCAGGACACAGGCGGGCTGGGGGCCGGGTCACACCTGCAAAGCAGACAGACAGCCGTGAGCCCACAGCAGCCGGACCTTTTCCTGACCTCCTCCCTAGCCAAAAGCTCAGTCTCGGGAGTCCAGATCCCTCCCTAAGACAAGGCATCCAGGGCTGTCACTTGCAAGGGTGGACAACGCGGACCACGGTCACCATACGCTTTCATGGCATCAGGGTGACGGAAACAAATGGCCAAGGCAGTCACAGTCCCAACAGCTGGGGAAAAGCATCGTGCCAAGGCCCTGGCCCGCTCCCTCTGGGGTCAGGAACGGTGGGATGCAGCGTGTGGAGGGGGAAGGCAGGGCCCTGCACGGAGGTCGGAAACAAATGGCCAAGGCAGTCACAGTCCCAACAGCTGGGGAAAAGCATCGTGCCAAGGCCCTGGCCCGCTCCCTCTGGGGTCAGGAACGGTGGGATGCAGCGTGTGGAGGGGGAAGGCAGGGACCTGCACGGAGGTCGCCAAGGACCCCAGAGCAGAGCGCCTGTGGGGAGAGAGCACCATGCACCCTGACGGCGTGGAGGGGCTTGGGCACTGCCACAAGCAAGTCAGGCTTGAGGGGAAGGGGGAACGGCCACGCATCTGGCACCCAGTGGCAGAGCAGACGTGCTGCTGGTGGGTGGAGCAGAGAGGGGAGACACAAGGATGATGTGGATGCTGCTGCTGGGGAGCCTCACATGCTCTCACACGCTTTCCCACCACTGCCTCTCCCTTACCCCATGCCTGCCGTTAGCATCCCCTCCTCCTGGTGGCCCTCACAGCTCCCCTCTCCCACGCTCCCTTTTGTCCGTCACCTACGCAACGGAACCAGAACTCACGGCCACTCATCATCTGGCACCATCCAGCTGGTTCCAAACTCATTGAAGTCGGGCACGACAACCCCGTCTGGCCGCGTGAAGTCATCCTGCTGGTTCCCAGTGTACGTCCCGCACAGCCCGCACAGCTTGCCCTTGTGCTTCTCGGACACCCTCACCAGGAGCTCGTGGTCCCCATTGAACTGCAGCTGCAGGCCCAGCTTGGTAGCAACCCGCACGTAGGAGCCACTCAGGGAAACGGTCACGCCAGGGGCAGGAGAAGCAGGCAGGGAGGACAGAGCACCGTTGATCTGAATAAGGGGGAGAGCGGGAGACAGAAGCATAAGGCAATGCCCTCCACTCACAGGTTCTTCCCTCCGATGGTGCCAGGCCCCAGTGAGTCAGAAGCCCCAGGGGCATGAGAAACCCTGCCCAGGCCCACGAGAACTGTGGCTACTCTACCTACGGCACACCAAGAGCCCAGTAAAACAAGCTGAACACCTGCTCTAGTGTGAGCAGCCATATCTGCCCCGCTCACAGCCTTGCCGTGCCCTTCTGTGAGCACGCCAGCAGGCTCAGGGAATCTCAAGCTCCACTTGGGGACAGAGGGGTACTTAATGGTGCCTCGGGCATCTGTTGTTCCCAGGTGTAAAAACGAGGGGCTTACGTAGACCGCCTTGTTCTGGCGCAGCGCAATGTGGAGGCCTTCCATGGACAGTGCCACAGAGTTCAGAGCTGTCCAGGTCGGGCTGCCGCGATGTTTGTTGCGGGTGGTGACAGTGAAGCCAACAGAGGAGTTGCCACAGCCCGTCACCACCGTGTAGTTGCAGGAGCCCTGGAAGTGGTGAAGCTTCCCATCGAAGGTGCTGTAATGCGGGTCGCCGTAGATGTGGCAGAGATCGGTGCTGGCCGGGTAACAGTCCCTCTGGCCATTCTGGATCTTGCAGACCTCGTCCTCACCACAGGACAACGCAGAGCAATTCATCTGGCCGTTGGCCTCACAGCGGCACCGGCGAGTGCAGTTCTCGCTCACAAAGTACTCGCCTTGCTGCAGGCAGAGAAACACCGAGTGTCAGCGTCTGAGGCGGGAAAGCAGAGGCAAGGGGGTGCCCTGGGAAGGGTGCAAGCCAGGGAAGGTTTTCACTCACGCTGTAGTAGTTGCCCTCAAAGAGGCAGCCACACTGGGCCTCGGGCACGCAGGTGTCTCCGCTGAGCAGGAAGCCAGAGGTACACGCGCAGCCCTCCACGCAGGGCTTGGAGCAGTTCTGTGGGGCTTCTCGGTCAACACAGGTGGCAGGACAGCCGGTCATGCAAGGGTCATAGTAGCTGTTGGCATCGCATGGCAGGGCTGCAATGGAAGGGGACAGTTAGGCCCAGCAAGCCTTCAAGGAAGGGCGACCTTCTGGAAGGGGAGGACCAAAGACTTGCTTTGGCCAGAGGGTCTGGGCATGGGGAGCAGCACCTCCCCCTCCGGCAACAGCAAGGCAGAAGGTACTCACGGCAGAAGGTGGCATTCCTCCAGGCAGGGAGAGTCACGCCGGCTGCCTGGCATGCATCGGCGTAGGCCTCCAGAGCAGCACACAGGAACTCCTGGCCACCATTCAGGGCACAAAGGTCATAGAAGCAGGTGTCAAAGTAGTCCTGAGGGTTGATCACACCGTGGCACCTCTCAAAAGAGCCAGGCCTGGCAGTCAGCATGCCACAGAACTCCTCCGATCGGTAGAGCTTCTCCTCTTCTGCACTGCAGGGTGGTGGTGGGATGGGGACACCGCAAGAGGAGTCATCGTCTGGGACCCGCCAGCTCTCCCCCAGCTCATTGGAGTCTGCGGCTTGCTGCCCGTTGGGCATCATGTAATCGTCCTCTCGCCGGTTGTTGAAGTTCCCGCACATGCCACAGGTCAGGTTGAAGTAGGCGGTGGGCACCTTCACCTCCACCGAGTGGTCAGCGTCGTAGGACACCTGGAGCTTGAAGTCTGTCTCCAGGACGATGTAGCGGCCGCTCCTGCTCACCGTGATGGCACCTCCCGCTGCGCTCACCGGCAAGGTCTGGCGCACATTGTTCACCTAGGGCAGACACACCGCAATGGACGCTGGGCTTCTCCCCGGCCTCCCTGGGGTCTCCTGCCCCAGGGAGGGAAATCAGCTGTCACGCCGGCCACGGCAAACCGGCGCCCATGACGCCCTTGCACCCCCACACCCCTGCAACTGGCAGAGCCGTGTCTCTGCTCTGCACTCTCAGGGGCCTCTGTGCAACACAGGCCACATTCCATCTTTGCCTGTCCGTCCTCTAGACCCACCCCTACCCAGAAAAGTGAAACAAAGGAACCCAGTGGCTTCAGGGACGCCAACTGGGCCTGGGAACTGTGGTGATGTTTGGTACATGCCAGGCCCTGCCTTCTAAGGACACCAGGCTCGTGCCAGCCTCACTGCTTACCAGCACTTGGCTCCTCTCCTTTTTGGCAATGGCAATGCGCACTCCGTACACCTCAACCACGACTTCACGCACATAGGACACTCTGGTGTTCCCACGATGCTCATTCTTGGCCTCAACATTGAAGTAGGGCAGGGCGGTGGTGTTGGAGCACACTTTGGCCAGCGTGTAGGTGCAGTTGCCCATGAAACTGTGTGTCACCTTGTCAAAGGTGACGTAGTGAGGATCATTGTGCACACGGCAGATGCCGTAGGATTCTTCGAGGCACTCAGGCTTCCCATCCTGCACCCCACAGTACTGGCCCTCAGGGCATGAGGCACTGGAGCACTGGACTTTGCTTCCCCGGGCGGGACACGTGCACTTTGAGGAGCAGGTATTGTCCGTCCAGAACTCCGAGCCCACGGGGTAGTGCTGCCCGTTGTGCCAACATCCACACTTCTGGCTGGGCACGCAGCGGTCGTTGTAGAGCAGGTACCCGCTGTCACACACACATCCTTCCACACATGGCAGGCTGCAGTTGGAGGGTGCTCGGTCGTTGTAGAGCAGGTACCCGCTGTCGCACACACATCCTTCCACACATGGCAGGCTGCAGGTAACAGGAGCCATTGGGTCGACACAGGTGGCAGGGCAGGCTGCAGCACAGGGCTCATAATGACTGTTGGATGGACAGGTGATGGCTGCCAAGACAGAAGACACAGCCGTTACTTGGAGAACACAACACATGCTTTGTGCTCTATTTTCCTCTTTGAAATACCAAAGGTCTGCTTGGGTCCTATCTGGTCTGCTTGCCTCCACAGGTGTTCTAAGCCACACCTGGTCAAATGAAACAGAAACCAGAGCCTCTAACACTTACAACTACCTGTAAATCCCCACGGCACGTAGTACAAATATTTCTTATTCTCCACTCCTCTTCTCAGTCCTATTCTGTGTTTTCCTGACAGGAATGAGCCCTGGTACCGTGTGTGGACTTACGGCAGAAGGTTGCGTTCCTCCACACAGGGATCTTGACGCCAAGCGACTGGCAGGCATCTGCGTAGGACTGCAAGCTCTTGCACAGGGTCTCGTGGTCCAGCCCCAGCTCACACAGGTCGTAAAAGCATGTGTCAAAGTAACTGTTGGGGCTCAGCACAGCGTGGCACATCTGGAAGGGGCCGCTGGTGTCATTGAGGAGCCCACAGAAGGCGCTGCTGGCAATGACCTGCTTGTCCGTCTCATTGCAGGCTGGGGTGGGCAGTGGTCCGGCTGAGCAGCTGTGGAGAGACGGGCAGAAGGGCCCCCCTGGGTCATCTGTGGGCTTCTCCTAGTGCCTCCCCCTCCCTGTCCCCAGACCTGCTGGGGGTCACACACACCTGCTGTCGTTGGACACCTGCCAGCTGTTGCCCAGGCTGGTGGAGTCTGGCTCCAGCATCCCTTCCGGGTTCTGGAAGTCATCCGCTGCCATCCCGTTGTAGTTCCCACACATGCCACAAACCTTCTCCCCAAAGGTGCTGGGAAGCGTCACCTCCACCCGATGCTTCCCATCAAACTTCACTCTCAAGCCAAAGTCTGTTGTGATCACTGTGTAGAACCCGCTGGACGAGACCTGCACGCCCACGGATGGGGTGCAGGGCAGGACCTCTGCCACTCCGTTGACCTGGAAGGACAGAAACCAAGGCCGGGTTGGAGCAACCCATTTGGCACAGCTCTGTCCTCTCGCACAGCCCCACCGCCTCTCCGCCTTGTGCTTACCGTCACCACTCCCCCCTTCCCCAGCCTTATCCGCTGGCCGGCCACATCGACATCCACGTATCGGACATAGGACACGCGAGTGTTGCCTCCCCTGTGCTCATTGGCCGCTTCCACGTTGAAGTACGGCAGCGAGCTGTTGCTCTCGCACAGCTTGGAAAGGGTGTAGGTGCACGTGCCCATGAAGTGATGTAGCTGCTTGTCAAACGTGTGGTAGTGAGGGTCTCCTTCCACCACACAGGTTCCTGACAGCGGAAAGACCAGAGGAAATGTTTGGTTAAACACCTCCTGCTGCTTCTGCTCGCCAGCCTTCTCTGCACAAAGACTGCAGCCCCATGGCTTGTCTACTCTACTCACCTGGGCTTGGTGTGGGTGCTGGTGTGGTCGTGTCTTCTGAAGGTGTTGTGATGGTCGTGCTTGGTGTTGTTGTAATTACATCATCTATAAATGAGACAATGGTACAAGCAAATCAATCCTCATTTGCCAGCTCTTGTTCAAGACTGAAGCTACAATGACTGCCACAACAAACAATGACCGCCCCTCCTCACCCTAGCCTTTTACCTGGGCAATATCCTTTTTCAATGGACAGATCATCCAATGCTATGTCACTCCGGAAGTCTTCTCCTATCATGCCTTCCAGGACAATCTAGGGGAAGAGTTAGTTCTCAGAATTAGCTATAGCCACATATGTGAAGTGCCATTACAAAGCACGGTTCATCTCAGGTGGTATTTAGAGCCTCTGCCTTTACCTGCATGTGTCCTCTGCTGTGCACCGTGACCTGTCCCAAGTTCCATTGGTCCCCTTTGTTTCCAGCATCTTTCCATTCCAGTGTTGATGTTTCATTGTGAACTACGTACACGCGCAGGGCCATAGCCTCAGCCACTCCGTACATGTGATACCAGAAGCGGAAGCAGTGAGGTCCTTCTGAACCACACACTGGACTGACCAAACGTGCTACGTCACTTGGCTCATGCTCACTTCCTTGCAGGTAGATATAATAGCCCTCTGGAAACAACAGTGTGTCGAATTTTCACATTAATCAAGAGGAGAGATTGATTCCAGCGAGACAGCCTACACTTCCCAAGCATACCAACACCATGACCAGAGGGGGCGAAAGCAGCTATCAAACAGTGACTCCTCAGCAGAGACTTCTGCACTCTCTCCAATCAGCATTGATGTGTATAGAAGGAGACACGCAGCTCCTTCACTACAGCATCTCCCTCCCTTGGCCACGAGCCTTGAAGAAAGCTAACTGAACATTTGCCACAAGTAATAGATGGGGATGGGACATGGCAGTACCTGAACTCGGTGTGGGTCCTGATGTATGTGGAGGCACCAGTGTGGTGTTTGGAAAAGCAGTCCCAGGTTCTGCAGTTGATGGACCTAGCATAAGAAAGAGTTAGAGAAGATGTGCATCAACATGGGAGTGTAGTTGCAGGCAGCTGGTCCACCCTTCCCAAACACCCAACACTGTAACAACAGGCTCCCAGGGCAGGGATCAAACAGTGACTCCTCAGTGAAATTTCCAGGACTTCAGGGCTCTTCTACCAGCATTTTTGATTGTGAGAAGGCAGATCCTTCACTACAGCCACTCCATTCCATGGCTGTTGGCCATGGAGGAAGTGAACAGAACAGCTGCCACAAGAAGCAGAAGGTGGGCAGGGAGCATGAGAGTACCTGAGCTCGGTGTGGGTGCCGGTGGGGATGTCGTGCGTGGAGGCTGTAACAGAAACCAGAGCCTCTAACACTTACAACTACCTGTAAATCCCCACGGCACGTAGTACAAATATTTCTTATTCTCCACTCCTCTTCTCAGTCCTATTCTGTGTTTTCCTGACAGGAATGAGCCCTGGTACCGTGTGTGGACTTACGGCAGAAGGTTGCGTTCCTCCACACAGGGATCTTGACGCCAAGCGACTGGCAGGCATCTGCGTAGGACTGCAAGCTCTTGCACAGGGTCTCGTGGTCCAGCCCCAGCTCACACAGGTCGTAAAAGCATGTGTCAAAGTAACTGTTGGGGCTCAGCACAGCGTGGCACATCTGGAAGGGGCCGCTGGTGTCATTGAGGAGCCCACAGAAGGCGCTGCTGGCAATGACCTGCTTGTCCGTCTCATTGCAGGCTGGGGTGGGCAGTGGTCCGGCTGAGCAGCTGTGGAGAGACGGGCAGAAGGGCCCCCCTGGGTCATCTGTGGGCTTCTCCTAGTGCCTCCCCCTCCCTGTCCCCAGACCTGCTGGGGGTCACACACACCTGCTGTCGTTGGACACCTGCCAGCTGTTGCCCAGGCTGGTGGAGTCTGGCTCCAGCATCCCTTCCGGGTTCTGGAAGTCATCCGCTGCCATCCCGTTGTAGTTCCCACACATGCCACAAACCTTCTCCCCAAAGGTGCTGGGAAGCGTCACCTCCACCCGATGCTTCCCATCAAACTTCACTCTCAAGCCAAAGTCTGTTGTGATCACTGTGTAGAACCCGCTGGACGAGACCTGCACGCCCACGGATGGGGTGCAGGGCAGGACCTCTGCCACTCCGTTGACCTGGAAGGACAGAAACCAAGGCCGGGTTGGAGCAACCCATTTGGCACAGCTCTGTCCTCTCGCACAGCCCCACCGCCTCTCCGCCTTGTGCTTACCGTCACCACTCCCCCCTTCCCCAGCCTTATCCGCTGGCCGGCCACATCGACATCCACGTATCGGACATAGGACACGCGAGTGTTGCCTCCCCTGTGCTCATTGGCCGCTTCCACGTTGAAGTACGGCAGCGAGCTGTTGCTCTCGCACAGCTTGGAAAGGGTGTAGGTGCACGTGCCCATGAAGTGATGTAGCTGCTTGTCAAACGTGTGGTAGTGAGGGTCTCCTTCCACCACACAGGTTCCTGACAGCGGAAAGACCAGAGGAAATGTTTGGTTAAACACCTCCTGCTGCTTCTGCTCGCCAGCCTTCTCTGCACAAAGGACTTCCGTCTCATTACGGGTCTATTGCTTTTACAAATACACAGATTTAGCAGAGATCTCTGTCAAGACACAAGTGCTTTACCAGGCAACCTCCTCAATGACCAAAGCACTAGAAATACAGAAGCCTCTCCTGAACCCTCAGAATGGGAATAGCATTCGGTGTCTGTCTCAATATGGCAGGATAGTGACACAAAGCAAATAACAGTCCTCCAACAAAACGCAACACAGATCCACAAGGGGATGGTTTTGAGGATGATTGAAACTTCACCAATAATAGTGGTACCTGAGTCTGTCCCATGAGGTGGTGTCGTTGTTGTGTGTGTTGGCTGTGTGGTGGTGTCTGGCAATGGGGTCGAGGGCGTAGGAGGAACTATGGAGAGAGAAAAGTAGAAGTGGTCAGTGTCAAGGGGAGAGATTTATTCCAGGGAGACAGCCTACCCTTCCCAAGCACACCAACACCATGACCAGAGGGGGCCAAAGCAGCTATCAAACAGTGACTCCTCAGCAGAGACTTCTGCACTCTCTCCAATCAGCATTGATGTGTATAGAAGGAGACACGCAGCTCCTTCACTACAGCATCTCCCTCCCTTGGCCACGAGCCTTGAAGAAAGCTAACTGAACATTTGCCACAAGTAATAGATGGGGATGGGACATGGCAGTACCTGAACTCGGTGTGGGTCCTGATGTATGTGGAGGCACCAGTGTGGTGTTTGGAAAAGCAGTCCCAGGTTCTGCAGTTGATGGACCTAGCATAAGAAAGAGTTAGAGAAGATGTGCATCAACATGGGAGTGTAGTTGCAGGCAGCTGGTCCACCCTTCCCAAACACCCAACACTGTAACAACAGGCTCCCAGGGCAGGGATCAAACAGTGACTCCTCAGTGAAATTTCCAGGACTTCAGGGCTCTTCTACCAGCATTTTTGATTGTGAGAAGGCAGATCCTTCACTACAGCCACTCCATTCCATGGCTGTTGGCCATGGAGGAAGTGAACAGAACAGCTGCCACAAGAAGCAGAAGGTGGGCAGGGAGCATGAGAGTACCTGAGCTCGGTGTGGGTGCCGGTGGGGATGTCGTGCGTGGAGGCTGTGGTGTAGAGCCTGGTGAGGGGGTCGTGGGTTTTGATGGACCTGGCACAGGAGAGAGTTAGAGAAGAATTACATCAACATGGGAGTGTAGTTGCAGGCAGGTGGTCCACCCTTCCCAAACACCCCAACACCGTAACCAGAGAGGCCCCGGGCAGGAATCGCAGAATGTCATCCCAGAAAGAGCCCTGCCACTCAAGGGCTCTCCCATCAGCACAGCTGTGTGACAAAAGCAGATGAGGCGCTTCAGTACCTCTGCTCAGTGCCTTGTAATACATGAACTAAAGAGTGCCCGCAGGCAGTGCCAGTGCTCCAGTCTCCCAGAGCTAAGCCTGCTTGGGCACAGGCTGCACCACTGGCCTATAGGGCACTGCAAAGACAACCGCTGCTCCTGCCTGTAGCACAGCGGGCCGCCTCCCTGGGTGACATCTCTCAAGCCGCCCTTCCCCACGCCGAGCCTTGTACCTGCACCACAGGGTCCCTTCTCAATGGACAGATCATCCAATGCTACGTTGCTCCGGACATCTCCACCCCATTCTCCCTCCAGGACAATCTAAGGGAAAGCACGGGTCCCAGCGTTAGCTCCAGCCGCCTGTGTGAAGTGCCATTAGAGAGCACCGTTCGTCTCAGATGGCAGTGAGAGCCTGTGCCTTACCTTCAGGTTTCCTGTGCTGGCCACTGTGATCTCTCCCAAGTTCCACATGTCCCCGTGGTTCCCAACGCTGGTCCAGATCGGCACCAGCTCTTCGTCCTCAACCACGTACACCCGCAGGGCCATTGACTCAACTCCGTACATGTGATACCAGAAGCGGAAGCAGTGCGGTCCTTCCGAAGTGCACACCGGACTGACGAGATGAGCCACAAAGCCGGGGAAGGCATTGCTCCCATACAGGTAGATGTAGTAGCCGTCTGAAACAAAGTGTGAGCCACACTGTCACATGCACATCAAATCTAGAGAAAGCAGCCAGGGACAACACGGGCACTCAAGTCCTGGGAGCACCCCCTACTGCCCTTCAAGGCAGAGAAGAAGGAGGGGAGACCAAGCACAGGTCCTTTGCTAGCCACAACCCTCCCCGGCCCCGAGTCCACCCACTGCCACAAAGGGCTCTGGATCACGGCCAGGAAACACATGGCCCGTATTTGCTGTTGGAGGAGGGGGCTTGTTGCCATCTTCCCACGGACACCCCTCTGCCTGGAGGAGCGCTGTGTACGGGTTGCTGTTCCTACCTCCTGTTGTGTGGTCAGAGGAGGGGCCGGTGCCTGGCGTGGGCGTTGGACCCTTGTTCCTTATCCAGTCAATGCTGCTGTAATCTGCCTGGACCCAGCCACACAAGTCATCCTCGAACGTGCAGGCAAACTTGCAGACTTCTGGGGGAGCTGGGTATGGTGCAGAAAGGAAAGCAGAGTTTCTCAAGTGAGGGAGGGACCAACTTTTCCCCCTGTCCCACAGGGCACACCTACGTTCCTGGCATGCTCATGGCCAAGTGAGGATGGCCAACCCAGGGGAAGCACGGGAGCTGAGTACCTAGCAGAGCCAGTCAAAAACACGGATGGGAGACAACAGTACCTGTGCTTGTCCCAGGGGCTGGTGATGTTGTCTGTGGAGGCCGCGTTGAGGTGTCTGGCAAGGGGGCCGTAGTTGTAGGAGCTGCAGGATGTACAGTGAAACCGGGGTTGGAGAAGTTGTGTTTCATAATGGGCATTTGTTCCTAAATGGGGAGTTTGCAACCTTCCCAAATAACCCTACACCGCGGCAAAAGGGCACGGCACACTTACCACAGACAGTGCCAGCGCTCCAGTCTCCCAGAGCAACGCCTGCCTCAGCACAGGCTGTGGCATAGGCCCCCAGGTCATTGCAGAGCTGCTCCGTGCTGCCGTTCGTAGCACACTGGTCATAGACACAGCTCTCAAAGTATGTCTGTGGCGGCAGAACTGCATGGCATGGCTGGAACGGGCCACCGGCTTGTGTGAGGCTTGCACATTGCTTTCTAGCTGCCTCCTCCTCGGAGGGGGAGCAGGACACAGGCGGGCTGGGGGCCGGGTCACACCTGCAAAGCAGACAGACAGCTGTGAGCCCACAGAAGCCGGACCTTTTCCTGACCTCCTCCCTAGCCAAAAGCTCAGTCTCGGGAGTCCAGATCCCTCCCTAAGACAAGGCATCCAGGGCTGTCACTTGCAAGGGCGGACAACGCGGACCACGGTCACCATACGCTTTCATGGCATCAGGGTGACGGAAACAAATGGCCAAGGCAGTCACAGTCCCAACAGCTGGGGAAAAGCATCGTGCCAAGGCCCTGGCCCGCTCCCTCTGGGGTCAGGAACGGTGGGATGCAGCGTGTGGAGGGGGAAGGCAGGGCCCTGCACGGAGGTCGCCAAGGACCCCAGAGCAGAGCGCCTGTGGGGAGAGAGCACCATGCACCCTGACGGCGTGGAGGGGCTTGGGCACTGCCACAAGCAAGTCAGGCTTGAGGGGAAGGGGGAACGGCCACGCATCTGGCACCCAGTGGCAGAGCAGACGTGCTGCTGGTGGGTGGAGCAGAGAGGGGAGACACAAGGATGATGTGGATGCTGCTGCTGGGGAGCCTCACATGCTCTCACACGCTTTCCCACCACTGCCTCTCCCTTACCCCATGCCTGCCGTTAGCATCCCCTCCTCCTGGTGGCCCTCACAGCTCCCCTCTCCCACGCTCCCTTTTGTCCGTCACCTACGCAACGGAACCAGAACTCACGGCCACTCATCATCTGGCACCATCCAGCTGGTTCCAAACTCATTGAAGTCGGGCACGACAACCCCGTCCGGCCGTGTGAAGTCATCCTGCTGGTTCCCAGTGTACGTCCCGCACAGCCCGCACAGCTTGCCCTTGTGCTTCTCGGACACCCTCACCAGGAGCTCGTGGTCCCCATTGAACTGCAGCTGCAGGCCCAGCTTGGTAGCAACCCGCACGTAGGAGCCACTCAGGGAAACGGTCACGCCAGGGGCAGGAGAAGCAGGCAGGGAGGACAGAGCACCGTTGATCTGAATAAGGGGGAGAGCGGGAGACAGAAGCATAAGGCAATGCCCTCCACTCACAGGTTCTTCCCTCCGATGGTGCCAGGCCCCAGTGAGTCAGAAGCCCCAGGGGCATGAGAAACCCTGCCCAGGCCCACGAGAACTGTGGCTACTCTACCTACGGCACACCAAAAGCCCAGGAAAACTAGCTGAACACCTGCTCTAGTGTGAGCAGCCATATCTGCCCCGCTCACAGCCTTGCCGTGCCCTTCTGTGAGCACGCCAGCAGGCTCAGGGAATCTCAAGCTCCACTTGGGGACAGAGGGGTACTTAATGGTGCCTCGGGCATCTGTTGTTCCCAGGTGTAAAAACGAGGGGCTTACGTAGACCGCCTTGTTCTGGCGCAGCGCAATGTGGAGGCCTTCCATGGACAGTGCCACAGAGTTCAGAGCTGTCCAGGTCGGGCTGCCGCGATGTTTGTTGCGGGTGGTGACAGTGAAGCCAACAGAGGAGTTGCCACAGCCCGTCACCACCGTGTAGTTGCAGGAGCCCTGGAAGTGGTGAAGCTTCCCATCGAAGGTGCTGTAATGCGGGTCGCCGTAGATGTGGCAGAGATCGGTGCTGGCCGGGTAACAGTCCCTCTGGCCATTCTGGATCTTGCAGACCTCGTCCTCACCACAGGACAACGCAGAGCAATTCATCTGGCCGTTGGCCTCACAGCGGCACCGGCGAGTGCAGTTCTCGCTCACAAAGTACTCGCCTTGCTGCAGGCAGAGAAACACCGAGTGTCAGCGTCTGAGGCGGGAAAGCAGAGGCAAGGGGGTGCCCTGGGAAGGGTGCAAGCCAGGGAAGGTTTTCACTCACGCTGTAGTAGTTGCCCTCAAAGAGGCAGCCACACTGGGCCTCGGGCACGCAGGTGTCTCCGCTGAGCAGGAAGCCAGAGGTACACGCGCAGCCCTCCACGCAGGGCTTGGAGCAGTTCTGTGGGGCTTCTCGGTCAACACAGGTGGCAGGACAGCCGGTCATGCAAGGGTCATAGTAGCTGTTGGCATCGCATGGCAGGGCTGCAATGGAAGGGGACAGTTAGGCCCAGCAAGCCTTCAAGGAAGGGCGACCTTCTGGAAGGGGAGGACCAAAGACTTGCTTTGGCCAGAGGGTCTGGGCATGGGGAGCAGCACCTCCCCCTCCGGCAACAGCAAGGCAGAAGGTACTCACGGCAGAAGGTGGCATTCCTCCAGGCAGGGAGAGTCACGCCGGCTGCCTGGCATGCATCGGCGTAGGCCTCCAGAGCAGCACACAGGAACTCCTGGCCACCATTCAGGGCACAAAGGTCATAGAAGCAGGTGTCAAAGTAGTCCTGAGGGTTGATCACACCGTGGCACCTCTCAAAAGAGCCAGGCCTGGCAGTCAGCATGCCACAGAACTCCTCCGATCGGTAGAGCTTCTCCTCTTCTGCACTGCAGGGTGGTGGTGGGATGGGGACACCGCAAGAGGAGTCATCGTCTGGGACCCGCCAGCTCTCCCCCAGCTCATTGGAGTCTGCGGCTTGCTGCCCGTTGGGCATCATGTAATCGTCCTCTCGCCGGTTGTTGAAGTTCCCGCACATGCCACAGGTCAGGTTGAAGTAGGCGGTGGGCACCTTCACCTCCACCGAGTGGTCAGCGTCGTAGGACACCTGGAGCTTGAAGTCTGTCTCCAGGACGATGTAGCGGCCGCTCCTGCTCACCGTGATGGCACCTCCCGCTGCGCTCACCGGCAAGGTCTGGCGCACATTGTTCACCTAGGGCAGACACACCGCAATGGACGCTGGGCTTCTCCCCGGCCTCCCTGGGGTCTCCTGCCCCAGGGAGGGAAATCAGCTGTCACGCCGGCCACTGCAAACCGGCGCCCATGACGCCCTTGCACCCCCACACCCCTGCAACTGGCAGAGCCGTGTCTCTGCTCTGCACTCTCAGGGGCCTCTGTGCAACACAGGCCACATTCCATCTTTGCCTGTCCCTCCTCTAGACCCACCCCTACCCAGAAAAGTGAAACAAAGGAACCCAGTGGCTTCAGGGACGCCAGCTGGGCCTGGGAACTGTGGTGATGTTTGGTACATGCCAAGCCCTGCCTTCTAAGGACACCAGGCTCGTGCCAGCCTCACTGCTTACCAGCACTTGGCTCCTCTCCTTTTTGGCAATGGCAATGCGCACTCCGTACACCTCAACCACGACTTCACGCACATAGGACACTCTGGTGTTCCCACGATGCTCGTTCTTGGCCTCAACATTGAAGTAGGGCAGGGCGGTGGTGTTGGAGCACACTTTGGCCAGCGTGTAGGTGCAGTTGCCCATGAAGTTGTGTGTCACCTTGTCAAAGGTGATGTAGTGAGGGTCTCCGTGGACGTGGCAGATGCCGTAGGACTCTTCAAGGCACTCAGGCTTCCCATCCTGCACCCCACAGTACTGGCCCTCAGGGCATGAGGCACTGGAGCACTGGACTTTGCTTCCCCGGGCGGGACACGTGCACTTTGAGGAGCAGGTATTGTCCGTCCAGAACTCCGAGCCCACGGGGTAGTGCTGCCCGTTGTGCCAACATCCACACTTCTGGCTGGGCACGCAGCGGTCGTTGTAGAGCAGGTACCCGCTGTCACACACACATCCTTCCACACATGGCAGGCTGCAGTTGGAGGGTGCTATTGGGTCGACACAGGTGGCAGGGCAGGCTGCAGCACAGGGCTCATAATGACTGTTGGATGGACAGGTGATGGCTGCCAAGACAGAAGACACAGCCGTTACTTGGAGAACACAACACATGCTTTGTGCTCTATTTTCCTCTTTGAAATACCAAAGGTCTGCTTGGGTCCTATCTGGTCTGCTTGCCTCCACAGGTGTTCTAAGCCACACCTGGTCAAATGAAACAGAAACCAGAGCCTCTAACACTTACAACTACCTGTAAATCCCCACGGCACGTAGTACAAATATTTCTTATTCTCCACTCCTCTTCTCAGTCCTATTCTGTGTTTTCCTGACAGGAATGAGCCCTGGTACCGTGTGTGGACTTACGGCAGAAGGTTGCGTTCCTCCACACAGGGATCTTGACGCCAAGCGACTGGCAGGCATCTGCGTAGGACTGCAAGCTCTTGCACAGGGTCTCGTGGTCCAGCCCCAGCTCACACAGGTCGTAAAAGCATGTGTCAAAGTAACTGTTGGGGCTCAGCACAGCGTGGCACATCTGGAAGGGGCCGCTGGTGTCATTGAGGAGCCCACAGAAGGCGCTGCTGGCAATGACCTGCTTGTCCGTCTCATTGCAGGCTGGGGTGGGCAGTGGTCCGGCTGAGCAGCTGTGGAGAGACGGGCAGAAGGGCCCCCCTGGGTCATCTGTGGGCTTCTCCTAGTGCCTCCCCCTCCCTGTCCCCAGACCTGCTGGGGGTCACACACACCTGCTGTCGTTGGACACCTGCCAGCTGTTGCCCAGGCTGGTGGAGTCTGGCTCCAGCATCCCTTCCGGGTTCTGGAAGTCATCCGCTGCCATCCCGTTGTAGTTCCCACACATGCCACAAACCTTCTCCCCAAAGGTGCTGGGAAGCGTCACCTCCACCCGATGCTTCCCATCAAACTTCACTCTCAAGCCAAAGTCTGTTGTGATCACTGTGTAGAACCCGCTGGACGAGACCTGCACGCCCACGGATGGGGTGCAGGGCAGGACCTCTGCCACTCCGTTGACCTGGAAGGACAGAAACCAAGGCCGGGTTGGAGCAACCCATTTGGCACAGCTCTGTCCTCTCGCACAGCCCCACCGCCTCTCCGCCTTGTGCTTACCGTCACCACTCCCCCCTTCCCCAGCCTTATCCGCTGGCCGGCCACATCGACATCCACGTATCGGACATAGGACACGCGAGTGTTGCCTCCCCTGTGCTCATTGGCCGCTTCCACGTTGAAGTACGGCAGCGAGCTGTTGCTCTCGCACAGCTTGGAAAGGGTGTAGGTGCACGTGCCCATGAAGTGATGTAGCTGCTTGTCAAACGTGTGGTAGTGAGGGTCTCCTTCCACCACACAGGTTCCTGACAGCGGAAAGACCAGAGGAAATGTTTGGTTAAACACCTCCTGCTGCTTCTGCTCGCCAGCCTTCTCTGCACAAAGACTGCAGCCCCATGGCTTGTCTACTCTACTCACCTGGGCTTGGTGTGGGTGCTGGTGTGGTCGTGTCTTCTGAAGGTGTTGTGATGGTCGTGCTTGGTGTTGTTGTAATTACATCATCTATAAATGAGACAATGGTACAAGCAAATCAATCCTCATTTGCCAGCTCTTGTTCAAGACTGAAGCTACAATGACTGCCACAACAAACAATGACCGCCCCTCCTCACCCTAGCCTTTTACCTGGGCAATATCCTTTTTCAATGGACAGATCATCCAATGCTATGTCACTCCGGAAGTCTTCTCCTATCATGCCTTCCAGGACAATCTAGGGGAAGAGTTAGTTCTCAGAATTAGCTATAGCCACATATGTGAAGTGCCATTACAAAGCACGGTTCATCTCAGGTGGTATTTAGAGCCTCTGCCTTTACCTGCATGTGTCCTCTGCTGTGCACCGTGACCTGTCCCAAGTTCCATTGGTCCCCTTTGTTTCCAGCATCTTTCCATTCCAGTGTTGATGTTTCATTGTGAACTACGTACACGCGCAGGGCCATAGCCTCAGCCACTCCGTACATGTGATACCAGAAGCGGAAGCAGTGAGGTCCTTCTGAACCACACACTGGACTGACCAAACGTGCTACGTCACTTGGCTCATGCTCACTTCCTTGCAGGTAGATATAATAGCCCTCTGGAAACAACAGTGTGTCGAATTTTCACATTAATGAGACAGGACAAGATGAAATGCCTTCATTTACACATTGCATACAGTACAACTTTTCTTCACCCAGCACTTGCATTAAACTTTCAGTCCCTAAATTTATTTCCAGCAGATTACATTGGTCCACTAGTTTGGGAAAGGAAAGGCTTCCAAAGGGGAGGCTGAGTGCCACAGTGATCCAGTCTCAGCCTGGATATACCTTTGCTGAAGTCTCTTTACAGGAGCTTATGCTAACAGGTCACATGCTTTGGTCACAGGTCCTGTACTGCTCATCCACCCCACAACAGATTACTGACTGCTGCAGAAGGCTCCGGATTGAGCCTAGGAAACACACAGCCTGGATTTGTTATTAAAACAGGCTCCATGCCCTCTTCCAAGAGAGGCACACCCAAGTATGGTTTGTGGTTCCTACCTCCAGTTGTGTGGTCATAGGAAGGACCAGTATTTGGTGTGGGTGTTGGCCCCTTGTGCCTTATCCAGTCAAAGTTGTCACTGTTTTCCTGTTGCCACTCACAGAAGTCGACATCAAACGTGCAGGACATATTGCAGGCTGTTGGTGCAGCTGTATATGGTGCAAAAAGAAAAAAAAGTTTCCATGATGAGGTTTGGAATCTTCTCTCTGTTCTGACAATGCCCTTCTAGGTCTCAAGCACCCATGTTCATGAAAAATTTGAAGATGGAATGAGAATAAGTGGCCCCTACTGAAAAATTGACTATAAAATATGAAGTTTTAAGTTCCTGAGAATAAGTGTTATTTTACAAGCTCCTTTCTCAGCTAGCATCATGATACACTAATATCCTGTATTTTTACAATGTGCCACAGTCATAATCCTTGGTCATTGCAAAACGCTCAAAGCTTTCCTATTTGGCACAGTAGTATTCATCTGACTCTTAAAGTCCTGCCTAGGTGCAAATCTAGACATCATAATGAGAATTGTCTAACATTTCTTTTTATTTCTTATAAACTGGGATAAGTACTGTCTCAGAATTCTAAAGAGGTTATGCCTTTTTATGTCATAGCTTCATACTTAGGCTGCCATTTCTGCTGGCTTTGGCAATCATCTCTGGTAGTTCTAGACGAAGCAATTTTTTGCCTCTAGCCTTACCTCTTTGTTAACTAGTCTACCAAGATAATAACAGACCAATAGTGTTATGACTGGAAGGCTGAACGGACCTCAAGCTGCAGGAATCTTCTTTATTAATTTTAAAGCCCTGGTTTATATACTTCTGAATTTATTTCAGAATTGAAAACCTGGAGCTGTAGACAGGTTGGGTAAGTGATGTATTAACACTTCTCAAAAAGGAAAAATATTTTATAAAAGACAAAGTGATGATTAGACAAGTGCTCAATTGTCCCTGGTTGAACCCTTAACTGACAGTGTATGATGTCTTTCATGACCTGATTCTGATCAATGGTCTTAGGTCAAAAGTGTTAAAATATCATGTCCTAAAGTGAATTCTGGAAGCCCATTAGAAGTCCAATCTCCAGAGATGCTAAGCACTTGAAAGCTTCCTGTGTCTCCTTGAATTCCCTTTTCTGAAATTCTCCTCAACTTAGTAACTTGAATTTATATTCATGAGGATTTAGCTGGATGGCTATTTGCTAAATGACCTAACAACTTACCACAGATGGTATCTTTCCTCCATTCACCCAGATTTACACCTCCAAGTTCACAGGCAGCAGCATATGCCTCTAAAATCTTGCAAAACTGATCAGAATTCCCCTCTGTGGCACACAGGTCATAGACACAACTCTCAAAATAGAGCTGGGGGGGAATATGCCAATGGCAGACCTGAAAAGGTCCACTGTTTTTCAAAATAATTTTGCAAAGTTCTTCATATTCTTTCTCTTTTGCTGTGTCACAAGTGGGTGGTACAACTGAAACTGGATTACACCTGTATCAAAAAAAAAAAAAACAGTAGCATGGTTATATAATAAATATTTATATTTTGTTCTATCCTGCAAGGCATGCCTCAACAGAAATAGAATCCTATGCCAAATTCCATGGATTTTCTGTGTATAGTCATCTTTAGTGTCTCAAACCACAAAGTGAGAAATATTACAATTTGACTCATAATTCCCCATTAAGAATATAATTGTGAAGTGTTGACGTGTGACTGTCTGTCCACAGACTGAAGTCCAGAAGAAACCAACAAATCAGCTAACGCAAGCAAGATCATTTCAGTTCAATACTGCATATAGTAAGAGCAATAATTTGCTCATTAATAGCCAGATAAATGTCCCATGTCTATGTTAATCAATGTGGAGTTATCTTAGGAGCTGAATCTGAGAGATATATTTGGACTTCTTAGAGTAAGGTAATATAAAGGAGATATTTCAGAATAAACAGCTAAGAATAAAGAACAGTTATATGCAAAAAAGGAGCCCAGTTTCAAACAAAATCTACAAAGGGTGGGTGGAAAACCTCTGAATGGTGATTTTAAAATTTCAATGCTTCCTATTGAAAAGTGGAGTTATTCAAAGGTGAAAATACTAGCAAACAAGTAATATCAAAGAAGGGTTACTATGTAATATAAGTAATGTACATTAATCCTATAACTAGATGATTTATGTTTCAGGCATTTTGCTGTTTCCCAAAGTATTAGCAGATACTTACGTCCAGTTGTCATCCTTCACTAGCCAGCTGTCACCAAATTTATTTGGATCCTGTTCTAAGACTTTATCTGGTTTTAGAAAATCATCCAGTTGGTTGTCATTGAATGTCCCACACAGACCACACAGCTGTCCTTTGAGACTTTCATCAACCAGAATGAAAAGCTCCTGGTCACCATCAAACTTCACCTGGATCCCTAGAGAGGTATCAATGACCACATGATGTCCTTTTATAGCTACTCTGACTCCAGTGTTCAAATCCACAGGAAGAGAAACTTGAACTCCATTCACCTAAACAAAACAAAACCCACACAGCTAGGTAAGTCAATAAAGCCCCCATGAATAAAGAGGACACCTACACTGCCAGTACCATCATCACCAGGTCATCCTTACTCTAATGAACAATGCAGACACAAAACTTTGAAGCTTAGCAAAGCCTAACGGGCTGCATACTTATCGCACATCTTGAATAGAGCTTTGTAGCAGAAGTTGAGCTCTGTGCTGTCACAACGATGCACATAGCAATACTTGGAATAGTTTAAAGCTAGCTTTGGTATCAATGAGTCTGAGAGTGTAATGCGTTTATTTTAAAGGCCAGTTCTATAAATTTCAGACAGAGATTTAGTTCAAAAGAAAGTTTCTCTTATAGATGAAGCTACGGAGGAAGATGGTTTTTTTTCCTACAACCTCATTTAGAAAAGATTTGAATGGACAGAAGGAAGCTATGCTGATTTCTGCCTTCCTAATTAAAAAAAAAATAAAGTCTGTGACTTTTAGCACGTGTGGTCTTGGAGATGAATATAGCAGAGAAATCTTATTGGACAGAAATGTAAAGTGAATAAACGAGATGGATTGTTTATGCTCAAAGTAGAACACTTACATAGATCTCTTTATTTTTCTTCAAAACAATGTGAACATTTTCCAGTGTGACAGCAACTGAGTTCAAGGCTGTCCAGTTTGGGTTTCCTCTATGTTCATTCCTGGTTGTCACTGAAAATCTTTCAGAAGAATTTGTGCATGTCTCAACAACAGTATAATTGCAGTCTCCTTGGAAATGGTACAGTCTTCCATCAAAGGTTATATAATGTGGATCCCCAAAAATGTGGCAGGGGCTGGGATTCAATGGATAACATCCCAGGAGTCCATTCTGCACCTTGCAAACTTCGCTTACTTCACATCTCTCTGAATTGCAAACTACAGTCCCATTTCCAGCACATGTACATTGGCCTGCACAGTCTGTTTGCCAAAAAGCTTCTCCCTTCTGTTAGAGACAATAAAATAAAAATAAATTAAAAGAGTAATGGTAATGATGAACTGTGACAAAAGCCCCTGAACTATGTGCAAGAACAAACCTCATAATATTTGCCATTCTGAAGGCAGCCACAGTTGCTCATGGACACACATTGTCCCCCACTGATGACAAAACCACTGTTGCATTCACATCCTTCTACACAAGGTCTGCTGCAGTTCTTTGATGCAAGAGGGTTAACACACGTGTCTGGGCAAGCACTGGTACATGGATTGTAATGACTGTTGGGAGGGCATGCAACAGCTGAAAAACAGCAAAAGGGAATGAACTTACAATCACAGCTCAAATGAAACAGTGATCCAAAAATGGGATTATTTTGAACTAGTGACAGTGTTGGTTTTTTTAAAGAGAAATGCCTTTCTTATTTTGATATCAAATAAAAGGAAAACATTCTATGACACAAAAGCATGAATGTTTTACACACATATCCTGGATATTAAGCATCTCCACATCCAAGTGAAAACTAAGCCTCTCTACATTAGATCCAGTACGTAGTTGGTACATTTCTAGAAGAACACAGATTGCTAAAGTCATTAGAAGTAGTCTGGAAATGAACAAACATATTAAAAGCAAAACATCATATAAGACTCAGAGATGATTCCACATTATCAGGAACTTGCTGCTACTGGTTTGACAAGATTCTTGAGATAATAAATAAAAGGTTCCTCTGCTTTCTGGCAGAAAACACTAATGAGATTATTTTTACAGAATTTTATTGCTAAATATTTTGTACGTAATAATACAACAAATTTAAAGATCCCTAAGCTATGTCAGTTATTGGTTAAATCAGCCTCTTAAGACAACACGGGAAAGGGAGCTATTCAAAGATTCATTTTTCAACAGAAACTTACGGCAGAAGGTGGCATTCCTCCAGGCAGGGAGAGTCACGCCGGCTGCCTGGCATGCATCGGCGTAGGCCTCCAGAGCAGCACACAGGAACTCCTGGCCACCATTCAGGGCACAAAGGTCATAGAAGCAGGTGTCAAAGTAGTCCTGAGGGTTGATCACACCGTGGCACCTCTCAAAAGAGCCAGGCCTGGCAGTCAGCATGCCACAGAACTCCTCCGATCGGTAGAGCTTCTCCTCTTCTGCACTGCAGGGTGGTGGTGGGATGGGGACACCGCAAGAGGAGTCATCGTCTGGGACCCGCCAGCTCTCCCCCAGCTCATTGGAGTCTGCGGCTTGCTGCCCGTTGGGCATCATGTAATCGTCCTCTCGCCGGTTGTTGAAGTTCCCGCACATGCCACAGGTCAGGTTGAAGTAGGCGGTGGGCACCTTCACCTCCACCGAGTGGTCAGCGTCGTAGGACACCTGGAGCTTGAAGTCTGTCTCCAGGACGATGTAGCGGCCGCTCCTGCTCACCGTGATGGCACCTCCCGCTGCGCTCACCGGCAAGGTCTGGCGCACATTGTTCACCTAGGGCAGACACACCGCAATGGACGCTGGGCTTCTCCCCGGCCTCCCTGGGGTCTCCTGCCCCAGGGAGGGAAATCAGCTGTCACGCCGGCCACTGCAAACCGGCGCCCATGACGCCCTTGCACCCCCACACCCCTGCAACTGGCAGAGCCGTGTCTCTGCTCTGCACTCTCAGGGGCCTCTGTGCAACACAGGCCACATTCCATCTTTGCCTGTCCGTCCTCTAGACCCACCCCTACCCAGAAAAGTGAAACAAAGGAACCCAGTGGCTTCAGGGACGCCAGCTGGGCCTGGGAACTGTGGTGATGTTTGGTACATGCCAAGCCCTGCCTTCTAAGGACACCAGGCTCGTGCCAGCCTCACTGCTTACCAGCACTTGGCTCCTCTCCTTTTTGGCAATGGCAATGCGCACTCCGTACACCTCAACCACGACTTCACGCACATAGGACACTCTGGTGTTCCCACGATGCTCGTTCTTGGCCTCAACATTGAAGTAGGGCAGGGCGGTGGTGTTGGAGCACACTTTGGCCAGCGTGTAGGTGCAGTTGCCCATGAAGTTGTGTGTCACCTTGTCAAAGGTGATGTAGTGAGGGTCTCCGTGGACGTGGCAGATGCCGTAGGACTCTTCAAGGCACTCAGGCTTCCCATCCTGCACCCCACAGTACTGGCCCTCAGGGCATGAGGCACTGGAGCACTGGACTTTGCTTCCCCGGGCGGGACACGTGCACTTTGAGGAGCAGGTATTGTCCGTCCAGAACTCCGAGCCCACGGGGTAGTGCTGCCCGTTGTGCCAACATCCACACTTCTGGCTGGGCACGCAGCGGTCGTTGTAGAGCAGGTACCCGCTGTCGCACACACATCCTTCCACACATGGCAGGCTGCAGTTGTAAGGTGCTACTGGGTTGACACAGGTGGCAGGGCAGGCTGCAGCACAGGGCTCATAATGACTGTTGGCAGAGCATGCTAGTGCTGCGTAATAAAAGATAAACCTCCTTATTAATCTTTTTAAACTACTGAAGTACTGGGTTTTGCTTAATATCATATTCTGCTTCGTTTTGAAGTATTTGGAGACATCTTGGTGTTCTGAGGCAGTTTGATGTATGCTTTTGCTGTGTTACTACCCTTTAGCTTCTTTTGCTTTTTGAGCTATTTAAAGTTGCCCTTATGGAGAGTTTCCTGGGAGACCTCTTATTCCTGAAGAGTATTGCTTTGAGATCTTGTATTGGGCTGAGTTCTTGATGTTATGTTAGTTATTTGTTCTAGACATGTGCCATATTTAAGGTATAGACCTGGTATTTAATTCTAATAATATTGTAGCTTCTTAATTAATTTTTTTTCCACTCCACTATGGTCTCTAATGTTTGTTAAATAATCAGGATGTACAAGTGCTCTATTCTCTTTTCCATCTTGTTGCGTACACAACATGTAGATACCCAAGCTAATTATACATTTTAAACAGTAACATTTTCATTTGAGAAAATGCCAGAAATGAAGTTTCCTGAACAATTTTTTTTGAGGTTCTATATGTTTATGTGATGTCATTCAGTTTTTAATGACATATCTTCTCACTGTATTTTTAGCCTGCTTTCATAAGGAGACAGAGATCACACAATTACGTCATACATTTCTCTGCTCATCCTCCCACTTAGAAAATATCACCCAGTAGAGGTAGAGGACAAAAACATATTCAGGTCCATTAAATGAAATAGGCACAAGGCAAAGAAGAGAGATCCTGCAGGCTTCTTCAACAGAAAGAACAGCTATAGAGAGGGCTCACTCCTGCTCAGAATCGACAGAATCTATGGGAGAGAAAACCTCAGTAATGTAGCCAGCAGAGGAAATGCTCCAGCCAGAGACTGTGGTCAAATGTGAAACAAAAGTCAGAAAGAAATCAGGCTTCAGTCATTTCAGTGTTTACAGACAAGTCTTCTTTCTTTAGTCTCCTAAACCTCTTCAGCAGCAGAATTAGTGTGGTTACAATCTCCATTGCACAGGCTTCCTTCTTAAGTCCTGGCCTTTAATTCCAGGCTGTCTACCTGCATTGCCTCCTCTCCCATCTGAAACCATGAATCACTCCACCTTTCTGGGACACTGATGCTTTCCTCTACATCCATAGATATGAATGGCTTGCACTCCCTCTTCTCTTATACGTTCAGGAGTTTGCGCCACTGATAGTGTTTCCAATACTCTCCTTCTCCCATCTACAGCTCTGCTTTTCATCTACTCTGGCTCATGTCCCTTCAATGTTCCTGTAAGGTATCATCCCTGATCTGTTGTTGCTGAGGTTGCTGCAGGAGGAGATAGCTTCTATTCTGTTATCTGGGTGCCTGGCCACGACACAGGGTAGAGAGGTTGGGGCTGGAGAAGGCAGCTCAGACTCTTATCAAGAAAGGTGGGTAAAACTCTTACATGACCACAAAGCATGTGCAAAATAAGATATTTTGTTTTTCTCAAAGATACTTAAGTTTAGGCATGGCTTCTTCAGAAGGCAAAATACTCTCCAAGTCAAATGTCCCTGACACACTTAATACCCCTGAAGAAAAATATAGAGACACTAGAGGAATTCAAAGGAAAATCCTCCAATTCTATTTTAAGATGGGCTAGACAGTATTTTCTGCTTTCATCAGAAGCAGTTAACTATTTTCACTAGAATCCTCCCCAAAGGAATCAAACTGAAGTCTTATATGTAACCCTGAAATTTTTAGCCTGATCAGTCAAGATTCACAATGCTATATGAATTAAAGTGTCTTGTAAGGCTCTGTCTTCAAGAGGTCCTAATTATACCCTCCTGACAAGTGATAATTTCCAGTAATCTTTGATACATACGGCAGAAGGTTGCATTTCTCCATGGTGTCAGTTGGACTCCTGCAGCTTGGCACACGTCTGCATAAGCCTGCATGTTTTCACAGAGGGCTGCATTGTCCAGATGAAGTTCACAGAGATCATACTGGCAGGCTTCAGAATAACTTTGTGGATCAACTACTGAGTGACAATTCTGGAATGGACCATCAGGATCTGTGATCAGACCACAGTATTCATTGCTTTGGATCATATGTTTTTCATCTGCAGTGCAATTTGGGGTGTGGCCATCATCTGGCGAGCACCTAGTGTGGAAAAAAAAAAAGATGTGGAAAAATTCACCGAAGTACTTGGGATGCACTAGCACCTAAGATGCTTTTCAAGTCACATCTACCAAAACTACAGGGCTCTCTGCAGGCTAAGCATGACATATTTTAAAGCTCTACATTTCAAATACTTAGGATAGAACATCAGATTTTAATATGATCTCACTCTTATGACCTTTGAGAGGCCTGGAAGAAACCTAAATATGAATTTTGCCTTTCTTTTAAGTCAGCCTTTCTACATGGAAGATACCTAGGAAGCACACATAGAAAGTAAAATTATTCAAAGTTAAACCTCTACTATAATTAGCTAATATATTGTGAAATTATATAATGAATGGTAAAGTATCTCAGAAGAGTTTAAACAGGAACTTCAAGTATTAGCATTGTTTTATTCAAATGTCCTCCTTTTAAGCACAGTTAAATTTGCTGTGAAACTTTATCCAGATAGATAAACTAAGCACACTGACAAGACTATATTTTATCCCAAGTGCCTGACATTTTTGGCTCACATAAAACAGTTATTTAAAACACTGGTCATTGCATAACCAACAGCTAAGGTCTTAACATCCTGGCTGGAGTCCTACCTGGAGTCATTGTAAACCTGCCAACTGTTGCCAAGGCTGGACGAGTTTGCTTCCATCCCTCCACTTGGGTTAAGAAAGTCATCTTCTTTGTGCCCATTATAATTTCCACATATTCCACAGACTTTAGACATATAGGTATTGGGAAGAGTGATTTCTGCTCTGTGATTTCCATCAAACTTGACATTCAGCCCAAAGTCAGTAGTCACCACAACGTACTGCCCACTGAAGGAAATACTGACACCCTGTGCCAATGTCAGAGGCAGCACCTGGCTGACTCCATCAACCTGCAGGCACAGAGAAGGACAAGCATTATAACCACTTCAAAAGAAGTATTTTTAATGGCGACTCTCTTAGATCACATCCCTATAACTGAACATAGGCCTTGCAGTGACTTTATCATCTACTTTGAATAGTTGTTCTTATTACATATGTAAGAAATCTTGGTTTACTTAGAAACTTATATGTAATAAAAACGGTAAATACAGAGGAAAGGTACAAAAGAGAAGCTGTTATATATGAGCTTATTATGTTTCTAAGGTCAGATGGGAAAGGTCTCATGTACATTCAAAACTTTATCTCCTGTCAAATCAATCGTTGCACTATTTTCTTATAAGAAGGGTGGTGATAAAGTAAGGTGATCTATTCATATATCGGAGCTTTGAATCAAACATGTCTGCTGCTTTGGCCCTTTATGGAGGGGAGCCATAAAGAAGCCTTAAAATACAATAGCTGGCCAAGTGACACAATCAGTGTGAGGAGAGTCAACAGATTGTTGCTCTAGGACCCTCTTATCTGGCTCTGCTTTATGGTAAATGCCATGTTAAGTGAAGTTAGCAGTGGTGTGGAATAACTAGAAATTAAGAATATCCATTCAGCTTTACAAGCTACCACACAGGATGGGGAAATAGCCACCAGTATGGACTTGGTTAATGCAGGGCCTTTTTATTCCCTGATGCAGACCAAGCTTGAGTATGGGGGGCACGCTAGAAAGGCAGGCTAGTCCATCAACCCCATCTTGAACATCAGCTCCAATCCTTCGTTTTAGCAATACAGCACAAAAATTTAGTCTATGTTTTCAGTCCTGAAATGCCAATGTTTAAGAACTCTACACTACTCCTGCTCCTAAATACCTGACTTCCCTCTAAACATTACTATATGTATGCTGCAGATTTGTAGTCATTGTATAACCATTTTTTCATGCACACTATGAGTTACTGATGATAGATAGTGGGCTTACCTTAACAATTCTATTTTTACCCAGATTGATCCTGTAGCCATATACATCAACATCCACGTATCGGACATAGGACACGCGAGTGTTGCCTCCCCTGTGCTCATTGGCCGCTTCCACGTTGAAGTACGGCAGCGAGCTGTTGCTCTCGCACAGCTTGGAAAGGGTGTAGGTGCACGTGCCCATGAAGTCATGACGCTGCTTGTCAAATGTGTAGTAGTGAGGATCCCCGTATATACTGCAGATTGCTTCTGGAGACAGAAAAAGGAATATGTTCTCATTAATAAATGGATCAAAGCAGAAAAGCCACCTCATACCTTCATTGTGCAGTGGGAAAATGCAATCATCCCCATTTTCTTGGGACCCCATGATCTTAAATGTCCCTTCAACCTAGACAATTATATGATTTTATGATTCTACAGATTACATATGGAGAAACTAAAGCAGAAAAGGAAGATTTATATGGTATAAGGCAATGCCATAGAGAGATACTCAAAGAAATTAACTGAAACAAATAAGTAGCACTGTTAGTAACAAATTTAGGTGCCCTTCTACATCCCATTGACTAGCAGATGTGATTGGCTAAAATTACCTGTCATTGGAGGCGGTGTAGGTTCTGGTGGTGTAGGGGTAGGGCCAGCTTCTGTTAACAGCAAAGACAAGGCAGTACAATGAGTTATAACGTTATACATTGAACACTACATACACACCAACATACATGAATTTCCACTTTCTCTTCATCAACATAAAGTTAGAAGATTTTTATTGAAACAAGTGTATTAAAAAAACAAGGATGTGTGGGTCTTTTGAGTGCTTAGGAAAGCTCATCTGATTGTTAACTTGGTGACAGTGGCTGAGTTTGTGCCGATGTGCTTCTCTGGAGCTGGAAGTGTATTTACAATTGGATATGTGACTCCCTCTGGTGTGTATGTTAGGGCATGAAGGTCATACTCTCTGCAAGTGTTGGTGGGTCTGGGAGTGAGTAGCCTACCAGCAGATGCCATATAGCAGAAACAAATAACTCTCAGAGCACTGGTGGTTTCTAATCACAGAGTTTTGTTTTTTTCTTCAAAATGAGATTTATTTCTTAGGCCTGGGACAGCTGTAAAAGCTCTACTGACAGACACAACAGTCATGCTGTGGAGCCTTCCCTCATGCCTGCTTCTGCTTGGAAACAAATATTAGCATTTTTCCCACCTATTCTATATCCATCACAAAGATATATTCTAAAATAAGTGGTCCTCTTGGTGTACTTGTATGTGTGAACTAGCAACACCAGGGTGAGTATTGTCTTGATATCATGTTCATTCACCTAGGGACATGCGAATGAGTGATGGATCTGAATCTCTGGAAGTACAACAGACTGACTAAAACCTTCAGAGCACATGTGCAATCACTCCTGCCCCTTTGCAGAAAACAGAACAACTGTCCTCATTCAGGTGCTCTCCTACTGCACCCTTGAGAGCTCTGTGCTATGCACTGATTGTGCAGTAACAGTCAGTGTACAAAGAGATAACCAAGTGATGAACTGATTCACGGAGAACAGCGCTTTCCAACCTACTTATAGATGCACTACAGGTATATAATCATCCAGGTGAATCCATCCAGTTGGCATTCTGTAATACTGACAGTGCTAACAACATTATTTATAGGTATTAAGTTGTAGTATAGAAAATAAGTCATAGGAGAACAAGTTAGAGATTTTTGAATAACGCCTAATAACTACATACTACGATATGGGCATATTTGCCCATTTCACATCCAGCTCCCTACTGCATTGTAAATGCAGTTTTTGCATACCTAGCCCAGAATTGCCCTTTTCACTCTTTCAACTTTGGAAAAAAATTATCAGCAAATCCTGATAATGGCTGTAGTCTCATAATGGATACTTCTCAACAAGCTTTTAGCTAACTTTGTTGTAAAGCAGACTAAAAAAGCAGAAGAAAACCTCTTCTGAAGATTATTGTCCCTTGAGATCTCAGGTGAAGAAGTTCTGCGAATGACATTATGAATGTCAAACATCACAACATAAAGACTGCTTGCTACAGTTGACTTGGAAGCTAATTTTTCATGTGACAAATGGACATATATTTAGTTTTTCATCAGTTTGATTAAAATGTCTATTCAATCAAACATTCTTTTAGAAACAAAAAGGTTGAGAGGACTTTAACTTTTACTAGGCCTAATAATTCACTTAACTTTCATCATATTTGTAGCCATATAATTTAAGAGAGAGAGGAGCACTTTTCTTTTGTGTCTTGGAGTTATATTAGTGCACTATTTAGGGAATAAATAATGTGCTAATATGCCTGGAAAAATGAAGAACTGGCTTTCCCTGGGCCCCCACCCTCTAAAAGGGCCCCAAGTATTTTTCACAGAATTTTAAAGAAAATTATATGTTCTGAGGATGTGGACCTGAATGCAAATCTTCATCTTGGCTAGAATAAATTTGGAATATTTTACTGTCATTATAGGAGTAGCATTTCACAGAGAATGAGGCCTATTCAGACCCAGTAACAATTTCTATAACATTTTCAGCAAATTTCTTGTTCAATTGACATTTTGTAAGTATTACATGCTTTTAAGTTAAGATGGGGCAAAACTGTAATTCACTTCCAGACCCTAGTCATCTATAGCTTGTGCCAGTCACAGGGTCAAGGATCAAGATCAAATTGCCAATTCATAATCAGAGGTGGTAGTGCAACTCAGCTTTATTGACTCACAGTTATTTATTTTGTGACATATTGCAATACTGTGTATTTGCTGAGGTCATATGAACTGAGATTTGCTGTAAAATTCTGATTAGAACATTTAATCTAGAACTGAAGACCAATGTGCATAACCTTGTCTGGGTTTAGAGCTGCACTTCAGACTTAAAGTTTGCTGGACCTTGTGAACATGTTCACATTTGCAGAGAAAGGGATATCTTGTTCTGAACATTTGAGGTGGTAAGGAAAGATTTAGAAAGAAACTACAACAAAACAGATACCATTCAAATGAAGCAGGATGTAATTTTTTTGCCATTTCTCTTTTGTGATTTGAAGTCATGAGGAGTTTCTATACTGTATACAGAATTGAGTAATTGTCAACAGCTTAACAGAGATGAAGAAGGAGTATCCACTGAGTACTGAGGTGCAAACACAGAAATACAGACTTACCACAGGATCCATCCCTTACTCTTACATTGTCCAGTGCTGTATCTCCATACTCTGTCAGTCCTCGGACAGCCTCAAAAATTACCTAGGCAAGATGCAAAGTCAATCACTTCATCAGAGTTGTTTAAGAAACTATGACACCATGTCCCTTAGCATGTTTTCAAAATATTTTTCCTGTTCTGTCTCTAAGGGCATCAAGTCAGCTGAGGTTATAACAGTTTTCCTAGCTTCCCCCAGAGGCCTAAAATATATATTCTGTAATAAGCTAAGGACTTCAAGAAACATTGCCTTCTATTTTGCTGACTGATGAAAGATTTATGAGATTAGTTGTCTGGATTCTACAGAGGAGTCAAATGTAGGCAGCATCCCAAAGTTCAAATCTTAACTCACAGCAGACAAACCTGCCTTTAATTAAAGCACCTAAAGTCATTTACTTCATGATAAAATGAAAGAGGGAAAGAAGGAAAAGAAAAACTAAATATATTTTATCCTCTAACTAACAGCCCCAGTAAAACTCAGGGGGCTGTTTGTTTCTTCTCTTAGTTCATTGGCACAGAGCATGAGGCCATTATATTTAAAAAATATAAACCAAGCAAATCTTGGTTATATTTTCTAGCTTACAGGCACAACATTTTGCAGCCTTCAAGGGGAGAACAAATGCTGGCATTGTACAAAGAAACTTATTCTGAAAATATATTACCTTTATCTTTCTTTGTGTTGGAAAAGTATGACTAACGGCACCATATTTCCACAAGGAACTCTGGTTTCCCCTCCGACTCCACACTATAGACTCTCCTGTGCTGTCTTTAATAAGCACTCTCAGCTCATTCCTGTCTTCTGACCCAAACATATAGTACCAGAAGTCTATGCATATTTTTTTAGAAACCACAGTGTCTGGGCTCTCAAGCCTGTTGGTGTCGAATGGAATCAGATTACTTGCTTCTTGGTAGATGAAATAGCCTTCTGCAGAGTGAAAAAAAATTAAAATATAGTTGAATCTTTGTAACTTGTTAGGTGTCATTTAAAACTGAAGTACAACCCAATTCTAGAAGATATCAAGAGCATCATTAGCAGTGCAAAGATACAAAGTAGAGGCTGTTTGGAATTCACATTGCAATGGTTAGCACCACATAATTATTCAAACCAGACTGTGAACTGGAAAGCAAAGAAAATATATCCCATCTCACAGGAACAGTTATTTTGGTTCACAACTGAAGATATAGGCCTCTTTCAAGTGTGAGCGCCCCCAGACACAGTGCCCTACTGATCCATGTTTGGTTTCCTCTTTCCTCAAAAGAAAATGATGCAATCTGCTATACACCTTCTCTTGTGAGATACATTTTTTTTTCTAAAGATTTTGGTCTCAAGATGAGCAAATCCCTAGCACAAGGAAAGTTCCAATTCATCAGCATTTGGTTTTGTCTCAAAATGGAAGGAATAGAAAGCAATGCAGACATTTCTATGAAAATATTTAAGTTTGACATCATGAAAAAGAAGGAGAGTTTTCAAAATTCAGAAACTCACAGTATTTCTTTTAAGATTAGAAATGCTTTAGTCTGAATTGGTTCAATATGAGATCACATTTTTCTTTACTAGGGCTGAAGGTTTTTGCTTCCCATGGGCTAAGATCAAAATTACATTTCCCCATTGCAGTTAAAATCAACTCTCTCCTATCTAACTACAGAAAGGAACCAAAAGCAAATGAATGACCATTTCTATATGAAAAAGAATGGCTCCATACATAACATCTAACATTCAGTCATATGTTTTACTTGGCAAGAAAATGTAAGTCACATTTAAAGTTATATGATCTGTGTCGATTCAAAAAGCACAACACTATTATTTGTGTGAATCCAAACTAAAAATATTTAATTTCTTCTTTCAACAGGCAATTTTAATTTTTATTATCAAAATACTAAAAGTGCAGAAAATTATTTAGCAAAAATCCCAACTAATACTCTTCTAATCCGCTTACTGAGTCTGACAGTAGCTGACCCTTCAGCCTCGAGATAATTACAGAAAGCAGTATGATTGCAGAATGATCCCCCATAAATGGATCTGCTATGGCAAGGATAGTGGTTCAAACAGAGAGATGGAGGCAGACTAAGTACTCGTTTGATGATATGACCATGTTAGACCTCAGTTTTTTAATCACATGTAGCTGAGGACAAGCTTCTTGAAGATATTCTTTAATTTCGGACTTGATCTTGCAACACTTTGTCAGCATGAATGTTATCTAGTGCCAGTACAGCAATCATTAAATTTATCGCCATTAGCTGGTATCAGTGTAATTTGGCCACAAGACCTCTTTTGACTAATGATTGTTGCATGTCACTGCGTTCTCTATGAGACATAAGCATAACATAATAGCTTTCATCTACTTTCACACTCTGATAAAGATTTCCAACCCATGATGTGCCAGCCCAGTTTTGTTTACTCATAACTGACATGGTAAAAAGTCAAAGACAGGCATCAGCACGTAACATAGCTGACACATTTCTAAGGTTTTCATGAATCTCTTTTTCCTTTCACAGAAAGAAGAAGAAAGGTAGCCAAACTGTCCTCAAAAGAAAATCAACATTGCCACAACAGAGCACTTACTTCCATCAGGATAGTCTCCATCAGGACCTGTTCCATCAGTTGGAGTATCATGTTTGGTTCGTATCCACACTCCCTGGTTGACATTGCAAGGTTGGGTCCAGTCACAAAATGGTCTTGAGTTGTTGTTAAAATCACATCTGGTGAGGTACGCTGAAATACAACATATTAAAGTAAGGAAGAAGAGCTTATATGTTCAAAATCTGTGTTGGATGGTAACAGCACTAACAACATGCGGTTACCTGTTTCAGGATCCCATGTTCTCAAGCCACCAGTTGGTCTTTGCTTGATCCTGCCAAAAAAAACAACACAGTGAAGCCCTTTTAGAATTAGTGACTCAAAAACTGTTTAAGAAAGAATGTTAGGACCTCAAGATATGTCTTTGGGTGTTTCACTGAATAACTGAATAGATCGAGGTTTTCATCCATGACTGACTCTTTCTCTTCCTGTATGTGCTTGCTCCTTCATGGTAAAGCTCTGACATGGGATATGTTCACTCCATGTAGTGTGGAAGGATCCTCAGCTCTGTATTCCACTGAACTGAAAGGATACCAGCTCTCCTAGGTACAGAGAGCTATGGAAGGGGTAGGTGGATGCAGCTCAGCTCAGACAATACCAGTACAAAAGCAAAGACTTTCTGCTAACTTGCTCATGGCATTGTCATCCCCATTGTTGCAAAGCAAAGTGTATGTGTACTCCATAACTGTTATTTGTTGAAAGGCTATGTATTTCCCTTAAGTCCTGAAAATCTCTCATTACACAAAGCTGTCATCTCATTCAGTTCTTCTAATTTACCCTGAAAACGCTGCAGAACAAAAACAGTTACAAAAGCATAGTTCCTGTGGTGCTACAAAGTCCTGCAGAAACAAGTAGACACAAGACCAAAACCTCACCGCAGATCACAGCCTAGATGGCTCTGTTCTTTGGGTGTTTTGCACAGGGAAAGGATTTCCAGGATTGCAAGGCTACAATAATAGTTCTTACTCTGACAATGGTCCACAGTTTCAGAAGGCAGGGTTCAGTTCCAGCCTCTGTGGTGCCCTCTCCTTAATTATCCTTATTATACTTGACACAGTATAGAGAATCTGTTTTAAGTCAATGCATCACAGTGAATGTCCCCACTGCCCCTCAAAATCTAAGTACCGACATTTAGAGAAACTTGGGAGATTAAGACGAAATATCACACAATCAATTCATCAATGAAATGCCGCAAGCAACTGGAAAACAGCCAAGCTGAGGCTAAGGAGGAAAGAGAACATGTGAAGACAGATAAAGTAAGAAAATTTCCTTTGCTTGTACTTGTTGTATTTCTTCTTTCATGAGAAAGGGAAAGCTGTGAGAAGTTGCCACTTTGTCTTTTGTCTTTGTCAGTGCCGTCTTTAAACAGTTACACATTAGGCAAATCCTAAGGCAAAGGTTACTGTAGGTATATTCAGAGCCAAAAGCATTTTATAACTACTGTGGTTATTTTTTCAAGGTCTCTCCTTTTCAGATGTGCCATTAGAAATCCACGTGTTACACGTTTCTCTCACAGACAGGAGCCAGTGCAGAATTAGGCAACAACAAAATTAAATTATTTCTTCATTTAAAAAAATTACATGGTTCAATTGTACAACATTCCACATTTAAAAAATGAAGAAACATTCCACATTTAAAAAATGAAGAAACATTCCACATTTAAAAAATGAAGAAAGGGTATTTATCATTAACAGCTAGGCTTCCTGAATTAAGCTATATTCAGCACGGTGCTACTTACCCTGTGGTATTCAGCACTGAAATACAGAATAAAATTAAAGTGTATTGTAAGTGCCAGAGGGTCCCCATGCTAGAAGACAGAGTTACGTCTTCTGTGTGATACAGATTGCATAGTAATCCACCAGCTATACTCAGCAAGGAGGAAATGAGGACGGCCTACAGTGAAGCAAAGAATATATTGACCAGAGGGTGGAGGCGATTATAAAAATCTGTCAAACCATGTATCGGTTACGTTCCCTGGGTTATCTGTCTTGAGAAAAAATGCATATGTACTGAAAGCTCATATTCTGTGTCACTCACTTCCTTTGACACTCTTAGTTGTTTGCTGGAGAAATTGATTTGGGCAATTTTTAGTGCTGCTGTTGTATATTTTGAAAGTCTGCAATTTTAAAGGGATTTCTTCTCACATTGATAGCAAGACAACAGTCTTCATTTTAAAACTCCTGCCCAGTTTTCACTGCTAGAATAAGTGAGATTTCTCGTATTGGCTGAATCTTCTCCCTTTCTGAAACTAACATTCAGTAGAGCAGATAACAAGCTCTCAATTTTTTGCACAATAGTCATGTTGTCATGGGCACAATTCAGGAACTTGCTGAAATATTATTGTTACCATATTGCACCTGCTTAAAAATAAAAGGATCCTTTCCTGGCTGCAGCGGAATATCTATTGGTTGCTGGCACAGAAAAAGCAGATGGATCTTTCCCACTGCCACTTGGGTCTTTGCTGTTCTGTTCTTTTGCAGCATTCCTTGTGTGGCATCTCCAAAGAAATCGCTCAAAGGCAGCCTCTACTTCTGCTGCATTTCATGAGTGATGAGAACCATAGGAGTATCAGAAAATGTACAGTGTTTCTTTACATTGCTGGAAACCCCAGACCATGGCTCTTTTTTTTTTTTTGTCTAACAGCAGGATGTCTCTGGGAGGGGGGTTTTCTGGAAAAGTGGCCTCTTAGTTACAATCACTTTCCCTTTGTGATTATATTCCAATGATTAAGGTCATTAAGGCTTCATAATTTAAGTCCAGAATTTCTTCAACTCCCTTTCCCTCTGCTGAGCACAAAATATTTTCACTTGCCATAAACAATGAACGGAGGAGGCCACGTACAGAAACAAGAGAAATACGGAAGGATCAAAGGGGGCTAATCAAAACACAAATATATTCAAGTTAGATGTTAACTGGTACGTTGACAATGGGCCTGCAGCTGCATTCTGCCACAGGCTCATGCCCCACACAAGCACCTCCTAAACCAGAGGGTGGATGTACACTTGACTGGTAATTATCCCTCCCAATGAAAATCGTTTCCTAGGAAAATGTGTGGTTTTGCCAATCAGTAAACAGGGAAAAGAATTTCTGTGATTTAGAGACAAAAGAGTTTCATTCCCTGCACAAAACTGTTGACCACACTTTTCCAGTGCAGTTGAGGAGACCTCAGTGTGAGAGGTAGAATACAAGTGACCCTAGATGAAAGTTGCATTGAGCACACTGCCTTTTCAGCAGCGCTACTTGAAATGCTGGTCCAGCAAGTGATCATCTGGGCAATAGCTGTCCTTAGAACTGCAACCGGGAGCAAGGGGCCCTCCATGTATGCATGTGCCCCTCTGTATGATTCTGACAAGATGATTCTTTCCATCTTGGAAAGAAAGCAACCTTCTGGTAAATCCATCCATCCAGATGATGTCTTTGACCCAACCTCACCCATGGCAAATATGAGCCACTGCAGCACCATGAACACTCTTGTCAATAGAACATGGTACGGTCTCCACCCATCCCATGCTGTCTGACCTTTTCTGTCATTTGTCACTCCCATTTAATGCCAGCTCAGGTACTCTGGGAAACGTGAACTGGAGTACTGATTAGGGCTTTTCAGCAAGGGAAATAACCCCTTTTACATATGAGAAGGATGACAAGGAAACGACTTGCCATTTGATTCCAGTGGGATGTGACGGTATCCTGTGCTCCTGACAGTCAAACTGATCCATTGCAGGCCTACTATTTCTCTTCTCCATCTCTGAAAGGTGTCTGGGAGATACTGCCATTTTATAAAAACACTGGTCTGGACTGCAAAGCAACCTGAGGAGGAAGAAGAACAGCAGTTCTTCATTTCTAATACAATGAAGCTGAAATTCTTTCCAAGGAAGTGCATTTGCAGACAATCTTACAAACAAGTTATGTTTTACTTCTGCCTTAAGCCAAGAATGCAAGCGATGCACACCCGCAATGTTAATCCCTGTTACTGGCTTCCTTGTGCTCTGCATTTCTTCCTTGTCTTCCTCTACTGCTGCGTTTCTTTTTGAAACCAGACACTAGATTTCGCCCCATCTGCAGCTAGCATTAGAAATTCTCCTCAGCTGATGCTTGTTGTCAAGGCACACTGGGACTACTCATGGGAACTAATTGCTTTTAGGTGACAAACAGATTTCCCACATGAAATCTGCAGAAGATGCTAATAGTCAGGCTTATCAATGAACAGTGTGACATGCAACATCCTCAAAAATGACAAAGATAATACTGCATACAACTTAATTTCTGACTGGCAGTCAGAAATGGGCTCTTAAAGAATTTTAATTTTTACAGGATGGAGTTATGTTTCTCAGGAGACAGAATCAGAATGATACCCTCGCAAAGAGACAGCACAATGAAGACACAACACCAAAAAATTGTCCCAAGCAAGAAAAATCAAATGGTAAGAGAACCAGATCATCCATTCTAGTGAGCGTCATCTAATACAGCTTCTGCTGCACAGTTACTCTAGCATATGTAATTGTCCTCAATTATGTAAATCTGGTTACTTCATTTTCCTGAATCCAAGTTTCTCTGATGAACACCAATTGCGCTGCCCCATGTTGTAAATACACAGTCTGTGGTGTTGTAATCAGTAGAAAGCTGGGGAGCTTGGCAAGCTTAAAGAATGGGGAAAATGATACAAAACCTCTTTCTCCTAAGCCATCAATTTGGGGCTATTTGAGCCTCACAGAGACACTATGGGAGACTGCTACACTGCCATCTAGCACAAAGCAGAGAGGTCACTGGCTGATACGAAATGCTGATGTCTTGTTGGGATGCACTTGAAGCACATGTATACCCCAGGGTCTATTCTGTTTGAAGAAGTGTTAATTCTACGTTTAGAAGAAATTTTAATTGGATTAATTAAATAGCTGTTCTTAAATGGCAGAATTCCGTGCAGATTCTCTTAATTAAGAATACATCAGGTTCAGTAAATTTGCACATAAAACCTAAACATCTTTATCTGATTTTAAAATAATATGAATGTATCTCATTGGCCTTTGCACAGATTTAACTTCATTGGTTTTTGGCATCAATTTTATTTAAATCAATACAATTTGTGCAAGTAAAAGGATGCCTCTGTTGTTTCTGTTCAGGTAATAAAGTTCTTACAGATGACTGAGTTGGTTTTTGCAGCATGTACTACCTCTCTCACTGTTTCTGGAACTCCCAGTGTTCTCTGGGCTTCAGTCTGCCTTTACTAACCTTGTGTATGAGAAGGCACTGTCAGATCTTTGGTTCCTTCAGGAGTCTGTCTGTGCTGGACTGTTGTTGGAGCTACCCCAAAATCATTGCTCTGGTAAACCTTCACTAAGGAGCTATCAAAGAAACAAACATTCATCACACATAAACCTGTAGTCAGATAGACTGAGATTATACAGAAGTGCAACTAATCTCACCTTTTGCTCTGTTAAGTAACACGCTTTGATAGGCTGAGGAGGAAGTACACAAAACCCTCTCTGTTGCTACAAAATAAACACCTAGTTTATTGATGAGTAAAATATATTTGTGTTCTGTTGAGCACAAGCTGAAGTTGTTTTTCTAAGTGAAGCTTAGAGTTTAAAATCAAGCTGTCTTTTTCCTGGTTTGAGAGCTGCAGTGATTTTGAAAATAGAATGTAGCACTCTTATTAGGGTGCAGGTGCCAGATTAACATTTAATTCTATTCCTTATGCTTTGAACAGTGCATGGCTAAGAGTAAAAAAAAAAAAAGCAACTTTTTGGTCAGTATTCTCAGGTACCTGTGGAGAATATTCCTGCATGCAAATAGTACTCATGCTGTGACCCAAAACAAACACATTTTCAAGGTAACTTTCATAAGTTTTAGATGTTTACAAATATGTACTATATGGATAATATATTACTAAAACTGTAACTATTAAGGTCTTTATTATCTTTGAATTGAAATACACTCGCAATGTATTTCATTTCCAGCATACCAAGGTAAAGTACATAGTATTCCTACCAATTAATGCAATGAAGAGTTTTCACTGGCATTCTAATGGATATTTGAATAAAGAAAAGACCATCATAAGTAAAACTATTTTCTTCTTAATTTTGGGGTGCTACACTTGCAATTGTGAGATTAGTAAATCAGTTCATAAAAGCCCAGAAATTTTCCCAAATCTGTCTGTTAATAATAAAAGAGATATAAAAGATAACTTTGAATGCGTATTTTGGGAGCAGATCTCTGGCAGGAGGAAACTGCTGATATTTATCTCTTTAACTGCTTTCTTTATGTAGGGTTGGTTTTTTTATTCAGCCATAATCTAATCAACTGCTTCCGGCTTGCTAGACTCACTGCAGCAATTTCATATCTGCACCTTGATATATTTTATATTTATTGGGATGGATCTAAAATACACAACAAACCTGTGATGTGCAAAGACCATTCTCTAACAGTAGCTTCCTTCAGAGGCAGAGCGGTGCTCTCTGTTTCCATCAATGGCTTTTGTAAAACAAAGGTACCTACAGAGATAAAGAATTTAGACTACTGCAAAGGTCTCTGATTCTGCTCTTGTACTGTTTTAATTCTAATATTCTACTGTAAAAGTTAGTGGTGCTGGTCCTAGTACATTCTAGCATAAAGGAGACTCCTGGCCCATTCTCTGTAACAAAACTGGTATTACAGATGCAGATATGTCTAAAATTAGAAGTCTCAGGCTTGGCTTAATGAATGCTGAAGTTTTTTGAATTTTCAGCTCACCATTGTATGCTCCTTCGATGCTGGTGAAGTCTGCATTGTCCCTCCTGTCCTCAGCACTCTGACATTTGCAAGCCTTTCACCTACTTGAACCTAATTTTAAACAGCTGTGTGTGCCTGGTTGATTTTTTTTTCTACAGATGCCAAATTAATTGGTGCAGTTCTTTTCCTTTGAACTTGATTCCTCATGTCCTGAGTAATCCTGCAAACCTCTTACCACTTCCTGGTCGTTTCAGGAAGGGTGACTTCTCCCATCTGTGACCTCCTGGATAAGGCTGCTTCCTCTCAAGGTATAGTCCTAAGCTATGGTCACTTTTTACAGCAAGAGAGCTCTCTGGTTATCTAATGGCTCCTTCAATTAAGCTATTAAACCGTGTTATCACAGTTGCTTCACAAAAACTCTTAGCACAATTTCCTTTTTATATAAATATATAGAGATGTACAATTTTAAATAATTTAAAAATGAAGAAACTTGTCAACATCTATTCATATGGCTTTTTCTGATCTAAACTCTATGCTTCCTGTGACTACTGAAGCTATGTACTGGTCTCCATTACCTAGATCACAGATACCTCCCTGCCCCGTCTACAGTATAACCCACTGAAAGGTGACTGAGTTTAGCTAAAAATAGTCACAGTCTGGCAGCTTCTGCCTCTTTTACAAGCAGAGAGAGACAGGAAAATTAACCTGTTGCTCAGTCTGTCCCCTGATCATATACTAAACCCACTCCGAACCCTAACAAAGTATGAAGCTTGTGAAATGCATTGCTATTTGTACTTTGCTTTACAAGCTCTACATCCCAAATGAACTAAACTGAAATGGAGAACACTTGTGTCCCTGACAGGTTCAGAGTGAGTGATCAGCATTCTGCTGTTTGCTTTGGAGTGAACTGTGTTTATAAGTGAGTATTTGAGTTTTGAGCTATGCAGGAAAATGAGGCTTATGTCTCAGGAGGTAGGGTTCCCTATCAGCAAAGCATTTAAGACTAGATGACATCTGGGTGTGTTTGCATACTTATATATACATAAAAAATTTGTGGGAACAAAGTTTAGAAAATACAGCAGACCACAGGAGATTATTTTATTTTTTTTTTTAAGTGTATGACTGATTTCTTTTTCAAGAAATGAAAGGCAGTTGGATAGTATTTTCTATCAGATCAAGTCCACTCAAAGTGTGACATTCTAGAAATCGTAATTGTATTTCATCAAGCTAAAATGCTTTGGTTTGGCTTCTGCTGGTCAAAATTCAAACCTTACATATTTCAGACCTCCAAGCTTTCCAAGCCACCAAATTTTAAAATCATGGATAATCAAACATATATAGACAAAAGATGAGAATATCAACTACCATGATGCTATGAATTGAAATGTTGATTACCAAACAGAATACATGCATATAAATTGCTTTTATGATTTAAATTAAGAAATGATCTTTCAACCTTTAAATGTGCTGGATATGGACCCAAGAGTAAAGCCTCTGGATATGTTATTTTAGAGTTTAGTAGCTAGAAGAAGGTGGCGATGTAGCCTTTCGCTGTTGGAAGAAAAAGCCTGAGTGGAGGATGTGATCTGGGAAATGAACACCAAAACTAAGAAGCAAATACTTCTTGGAAACAGGGGTGCCAAAGCTGTTCCAGCCGAGTCATCAATTTATTAGACATCCAGTTCTTGCTAAGCGTCACTGATTTTTGTTATACTGATAACAGTAAGGAGAGGAGTGGCAAGTAACATGATTCATAACGATAAAATATATTGCTGGTATACTAAAATCATCTATCACCCTGGAAATCTAGAAGGTTCTACAGAAATAAGCAAGCTTTGCATACTGAAAAAAGCAGAGCTGGGAAACACTTTTGCTAGACCCCTGCAGTGACGCCTCATTGAGAACAGATATATCTGCCACACACAATCTTCCTTCTTCCCTCTTTTCTTGTCCATAGGGAAACTGAACAATAACACTATAGTTTCCAAAGCAGATCAATAATATCAGAATATTCTATCCTTATTTTGGGATAGTATGCCCACGTGTGTAATTGCCATAGTTTTACTTATACAATTCTTTGATTAATCTGGAATTATATCAGCCAACACTCCCCAGCTGGACAAGCCCATGGCAATGCATACTAATTTCAGAACCATACAATAACTAAAGGAGGAAGGAAACTCTGAAAGTCTTCTGGTTCACAATCTGCTTAAAGTCTAAGTAACTTCAATATTATATTAAGTTGGTCTGGGCCCTGTCCAATTATGATGGAAATACCATGACCTGTCTGGATCTCTCTCTGATTCCTGTGTTTGACCATCTCCGTTGTGAAGACTTCTTTAAATACAATTAGTAATATATACCCATCATGTAATGAGGTTCTCTTCATACCTACATTCAGGAATACATGCAGAAGCACCTGGAAGTGTGCTCTAACCTGGAATAACACAATAGAGAGCGGACAGACCTTTCTTTGATAACCAAACCAGACAAGAGAGAACATATGATTTACCTGGCTAGCACATAGTGCAGCTGTGCCATAAGCAGGATTTAAAACTGTGTCAAAAATTCATGTTAGGCTTCAGAAATAATCTTTTGATGTCTTAATAATTAGAAAGCTCATATATCAGCTTCACCTTCACTGTCCTAAGAGATCTGAGTCTCCCGGTCACTATCAGGTTATGTTTTCAGGTTTTCAAAGAAGAAGAATGCTTCTCTCCCTTGTTTGTTTTTAAGCAAAGCACCATCTGCGAGTCAAAAAATATCCACTTAACTCCACAAGTTTAGGTTTATGAAAACAATTTCCAATGACTAGGATCAAAATGGGATGATTAGCAACGACAGAAAAACTTCTGAATAAAGTTGGGAAACAAAGACAGAGGCAATTCTTTTTGCATTGTTAATGTTCTAAGTACAGGGTTTTCAAGAGAGGCAGACCTGTAAATCTTCCCTGTAGTTTTGAATAAGCCTTCTAGAGATGGAGCATGTGACACTCCCAAGTCCTGGCAAATTCTCTTTATTCTAGGCCTGCTATACAAGTCGTATAGCAGAGGATAATCTGTGAGAAAAGCTTTATGAAAAAAAACCCCAACCCTAAATAAAATTAAGTACCCTAATCAGTTAGGATTTTACTATGGAAAATAGTTCTCAGTTTATCCCACAATTCTTCTATTGCCTTAATATGTAAATCCAGAAAATGAATAAAATTAAGAAAATAGTACTATAATATACTTAGGAAAATCTTTTAAGCATCCATAGGCTGTAAAGCATTTCTCTAGCCTCTCTTTGCATACAGACAGCTAGGAACAGGTTTCCAGACTGCTGTGCTCAAAGGACCAGGTGCAATAAACTTACTCCAGTTGCATTCATTCATTGAAGCCACGTGGATTTGCTCCTTATTTCTGAAAATCTTTTCCAGGCTCAGGTTTGAGAGCTACTGGTTTGTTCCCATTTCCCAGGGTGGGACCGTATGACAGGACTTGGCAGAGGTCACAGAATGAAAAGGAAATCCTGCCTTTCCTTTATTTCAAATGTCTGTTCTGTGGAGCAAGCTCTTGTACCTTGGTCTCCCACATGAGTCAGCCTGTCTTTTTGGCCCAGGGGGTATTTAATTTTCAACATAAGATGAGCAGGTCCAAAGAAGTAAAATATGAGTGAAATGATCTGGTTAGCTCACATACCAGAACACTCACCTGACTTGTAAAACACTGAATTTTCTCAGAAGTGAAACAGTGGCAGTGGTGGATGCTATCGGTACATAAGAAGATGAGCAACCTTAAGACATGAAAGTGGTCAAATTGCATTGTGTCAGCCATCTAGGAAAGAAAAAACTGTGCATCAGAAAGTGGGGTGAAGGGTAAGGCTTCTCCCTGGAAGGCAGGCAGCTGAGAAACTGCAAAGCTTCCCCTGGCTTTTGTAAATGCAAATGTGCTTTTGGTGGGATGATGGTAGATGATTTTGGGGAGTCGTGATGGTAACCCCCTGAAGGAGCTGGCCTTGTTAAGGACATTCCCCTGGGCCTGGCAGCAGGCTGAGACATGTGCCAGAGATGCAGGTAACTGAAGCTGGTGGTAAGTAGGGAGTTCAGTTTTGGTACTTAAAACCTGAGTTAAAAAGCAAGACGATTTGTGTTGAGGACAACATCAGGGCACTGAGTGTGCACTAAAGATCTTACGGGCCCTGACCAGCCTCACCTGGGGCCACACACCCTGCCCATGGGCCCAGCACAGAGCTGCTCTCTGGCCTTGACAGGACCTTACCCTGACTGGTTGTTGGCTCTGCTGGCTGACATCCTGGTGTGCCCCATAACCCCAGCCATCTTGGGCCATGTCTGACCCTGGGAGCCACCCTGACCCCCACAGGTAGGCTCATACCTCAGGCTGAGGCGTCAGGAGCTGCCCTGGGCTGGTCAGAGCTGGTTCCAGTCAGCTCAGGAGCTGGAGCAAGTCAGGGGGCTGGCGGTGTGTGGTCCCTGCTGACAGGAAGAGACTGGTACATGGATGGAAGCCATGGTGGGCTGGCCCGTAATGTCTCACACCGCCAGTCCCCTCAAGAGGAGGAGATTCTCCAGGTTGAGATTGTTTTACTCATTACACAGATAAGCCCCTGCTATAGGGCTTATACAATCAGAGGATCATGCAGCAAGGTCACAGCAATTTTCCATTCATGCTGGAGTCGCTCATCAGCTTCATTTCCTTGGTCTGGTCAGATTTTGATCTTCTGCGTTAGTTCAGGTGGTAGGGACGTCAGTTATTGAGCAAGAACTGTGGCAGTGATTTCTTCCTTGTGTCCGAAGTCCATCTTCACCACACCTGGTGTTTAAAACAGGGAGCTTTGTTACGCACCGTGACAGCACAGCCTGGCGCGTAGCTGGCTGGAGTCCAGTATCTGCTCCTGTTGTGGACCCGCTGAATTAGCTCTTCATCGCAAGCCGTTTCACCTACACATTTGTGCAAAGTTGTCAAACTGCTTTGATATTTGCAGATAAAATGAGTAAGATGAAAAAAGAATTACTGTTTCAGTTATCCCTCTAGATTTAGTTGCTGGTATTAGGTTTGGGTAGGTCTCAAAATTATGGGTAGTTTTCAAAGGATAAGTCAAACAGCAACTCTCATAACCCTTGCCTTTTAATTAATTTCTTGAGAATAGATAAGATTGCATCCATTCTTTTGCCATTCAGACCCAGTTCAATAAGAACCTTTGGCAGGCCTGTGTTTTGCCCTATTGATCCCAGTGAGCCTAGCTGAGGCTGCAAGTGCTTTTGAGCTTTCTTGGACTTTTTGCAGACTCCAGCCATGGGATGCTATGAAGCTGAGGATAAATCTCCTTAATGTTTCACAAACATTTTTGGTTTCCGCACTCCTGCATAACTTTAGGCACCATCCTTTCTTCTTTTCTCTCTGAACTTCAGGGCTGAATTTCACCAATAAGTTTCTCTCTTTTCTAGATCTGTGGAGTCAAACACCCTGCATCGTAACTGCAGACAGTAAAGGAGGAAAGTCAATAGTTTCTCTAGTCTACTTGTTTGATGCTATTCCTGCTCATTTTTGTCACCTCAGCTACCTCCAAAGACCACCAGACACTGAAGAGCCTGCCTAAAATGAAACAAGGGTAAGGTTATGGGGAAGGGGGCAAAATGAAACAAGGGTAAGGTTATGGGGAAGGGGGCATCAATTAGGGCCAGTCTGCACCAATGCCTGGATAATCCCAGGGCTGCAGATAATGGCCACTGTTGAACTGTGTTATCATCCTTTAATTAAAGACTTATGCTGTAAAAGAGATGCCTAAGGATGTATCTAAAGAGACACCCTGCTTCTGTAAGTCTGACATATAATATTTCTTTGCATGATCATTCATACACTGTGAATACATTGCAAGTATAGATACTTTTACCTGGTCCCTGCCTGACAGCCAGTAGAGTTTGAAGCTAATGCAATCCTCTAGAAAAGCCACTTTCTATGAGCTATGCAAAATGTTTTTATGAGAACAAGTTTTAATTTTTGAGGAGTTTCTTTTCTAGCCCTATTATTTGCTAAATCCCAGTGGGTAACTATAAACAAGGGTTATCACAGTCTGGGTGTGTAGCTTAGGCTCAGTTCTTGGGTGTATGCTGTTTAATAGTCTGAGCAATACTCTAGAAGACACCATAAAATCATGACTGACAAGGTGTGCAGGTGACACAGATTTATGGCTATATTAGATAAGGAAGCCTACAGAACAGTGATATAGAGATCTGTAGTCTTTAATATGCACGCACATTCACTTAGTGGCAAATACACAGTTGTACTTACATTATCAAAATACAGGCTATACTTAAAAGAAGGTGACAGGGCAAAGGAAGTTTTCCAAAAGATTAGGTGTTCACAGTGTACAATCAGCTGAATTCAATATCATAAACTGATCGGAGGGAAATGCTGAGGCAGCTCTTAGAGCAATAGTCAGCTAAGCATTTTTGCTCATTTAGAGTATCTTATTTTAGTCTGGAGTCAGAGGTTCAAGAAACTTGCTGAAAACAACAAATTGATAATAGAAAAGAACAGGTAGAAGAAGCTTAGAATACTGAAAAACATTGTCTTGTTGGATAAGTAATATGAAAGATGCCCTTAAATGTGCCAAAAGATGCCAAAGTGAAGGAAGTAGAAAAGGTAGTTTTAAATTCTGTCACTATGAAATTACTGCGTCTTGCATTCTACACATTGTATAAAGGTGTGAGGTTTCTTTGGTTTGTTTCTGTTTGTTTTTTTTTAAAGCAGCTCTGCATGCAGTGGAATAATTTTCTCATGTGTCATAATTTCTATTCCTGTTAAAGCATGCTAAAAGGAGAAGTACTTCCTTGAGTTTGTAATGATACCTTAAAGCTACCAGTGATGTGGGGCTCATTATCTCTCCTGCCTCATGGCATTAACAGTGGCTTTTGTTAGTTCTTCACAACAAGAGGCTGTTTCAGTACTTGCAGATGATCTATTTGCTCTGCCATTGCTTTTGCTGCTGCTTTCTAGGAGCAGAACACAGTACTTTCTTCCACCTTCTGTGTGCCTGAGCCATCCTGCCCTTCCCTTCACTCGGCCCCAAGCTGCTCATTCCTGTCATTTTACTTGTTCCAGACTCCTCTTCCAGATCCTGTCTTCACTTCTTGGACTTCTACCCCTACATGCATTTTTCTTGCTTTATCCCCAGGATCTTTCTACCTCACCTGGTTCTGTCTTTGTAGTTTCTCCACAATCACATTTTCCCACTCCTGCTGCTTGCAATTTGGTTTTCTTCCCTGCTGCCACACTGGCCTCTGTTCCAATATATCTTTCATGTGGCTCTCTGTCCAGATCTGAACTGGACAGTTTTTCTCCTACTTCTCTGTGCCTGCTGGTATTGAGGCAGCAGCTTGACAGCGAAGAAGCAGGATGCCAGTTCTGGTTCCTCATAATTTACCTGTTTAATTACTAGCAACACTTTGGTGCTGACTAAACGAGGCTTTGCTCACATGCAGTTGGTCTGGAGCTTGCTGTATCCGCTTAATGCAGCCAGAATAGGAAATTCAGTTACAAGAATCTGGCCAAACTGTGTTTTGGCCAGAAAACTGATTCTTCATGAAGTTGAAGAGGCATGGTTTCAAAAAGCACAGTTTTGATCAGTGCGATTTCCCCCAAGCAAATTCCAAGACGCCTCTATTTTTATTTATTTTTTTTTTTTTTTAAAGGGGGCGATTACTAGGTCTCTAACGAGGAAAAGTCACTAGAATTTTAAAATACAGACCAAACATTTTTTGTCTCCTTCTGAGGGAATTTCTTTTAAATGACTAGTGTTCTGCTTGGAGTACACCAGGAAAACCAAACCTTGTGCCCATGATACTACGGAAAATGTTGTCCCAAACTGTTTGGTTTGTCTATATCATTAGTAACTGAAGACAGAAGCAGAGTTCTACTTTTAATTACTCAAATTCTCAAAAGAAAGTAGTTATTCTGACTGCCTCCATTTCAAGACATTCAAGTGCTGAGCTCCTGATGGCCTCTGAAAACCAAGCTTCTTCAGGGTAATTTTAAACTGGGCAGGAGAAGCAAAGTGGCCCAATCACCTGATACTTTAAAATGGAAGGCTTTTAATTTCTACCAGGTATCTGTTGGTCTTGTAGGCAGCGTTTGACTAGGAACTACAAAAGGATTCCTTTTAAATGCTTGTCCATGCATAAAAATATATTAACTCTTCCCAGTTAGCTGATATAATCTCTGGTACTTTGAAGGCACTGAAAGATCCAAACGATTGTACCAGAAGTTTCAGCTCTGGAAGCTGTTCATAATCTAATTTTTGTAATGACTCATGTCAGTCAGGGCAACTACCACTATAGGATGAATCAGTGGTACGCTGAAAATCTCTGCACTGCACTGCATTGTGTAGATATGTCCTGAGTCATGTTCTTTAATTGCTTCAAATTGCAGCTGTAGAAAGTACTAAAATGAAAGGAATCCTCCACAGTGGCACGACTACTTAAATGGTGTCCTTTGACATTGCATGACTGAGAGCACACTGTAAATGAAAGCTTAGGAGTTGTCTAGTTCTCAGGTTAATGGAATAGAGTAGGGGCTGAACAGGGGTCCTGTAGATGTTCAAATTTGAAAGTGATGGATAGTCCTGTTTAGACGGTTTCAATATTTTTCAAGATTTCCAGATATGTCAAGGTAGGCTTCTTAGCATGGGAGCATCCCAAATAATTAACCCTTCCTGAAATCTGTGGGTAAACTCTAGTCTCAGTATGGAGGAGTGATACCCTGAGGCCCATGAAGAAAGATGGTGTACAAAATATTTTTAGGAATATAAAATGGATCTACAAAAGACCGTCAAGGAAATTCTCTCAAATTTCTGAAAGGGTTTTAAATTTCGAGGAAAATCAACTTTTTCTCCAAGGTTGTTTTGTCATCTTTTTATATGAGGATTCTTTGAGTGACTTATGTGGTGGTGGATGACGCTGAACAATGAAATCTATTTATCTAATATTACTGCAGTGATTGCTGAAGAAACATCACAGTTTTATTGCCCAGCTATTGCCATCAGGAAACTTTAATCTTCCTCAGACTAAACCAAGTTGACAGTGAAATGATTGCAAGTACATACTCCCCTCTGTCAACTCTTCAACTTTGAAATACATGTCCCTTTACTGGAAGCCAACTTGAAACCTTACCTTTAGTTAGATACCAGATAGAAGACTCAGGGTTAAATCCTGGTTCTTACAGTCTATTCACATAGATGATGGCAGATGCTCTGGTACATCCAGATAAAGACTTGGCCACACTAACTTTGATCCAAAGAAATTCAGAGGAACTTGGGGGTGGAGAGACAGACTGGCTGCGTAGTCACCACAGTTGTCGTGCTTTCGGCCGAATTTACCAAAACCAGACTGACAGATGGCCCTTCTCCCCCCATCCCACCAAAAGAGAGGAGAGGAAAAGACAAGGAGATTTAGAAGTTTAGAACGAACTAGACTACTTTAATGAATAATTAATATTAAAATAAAAAAAGAAGAAAATAATGAAATAGATACAATATATACAAAACTGTATCAAGCTCCCAGGATGACAGGCACATCACCGGGAGGCACTGGGGAAGTCCCAGACTGGACTCAGCGATGGATGAGGACTGGGTTCCAGCTCTGGAGTCAGGAACACACGGATCAGGATTAAAGGCAGATGAACAGACAGAGTCCTCTTCGGACTTCTGCCATCGAAGAAAGAGAGTTGATCCTTTGATTCCTCAGCTTGTATACTGAGCATGGGGCAGATGGGATGGCATACCCCAGTTGGTCAGGTTTGGGTCACCTTTCCTGTCTGCTCCTCCCCACAGATGTGACCCTGCTATGTTTTTTCCATTTCCGACCCTCTAAAGGGGCAAATAACAAAATTGGCTGACCTTGGTTGTTATAGCAATAAGTATAAGCAAGGGCCTCTCTGCATACCATTCCTTGGCATGGAGCACAAACATTGGTCTTACCATTCTGAGAACGAGCACCTTTCTACACAATATGCCATTAATTTCAGACAGTTAGAAGAGGCCTAGCTAAAACGTAAAATTACTGAACAGAAAATTGGTTCTGTTTTACTTCGAACTGGGACAACAGTGATTCAGTCTGGAAGCAATCTGGTCATACTCACAGGGCACAGATCTGGTAAGTTGGGATGAGAAGTGCACTAACTCAAGGCAATGTCATGGAGTGCTGCCCTTGCCTGTCCACCTGGTGATTTTTAGCCACACCAACCATTATCTGCTGGTTCAGTCCCCAGTGAACAGTTTGGAGGTACACCCGCTCTGCTGTCTGTCTGTAGCATAGAGACAAACATCCTTTCTTTCTCTCATCTTCATCTTTTAAGAATGCAAGGTCTTTTGGGCACTGCCCATCTGTCAAAGTACTTTTGTACTACACCTTTTCTGACGTGAAGCCTGATCTCAGCAGACAGACAGTCTGTGGGTAGCAATAAAGCCTTGTCTGACAAATGGAGTTTTGCTGCAGCCTGTCATGACTCAATAAAATGCATTGGTTTCCAGTTTACTAGTGGTTTACTCTCTGACTTTGACCTAAGAAACCTTTAGGACCTGACCCATTCTGCCTTACAGAGCCCTTCTCTGCCAATGTGTCATCACAGCAGAGATCAAGCAGAGTGTCTCCACTAGACCTGCCCTTTGGGGAGCCAAAAGAATTGCTGAGCACCCTGCCTTTGACCATCAAATCTTCCTTTTAGTCTACCAAGATGGTGTTGATTGGCAGGACAATGAAAATGAATTATAGTTTGGGTGAGGCTTCTGTCTGAGGGTGGGGAAGAGCACGTCATAGAGTGTGAAGAGATTATTTTTGCAGCCAAATAAATGTTAATATATAAGTTGTGTTTATCTTGTTCCACGAACACGAACATGTTCAACCCACAAGATGATTCAATAAGCAAAGCTTCACTGCCTATCAAGAAATTACACCAACAGGGAAGGAGGAAATGGTAAAATTCACTGCCTGAAGATGAGGAAGCACTACTCAGTGCTAGTAGCTGAAGATGCTGCCAGCTCCCACAGATTCCTCTGCCCTGGAGATGACCCAAACCAGAAAGCAGGAATGGACAGCAGAAAGAGAACTCTTTCCTAAAGTAAGCAATGCCATATGAGGCAGGCAGGAACTGGTCGCTGCTGTGGGGCAGGGAGTTGCAGCTCTGGTATGGGTGTACTTCCATTCTGACAGCAGCATGTGTGGTGGGGCAGCTCCTGGCCGCCTGACTCTTTGCTGTAAGGAGTCCTTATGGATGCCTCTGTGTGGCAACTTGTGACAGCATTCTGCTGTCTATTCAGAAACTACAAACCTTGCCATATGGTTGCTATAGAATAAATCAAGGCACATATTGATGTTATTTCTGTTGTCTGATGCTCACCACCCCACAGTACTTTTGCTTTTGCTTCATCCACAATATAACAAAAAGATCTAAAAGCCTTACATCTTTGGGCTTCATTAAGTTGGTCTCTGTTCAGACAGGCTGGACAGAAGATGTATGTTAAGTAAATCAGAAGGAATGTCTGAGTGCACCCAACTGAAACAGATTTGTTTTCCAAGTATAAAAGAAGTTTTTTATCACTCCTGGCACATACATTTCAAAAGTGTTATACTGCGGGAACTCTTATTCTAAGGCTTCTTTGTAGCAGTAGTTAAAGGATTAAGGGCTGCTTGTTAGAATATATTTTTCTCTCAAAAAAAGTTGTAATCATAAGAAAGTGTGGGCTGTATAAGCCTTTGGCAGAGGATGCACATGTGTAGTCAGGAAATCTTCTCTCTCTTGGATCCCTAGTGGGAGCTGTCAGCTCTCTCAACCTCTGTTCTACAGCCTTCCAATTAATGACTTTTATGTAATTGTGAGACTGTAAAAGCAAGCAACTATTTAAATATGGCATGTGACCATCCCAGGCTCAGACAGGCCTGCAGAACAGATGTATGACAGTGGATAGGATAAAAAGCCAGAGGGATTCATTCACCCACAGCAGAGAAAAGGGGATGCACTGAGCCAGCAATCTCCTCTGCATCAGTAGGTGAAGTTTTACAGTATCAATGATGTGAAAGGGATTCATAAACTCAGCCCACTTCCAACTAGGCTGTGGTCTCCCCACATCCCCTGACTTGGGGGCAATGTCAATGTGAATATCTGTTGAAACCACTGAGAGGGATGGAAGAATAAAGGAGTCCAAACTGTCACCAGTCTGTAGCAGGCTAGCACATTTTCCAACAGCTCAAACCTGCATGAATAGTCAGGGACCATTTGTGGGACTCCACTCACCAGATATATGTAGCCATCACTTCTATTAGCCTCAGACTGCAACAAAGCACACTCCTTATCCTGACAAAGCCTGTTGTCATTTCTCCTTCTGCTTGTAATTTTAGACAAATAAAAGATTTTTACTTTGCACTGGAGCTCATTTAGCCAAGCTGCTTTCAGTGTTCTAGTGCAGACTTGTTTGCCGCCATTACCTATGCTTTTAATGTAAGAAGGACTGGTGATGTCTTTCCCACAGGACTTCCAGTAGCAATCAAATCCTGCTCAGTTGCAGTGGTGGGGGTGTGCAATCCCTGCTGATTGGGCTGGGACCAGCCAGGCAGCAATGGGCAGGGGCTATGGGGCTGCCCTGAGAAACAGCCAGCCCGGAGTTCATATCCTCTGAAAGGCCACTCCCAGAACAATAACAAAACCACAAATTATCTTATTGGACTTTAACATATCGCAATTCTTTCTGGTCTATATGACACAGAGGACAACAAATTTTTCTTGTCCAGGCAAAAGTCTCTGCTTCTGGATGTTGCAATTTGTATCAGCCAGCAGCTCGCTAATCAGCCAGTGCCTTGCTGGCAGTGGTGTCAATGGTGTTTGTTAGGCATGTTTCTAGTTGTTGTCTGCCCAGAAACCTGCATGTTTCCATTCAGGCTTAGACCCCACCTGTAAGGATTACTTCCTCCTTGATACATTTCCAGGTTTGTGATCCTACTAGTCTGATCATTCGTAGCTCCTCCATGCATTTCCAGATTCGTTATTTTACTTGTCTGATAAGTTCTTAGTACCATAATCCAAGAGTGAAATAACACCTGCTTTGTGTGAGGTGTAATCATTACAATTTCCTACTACTGTTCAGCTTTTATATCATAAAAGGGATTTGTCTTTGATGTGGCTTGTGATCATTTGGGACCTATGTGGAAATGCCAGGGTCAGACCAATGGCTGAAGACGTGGTAAACAGACTCAGTGAAGCAGCCGTTCTGTTTTTTGCCCTCCTCCACTGGCCCTTACCTCTAACGTTTCACAGTTAGCTTGTTTTGTTGAGAACTTTTAAGCTTTACAAACTAAATCACAATTATGTTTATCCAGAAGCATAGAGTTATTAGTAAGCTACTTTAAAGCTTCATCTTTGTACCTGTAATAAGGGAGAGTGACATTTCTATCAGCTATAAAGTCAACCTATTCAACCACAACTGAATTTAATTTTAAATAATAAAACATGAAAATACACAAAAAATTAAGGACCCTTTATTAGAGCAAAACATATCTGAGCTCAGCCCCGTGATCAAAAAGTATTTTACTGGCTTTTTGTAAATTACAGACTCCAAGACACAGCTTCCAGTACACCCCCTGAGATGCACAGACTACTCAGATGCATTCATGAGAAACAAACAGAGCACAGAAAATCGGAATGCAAATCAGACATAGCACAGAAGATTGAATGGTGTCTCAGTCAAGACTTGTCGTTCATGCAAGGTGGAGTCTTTGAAGAACGCTGTGAAGAATTCAGGCGTAGGTTTTAGACACCCACTGCTACAGTTCGGGAAGTCGAGGCTCAGTTTCCCGAGTCTCATTATTTCTCAACAACATAAAAAGGAGCACAGACCTGGAGGCGGCCCCTAAGTGACCAAACCCAGTCTCTCTGCAATCACAGCAACCATTGAGATGCACAGGCCATGTCTGATAGGAAACAGAAGACAAGGAATTACTCTTTCATCAAAGAGAAACCCCACTTGACTTCGTCTGTCTCCTCTAACTTGGGCACAAGCTGGGCTGTTAAGGGAATGCCATGGTAATTTGTTGTCAACTTTTGGTACTAACTGGGAGGGGGGAGGGAGAAAGAATAGGGAAGTGCTTTTTCCTTGTCAGGGGGAAGGTAAAAGTTCTCACAAGTGTATTTATCCCCACAAGTGTATTTTCAGTGTATGGAAGTGCTTATCTTCTGGTGAAAAATATTCTTTTTTTCATCAAAAGTCCACAAGTGAAATCCAGCATTCTCTACTTTGGTAATAGGGTAAGGAGAGAGCTGGTCACAGTTCTTCAGAGGAAAGGAAGAACCTTATTCATGGGAAATCTGAAAGGAATTTCTGCAGGAAAGTGAAGAGAAGTGGTCTTATTTCTCATTTCTAACAAATCACAGTGAGGTGGTTTCCAGCACTGTACAAGAAATAGGGAAACACATACCAGGCTTACAGTAGATTCATCCTGGTCTGTTCCCAACAGTCTCTACACAGAATCTGCTGTCACAAGGCATGACAACATGCAGTATACATTTATTTCTTCGCAGCAATATCCGATAGGAATTTGAAGTACAAATGGCTAGTAATTCCAGTCACTGATCTGGGAAATAAGTGTGCTCATCCCAGAAGGGCTTCTGTTCATTTTTCTTTCTCATGCTGGAATTTACTAGAGAAGTAAATGACTTTGTATCTCTTACTCAGCACCTGCTGGACAAACTGGAAGAGACCCTGTTTGTCCTTCTGGAGTTGCTAAGGCAGGAGCTGCCACACTCAGGACCAGGAACACAGTTTTGCCATGCAGAGCAGAGCACTAGTGCCTCCCAAAGCCACTGGTGCAAACGGCACCCGGAGAGGAGCCAGCACAAACTCCTTCACATCAGTCCTGGTGCTGGTTGTGATCACAGCAAACACTGCAGGAGACTGAATGTTGAGCTCCATGGATGGTGTTCTGGCTGTTTAATCAGAAGCCAACTTGAGCTTTGAACACTGGCAAGGTAGCTCCAAATGGTAGAAATTAAAGATTCAAAATACATTTGTCAGCATGAGTATAACTAAGTAATAGGGAAGAATACAGTTCTGCAGGAGATGGCTTTGGCTTGTGGCCTCTCTTCTTGCTCCAAACCCCTGGCAGCAGACTGGCTGGGCATCTTGAAGTGGGATTTGATTATGGCCTGCCAACCAGAGCCTCTGCTGCTCTGCTTGACTGCACAATGTGAGTGTGTCAGGACAAGTTCACTGCAGGGGAAACTCCACTGAAGTCAAGAGAGAGTTGTACTAAGAACAAATCCAGCCCATCATTAGGCTTTTTTTCAGGGTGAATTAAGTGCCAATGCAAGCAGGCACAGTCCCCACTGTGGTTGGCAGGAGTCTTTTAAGAGGCTCAGGCCTGCCTATTTTGTGCTGCCCTGCTTTAGGATCAGCCAAATTGTTCAGCGCTTCTTGCTACATGACACTTCTCTGCAGAGGGAGATATCATTAAGGACAAGCATCAGAAGTGCTCATAGCTGTGGAGAAAACTTAAGAAATCTAAGAGGAATATGTGTCACTGAAAAAATACTGTTTTCCTGGTACTGCAAACAGTGTGGGAAAGTAGTTTTGAGACATCCACATGCAGTTACCACAACCAAGTTACTCCTGTTACTACCATAGAGGTGCATTTGTTGGTTCTGTTTTGTCACTGATCATATTATAGAAGCATCCAGCTAATTTACTTATCTCATCATGCCAAATTGCCTTCTATGGCAGCCTGGCTAGCAGTCTGGCTTCCCTTCCCACTGTTCCCACTGTCTCCAGCTGGGACAGCTTCTGCAGCCCTGTGCTGAGCTATGAGCATGGAGATCGGAACACGTGAAGCTGAATGTATGGGGTAGAGTCTAGTGAAATCTGATTTTAACTAACTAACTAATAAAAAAAAATAACACAGACACTTCTCTGACCATTGCATCGAGACCTCTTAAGGAACCTGAAGGTGCATAAATCCATGGGACCTGATGAAATCCATCCACAGGTCCTGAGGGAGCTGGCGGATGAAGTTGCTAAGCCACTTTCCATCATATTTGAGAAATCATGGCAGTCTGGTGAAGTTCCCGCAGACTGAAAAAAGGGGAACATAACCCTGATATTCAAAAAAGGAAAAAAAGAAGACCCAGGGAACTATAGGCCAGTCAGTCTCTTTCACCTCTGTGCCTGGCAAGATTATGGAGCACATCCTCCTGGAATCTGTAGGAAACCAGCTCCGGGGAAATGTCTGGACAGGATGGGTAGAAATGGGGATACCACTGGAATGGCATTTTTCGATTCCAGCAATAAATTCACTTATTCGTGTATTTAGTGATGGTGGCCATGTTATTTTGCTGAAGATTAGTAGTGCAACGGGAGGTTTCTGTCCTTTGGTAATAATAAACCTGAAGTATTGGTCACAGAACACACAAAAAAGCCCTTCCATTACCTGCTTCACAAATCCTAAAGGTTTTCTCTTGCAAACACTAGCTTGAAACCATACCCATGGGCTGGGCAAGCCTCTTGTTTACAAGCAAACTCACCCCTTGATGCTAGTATCTCTGGAAGACAACTTCTGCAGTTACGTAGGGCTGTCATTGCAGTCACACTATTCTACATTCTTACATTTTTTAAAGGGCAGAAATATATGTAAGTATTAATTTGTAAACAGCATTGACAGAGATGGGAAAAAATCACTGATCTCTGCGTGTGTGAATGACTGAGATTGTACATGCTGATGTGCAGTCTCTGGCATTTGGGATTTCTGAGAGAACGCTGTTAAAAAAGGATCTTATTATTCAAACTAACTGTTCCTTCAGAGAGCAGGGCAGGAGGGGGTGGGAGTGTTCTCTGAATGCAGGGAAATTCAGATGGTAAGTAACGTGTGATGGAGAGACTGCAAGTGGAACCCAGCCAGGTTTTGATTATGCCAGTTCAGATCAACACAAAAGAATCAGTGACCTGCTGGATTTAAATGGTCAGCTTTAGTGGCCTGATTCTACCTTTTATGTTAAACCCCATCAATGCTTCTTTTACGCCACTTTACAAGCCCTGTGCCTGATTGAGGCCATAGAGAGTGAGCCAAGCACGCACTGTGGCTCAGGAGACACAATGCTGCTGATGTCAGGGAAAACCCCCATGGCAGGGGGGTTGGAACTCGATGATCTTTAAGGTCCCTTCCAACTCTAACCATTCTCTGATTCTCTGATTCTAAACACTGTCCACTCCTCCCGGTGCAGGATTTGGCCCTTGATGTCCACGTCTGTAGGACAGTCTTCCAACTCTAACCATTCTCTGATTCTAAACGCTGTCCACTCCTCCTGGTGCAGGATTTGGCCCTTGATGTCCACATCTGTAGGACAGTGCTGGGAGCTGGCAGCTTTCAAAGATGTATGGATTCATGTATAAGCATCTCTCTTACCCATCTGCGGCTTCTTTTCTATTAACTTACATGAAACTCTTTTCCATATTTGTACATATGTTGATGTAAGTGAAAACAAAAAGTCTAGTAGGATAAAATAGTCATTTAAAAGGACTGTGTATTTAAATAAAGACAAGACAGCTGGTCTTAGTGCCAAGGAAACAAGACTGAGACTGAAGAGGCTTAGGCTGAGTTCCTAATTCTGCTGGGCTCTATACAGAGACTGTGTTTTAACAATTTTCCTCTTACAGTCTGGTCTTGAACAAGACAATGTTTCTAAGGCTGCTTTTATAAAATGAGATAAATGTATTAATTCACCTACTTTACTAAGTCCGGACTGATTTACTCCTGATGAGATAGAGGAAGCAAGTTAGGTGTAAGTTGTTTTACTAGCTAAGAGGGTTAGAGTGGCATGAATTTACATGCAGATTTATACGTATGCATAAATACACACATATACAACTTCTGCTCACAGCACAGAAGGGAAGGATGTGGCATATGTGTATTTCCACAAATAAGGATGAAGAAATTTTTTTAAGCTTTCCATAAATAAACTACAACTGGGAGCAAAGAAAAGAGCAGATTTTCATTATACAAAAGATTAATTTTCTAAATCTCTAAGGAGAATAAATGGAGTTGTTCTAGACATGGGAATGATTTTTTTTACTATTGTGCTTGCTATATTAAGTGTAGTTGGATCAGTATGATAGGCTGACTTGTAAATATCTGTAGTTCTTGACTATGCTTTTCCACATTTAGTTGTTTAGCACTGTGTGGTACTTTGAATGCAAATATGTGATGATAGTTATTGATGTTTAGTGATTGGTCTAAAAAGCAATAGAAACTGTCTGTCCTCTATCTGAGTTATGGCTGAGCAGGTTAGAAGGATCCCCAGCTTACAAATGTCCCCTAAGTCAAGCAGGTCTCCCAGCAGCCTTGCTGTTCATGAAATCTGTCTTTGTCACAAGTAGCAAATCTTGGGCTATGGAATATCACAATCTCATTATGGGATGTCATCCCACAGCACAAATACATTATTCTCAGTGGATTTACAAACAGTGTAGCCAACACTGCCACCCAGACATGACTGATGTACTGGGTCCAGATTTACACTGAAATATGATTTACACTTGTCAGGACAGTGGCAAGAACAGGCTGCAGAGCCCCTGGGTCCAGATTTACACTGAAATATGATTTACACTTGTCAGGACAGTGGCAAGAGCAAGCTGCAGAGACTAGAAATACTGTCAAGAGACTTTCTCCTTCATGGTTCCTTAGACACCATAATCCCTGTCCTGGAGCAAGGGGAGGGAACAGGTCTCCTTTGCTCTTTCAATTACAGCTGGATGTATGGAATAATATTCTGCACAGTATTTCTGTCTGCAAGGCCTGAGCTGTGCCTTCCACCTGTGGGAGCAAAGCATATTACCCCCACCAGTAAATAAGCCTTGTAATGTCCTTGTCAGCCCAGTTCATGGATCCTGAAGATGTATCTTAGAGGGCTAGAGATAATGGCTGTATCTATCCAAGTTGCATTGACTTCAGTGCAAGTGGAGTAAGAACTGAAGGTGCACCCTTCAATGGCTCCACAGCAGCCCTAGAAGCATGTTTGTTCTCCCATTTAGTCTACCATTCCTTGCGCCCACATCCAGTGACCTTCTGTCCAAAGGGCTCAGGCCATGCACAGACGACAGGGAGAGAAGCTTGTGCTGGTCAGTGCTGATTCCCTACCCCCAGGCAGTTCCACCCTCACAAGCACATGCCCTTCTCCCAGGTTTTGCAGCAGTTTCAGTTCACATTGCCAAATTTACCAACAACAAAGCACCTCTAGTGCATAGTTAGGGTACCCTTTCGGGCAGTTGTCAGTTTACTCATGGAGGCAGGCTATCCAGCATCCCAGTGAATGAGAAGCAAAATGCTAATAACAAAAATAATACCTTAAGAACAAGTTGATTTTATTTAATCCAAGAACTGGCCTCCCTAAGTAGGGGAAATATAATCATCTGGGAATTAAGGTAAATCAAAATGAAACAGGGAAATCGGTTCCACCAGAGCCTAAAATAAATGTGAGCAGTACTCCAGGGTTCTGTGAGATGAGACAAATGAGAGAGGAAATGATCCACATAGAGCTAGAGGAGTCCGGATATCATATTAGCATAGAGGGGACAGCAGGAAAGGCCTTAGGGGATGACTGCAGAGCTCTGTCACCCACAAAGCCAGCAGAGCTGATGGTACTCGATATCTTAACAGCCTGTAGGGCCAGCAGGGACTCCCTGTTTCTAGGGCACAGGGAGGAGACTTTCACTGTTTCTTAATGGAGGAGGCAATCAGAACATCCTTGCACATGCATATGGGGTAGGAGTGCGAGGTGCTGCTGGGAAGAGGACATACTCTGCTTTATGGAGGTAGAAGAAGCAGTGAAGGCTGCCCTGGGGGAGAAGGGAAGGAAAGGAACTTGGCTGGGATGTCAGCAGAATTTGGAGAGAGAAGTGCAAGTCGCAGAGCTCACCCTGCCATCTCGAATGAGACCTGGTCCCCCCAAAAAGGTCTCTCTTCAACTTTTTGCCTAAGGTTTTGACTGCTAAACATCCCTAAGACACAGTAGCCTTTCACATGAGCAGCACTGCAGTGCAGTGCCGAAGTCAGCTCTCCATCCAAATTCAAGGCCGCCCTGGGTCAATGATCCTCTAGCCCAGCAAAATGGAAGCAAAGCAGAACAGAGCTGGCTTTTCTCCAACCAGCAACTTACAACCTAATTTCCATTTCTCAGCTACGGGCATTTTAAGCCCAAAGCCTTTCTGAGTAAAGTGTCTGTGAAAATCAGAGCTTTTCCAATCCAGAGAGTTTGTTTATAGCTCAGGTCTGCATGAGTCTAGTGCTTGAATTTACCATCTGTGAAATTTTAATGGGTGAGCTGTAGAAAGAAGAGACTTTTACAGCAAAATCATGGATTTATGTTTTAAATATGAGATATCCACTGTGCAAAATCACAATCAAGTACAAGATGAGTAAATGAAATAGTGAAAAGAAAATGAAAATTAAATGAAAAAAAATACATGCATGGAAATGAAAATCTGTTGACAGATTACAGTTGTGTTCCTGTGGTCGCCTGTGCAACTAGTTTGTTTCCTTGGATAGAAGTTAGTAAGCTAGATCATCGCTTATTTCTTAATTCCTGCTAGGGATACCTTTTTTTTGCAAAGTTCATGCTAGCACTGATTCAATCTAGGCTTTAAGTATAAAAAAAGATGGAAGTGACTTTTGAAATGCTGAAGGAAAAATTATACAGAAGAGAAATTCACAGTGTGGCCTATGCCATGGCAACGTGATATCCATTTATTATGCGTATCAGAAACTGCCTCTCCCTAAAACAGAGCAGGTTTGAATTCAGCGTATAATTACATTGTTTTTCTAACCCAGGGAAATGGGAAATCACATGCCCACCTGGGAAATGAGCACCTCTAATAACAAGCACGCAGCAGCACGCAGACACTGCTCTATCTCGTTAAGTCAGACTTGTGGGGGAAATTCTTACAATTAAATCCCTACAGCCAGTGTTGCAGCATCATTGATATGGGTCCTGGTGCAGAGGACAAAGTGGGGCTCCTGTTCAGCCACTCTCCAGCATTCAACTCCCCATTTGCAACCTTCCTAGGACAGCATCCAGGCTGCTGTGCTGGGGGTACTGCTGCTGTGTGCTTCATGGCTGCATCCTCCCATACAGCTTTCAAACTTATCCATTTTTTTTCCTGGACAGATGAATAAAATTGCTTCTGAATGCAAAGATACACAAGATATAGCTGTGAATAACTGCTCCACTTGAGCCCAGTATTTCACCTCATTGCCTAATCAGTTGGAAAGAAGAAGCCTTCTTGATGGCTGAGGGACTGAAATATCGATGCTTCTCTGCTGAATTCACACTTCACCCTAGCCTGTCTCTGAGCCTTGGCACTTCTGCTCACCCAGGATATACTGACATTTACCTTCTTAAATCCATTACTCTTTGGCTGTTCATGGGAGCAACACCTCTTGAAATTCAGGTGATTTAAGTAGGTATCCAAGTATGAACTTCCTTTGATTTGGCTTCATAAAATGGTTCAGGGTTGCCCAGAGGGAGACACTCTGCTTTTGGGTTACCAGCACTTCCACCTGGAGTGAAGGAAGAATGGTTTCTCCACTTCCACTCTGCAGCTTACCATCTTGCAGACTGCCTTTCAAAATCTCACTCACTAGCAGTCTCCGAGATCATACAGTACATCGTTACCAGAACAAGGGCAAAGACCTAGAACAGGGGGAGATTCCTGTGAAACTGCTTGGCCATGAGGCTGTAGGAAATGGCTGCTACATTGCTCAAGGCTATTGGTTAGAGCCCAGTTCGCCTCTCCAAGCAACTCCAGTCTCAGCTACATCCTGCCTGCACTCCTTTGCCAGGAGCTCCATGTATCACCTTCTACTATGCTCTCTCGATCATAGCAACACTCTGTTACTTCATCCTGGGTTATGCCTCATGAGAACCCATCCATACCAGAGGGAAGTCAATGAATGGATTTACTTGAGGTGTCCAGTGGGTGTTAGATCAACTCCAAAATGTGTTGGTGGCTCTTCCTAAATAACATGTGTTTTAATTTTGCCAGGTAATATTTCCAAGTGTCACTGCTTAAAGTTAGTCTTCTAAACCCTCCTTTCAGCATCTGGCTGAAGCCCCGGAGCCTTCTGAGAGCTTTGGCTGACTAACATTAGTGACATTGCAGCCATGTCTCCAAGATGACAAAATACACATTTTGTTTGGAGTGGGAAACTGTTGGGCTAAATTTGTTTGCATCAGGAACAGAGTTTTGCTATGAAGTTTTTTGTCTGTAGTACAAGGAAAATTTCTATTTTATTTATGGTTGATAGACCTGTGAATAAATACATCATTAGTGCCCATAATCCCAACACTTACTTCTGCTGTACAATAAAAGCAAAGCATTTCATGATAGTTAGAAATATAGCAAGGCAAATATTGGCCTTTTGAGACTCTGGAAATCTTCCTAGGTCTTTCACTCTGTGTGTATGTGTGGGTTTTCACTGGCTGTGGCCAAAAGCCTGGCTCTGTTTCTGTAGCTTTCAGTATTTGGCTTTGAGAAGAGATCAGAAAAATGGCTGCAGAGTTATCCAGCTTGGTCAAGGGTAATCTGACTTAAATATGGCGAGATTGCAGGACAATGCCTACCATGTCCCTGATGCCCTGACTCTCACAGAGAAAGGTTTAGATAGGTAGAAGGGTCCACTAAACCAACGCCAATGTCTGTGACAGATGACACAAATCTGAGATTTCTACAGGCCTTCCACATGAAGGGAAAAAATAAAATAAATTTGTGATTTTTACTTCTGTGAAAGTCTCCTTTCCTACAACACCATCAGGAATGTGACACTGGGTGAATGTGGGTGCAGGACTCTCCATCTGTCATGTTTGCCAATATTTCCTAGTTTCTGTATTTCCTCACAGACTTATGCTTATGTGAGAGCTCTCTGAGGCAGAGATCCTCCATTTTAGGTGGGTTTTTTTGGTACAGCTCTTGTGCTACATCCTTTCAGATCTCATTATGGGGTGGGGTTTCATGCTCTGAAGATGTGGCAAAGGCAACAATTTAGGGAATTCTTATGCTCTACATCTCTCTCCACCTGTTTTATCAGTGTAACTGCTTTTTAGACCCATGCTAAGAACTGGAATAGGGAACTGGTCTGGCTTTATGAAGAAAAAACTGGCTAAAGAATGAAGCTGTATATTCACTGCTGGGCCACTAAGGAAAGTCTGAGACCCTTGTACAAGCGAGGGAGTTCATTGCAGCAAGTGAATGGAAACCAGCAGTAGTACTAGGTTGAGTGTGGGAACCAGTGTGGCTGCAAAACGCTTGATTTGCTGAAGCACAGTCCGGAAGCGATGCTCTGAAGTCTTGTGTCCAGTTTCTCTTTCGCCCCATTAAAGTAATAAAACCTCCTACCACTTATTAAGAGCCAGCCACCTCTGCTCTTAGGGGAGATGCTGGTTAGGAGAGAATAGGAGCACTGAACTGATGCTCATTACCTGAATTGGCAGAGGTGCAAATCTGGGTCAGCAGGGACCGGTCAGATCAGGTCAGGCCAGGCCAGGGGTGCTGTGAGACTGTTTCAGTGCTTCACTTCGCTGCTCTGCTTCACAAGCACTGATCTACTTGCTTTTTTTTTCATCTCATGCAGAGCACGGAGTGCAAAGGGACAGGTGCTCTGATTCCTGTGATGAGCTGAAGTTGATGACTCCTAGTTTGCTCATCTGTGCAGCAGAGGAATCAGTCAGTTGAGGTAACACAATGACATGCTTTTTGCCCCAAAGCCTCTCCAGCTAGAGCTGTGAGAATGGCTTTTGTTCTGCCACACGGAGAGGAGAATTCTCATGTATATTTTAAACAGCAGGCTGAAAGCTAGGACTGATCTTCCTTGCTATATCCAGAGAAATTCTATTGAACTCAGTGAAAACTGCATCTGAAATCTCTCAGGGTGATAACAGAATCAGGTCTTGCAAGCTCTCTGTTATGCCTATAGGGTTAATTGCCATTAGCAAATTAATTTTCATTTACTTCTGTCTAAATGAGCCATGAGAATCCAGTCATCATTACAAATCAGTGTACTGACACTGGTAGCATTGTCCTTTCCTGTCTACTGCCTCTCTCCTGTCCTCAGTTGATTTGGACAAAAGTGACATCAGTTGCTTCTGGAGTGATTGCAGCCAGGGTAAGCTGATGTGGCAGAGAAAGAAAATTGCAGGAGGACCTGACCCAGCAGAGAAGCAGGGAGACACTGCCATGAATCAGTCCAGGAGAGGACTGTGCACATCTGCAAATTGAATGGAAGAAAGGATGTGATTCTATGGTAACACTTGCAATACAAGAGACTGTAAATGCATCCATAATCCAAAGGGGACTAAAAATTTCAGCAGACTGTTGACAGAGGATGTGTGCCCCTACCTCACAAAGAACTACAGAACATCTGATGGCTCCTGGGTATGAATATAATTGGCAGGTGCTCTTGTGTTGTCATTGTCTGCCTCATTATTATAGCTACAGTTCCATGCTATTCTTAATTTTGGAAACTGAGCAGGTACAAATTCTTGCATCTGTGAGGACTTGCACACATAAAATTGTGTTTTAAATTTGGAGGCATCTTTTCACCCTCTGCTTTCACTGGAGAGTGCATAGTTGCTGACTGTGTTCCTTTCTGGGGGGGGGACCCTCAAGTAGGCAGGTAAGCAACTTCAAAACTTCTTTGCTCTGGCAAGCTTACACAGATCTGCTTGAGGATGCCACACTGCAGTGGAATGCCCCAACACAATGTATCCTGGTTACAAAAGGCAAGCTGATGTAATTAAAGAAACCTGCCAGCAAGAAAATGAGATTTAATTTACCCCTGACATCTTCATTGTAGGGGGCTGCATGGGGAGAACTGGTGACAGCTACCCAAATTTTACAGTAAATCATACTGGTCCTGGACAGACAACTGACTGGCTGACCCACCTTTTGGCTTTAATACACAGTCATCAGTGTCAACTCTCCAACATGCTGTGAGGCACAGTTTCTATTACAGCTTTCCTGCTGGAAATTGAGTAAATATACTTAAAACAAAGCAAACTAAAATGTCACAGTCCATTAACAATAACTGAGCAGAACTGAGAAAGGAAGAACAGGATAGCTCAAGGAGTCGGGAGCTAAATTATCTGTGGAGAGCATAAACACAGAGGGATACACAGATCAGAGAGTACCACAGTCACCAGCCGCTGTGTATTACAGCCAAAATGCTGGTCAGCCATCCATCTATCCATCTCCACAACACCCCTGCATTATGGAGCTGCCCAGCTCTGCCTGCCTGTTACACACAACGTAGTGGGTGTCAGTGATTCAGTAACTTTTTCTTGTAATATACCTGGGCTGGCCTGGCTGACGGCATGATTTATTGCAGCTTTATCCATAACATTTTGCAAACCGTTCCTGTTTTACTCTTCCATGAGCAGCTGTTAGAGTCTTTCTCCTAAAGTCTTCATTTTCTTCTCCTCTAGCAGCATGTTGTTTACATGCCCTGATTAGAGTAATCAAGGAAACTTGCGAAATAGCTATTTCATTCAGTTTGATTTTCAGCAGAAAGATAGGTTCTTTCCTTAAACCTTGTACTAACATTATACAGGCTTCCTCAAATCTCTCTTTTTCCACAAAATGAAGAAGTTAGTTTTGCCCAGCTCACGACTCTGTTTGAAGTCAGATTGTAGCTGCCTATACATCAGTGGAAAACACAAACCTCTGCACTGAATTGCTATCGCATGGGGCTCACTAGACAGCTACTGTCTAGTTTCATCCACCTGCTTCCTCTACTTTAGTTCAGAGCTCTGTATTAAGCAACAGAGAACCAGGCTATGAAGGGACAAAATCACAGTGGAGAGAGGGTGGGTACAACCATGTGCAGGCAGGGCACGTGGACAAGGTATCAGGCTTGGCATCTTGCATGAGTGGGGAAGGAAATTTCCTCCTTTGTTGCAATTTCTGTCCTACCCTTACTGCTAGCATTGCCTGCTGCCTTACTGTGTTTCATTAGTGGACAAGGTTATCCCCTCCACTCCAAACCACATCATGTGACTTGAGCTGCCACCAAAGGAGGACAGACATGGGCCAAACCAGTGCAGACCTGTACAGGGTCTGTGCCAAGCAGTGGGAGGTTTTCCCGCACTAATGCCCCACGTTGTCAGCTGAGGACTTCATCTAACAAGGGGTTCCTTATGTTCCAGTGCCAGGAACTAATGTGGAAAACCACAATTAAACCAAGTACTTCTCTGAGATATTTTGTGCAAGCCAGCCTGGAGAGGACAACACTGTAATCTTTTTTGGTGTTATTGTAACATATTGCCCATAAGGAATAACAAATACCAACTTCAAATTAACTGTGATACACACACTGAAAGCTAAGTGGAGTGAATGAGGAGAGACCAGAGATAAAACAGGCTGCTCTCCAGATATTATTCTGCAAATTAAAGGGAGTGGATGGAAGATATACATCACAAAAATAATCTATTATGCTCAGTGTACTAGAGCAGAACTTTCACCCTTTTAAACTCTCATTAAAATGCAGCCATTTTTGTTTCAAAGGATTAATATGTTGGCTCTAAAGAGAGAAGAAAAATGTGATTCATGGTGTGCTTGGAATTAGATATTGTTAATTGAAAATAACTCTAGGCACTTACACAGTGCTATTCAGCTCAAAATCTTGAAACTAGGGTTTTTTTCGGGGGTTTTTTGTGTGTATGAAATTCATTCATGTAAAGGGGCTGCTGAAAGACTTGTTTGCAGCAAAAGTCTTGCCAAAAAGTACTGTGGGAGCTCTGGTATGCTGTGCGCTAAGGCAAACATCACCTTCGGGCAGAAGGCTTTCAAACGTGTAGGGGCTCACTGTCACATAGGAATAAAATACCTGTCCGTAAAAATAGCAGGAAATGATTTATGATGGTTTGGCTACAGCTGAATGGATATTTGTACAGCTAGCTAAAACAAGCCCATGGAAACTCTGGAAAAGAAATGTACTGGTGCAGTCTGACTTCTGTCACTCTGAACATGGAAAAATATTTGTTGTGAAATGAGGACTTTGTAGCCATGTGCAAACTCCTAATCAAATTAACGTAAAGAAGAAATTTCTTTTGGTGGTTGTTGGCCACAGTGGATTTTCTGATGCTCTGAATCTTCCAGTTTAGCAGGGGGGCTCAGAGCATCAAAAAGGCCACTGCGGTCAACAGCCACAGCAAGGTTCCCCAAAGGACTTTCACAAGACCTCAAAGGTAGGCAAACTGTTAAGGCACTTGATGAATTAGGGCCAGCAGGACTCAACTCACCTGCGTAGCAAACTGTGTTTCTGCCTGGCAAGTGGGGAAGCAGGCACACACAGTGTGGTGGCTTGCTTAAGGTCACAGGACAATTTAGTCCGGAGTAAAATGAAAGACCCTTGAGTCACGTCCTTTCCCCCACCCTCCCAGTGTCAAATGAAGAAAGAGCACCATTCATAACTGTGGAAATTTCATAAAGTATCAAGCAAAAGCCAGTAGAATTAATAAAAGCAGAACCAGCTAATTCAGAGAGTGCTCTGTTCTTTTTTGTCTCTGGAGTATTACAATGACATTCTGTGGTGCTGTGAGGATTTACAGTTTACTTGCCTGTACAGTACTGCCATTGACGTGTTGGAGCAAAGATTTAGCTTTGTAAGCCATTTGTTTCTGAACTCATTGCGACCTACTTTAAGTTTGCTGCTAAGTGGCTGGGATTTAGAATGGCTGGGACAGTGATGTAATCAAAGTCACACTTTGGTACATGGAGGCAAAATAGGTCATTGGTATCAACGCTGGGCCAGGAAATTTTGCAATGCACCACCAGATTAAATAAATCACTCAGGAATAAAGATGAAGAGGGAACCACGCACTGAGAGGAAGGATCTGTTTGAAGTGGAGAGAAAACAGGAAGATGTTTTTCATCTGGCTAATTGAAACAATAATTCCAGCAGGAAGACTTGTTACTGATGAGTGTATCCAGCACCTTTGAAAGCCCCCTGGGGAGCAGAGGTGATGAACACTTTTGAGAAGCCATTTTCTGCAGGTTTCCACAGCCCTCCTAGCCCCTAATGACCTTCTTGTGCCATCAGCTGGGGTCTGCCATCTACAGCTCCTGGAAACAGGCAGAGCTTCCTTTCACACTGTGTCTGGGAGGCAGATAATGGGACAGGGAAAGATAGGTACAAGAACAAGATAGATACAATGAAGACCACTAAATCCAAAGTGCATTCTGTACCCAGCTTTGGCTCTGGCTTCTCTGAGGAAGAGCTAGCTGTAAGCTGCATGTAAAAGGCCAGTGACATTAAAACATTGGCCTCTGAAGAGACCCAGGAATGAGAAACGCCACACAGAAGAAGCTATTACTGTTCCTATTTTATTGTGGGCAGTTCCCTGTCAGCCTCAAAGAGGAGGAGGCTGGAATGGAGGAGGCTGGAGGAAAAACCTTTAGGATGGGCAGAGAGGGCACTACCTGGAGTGGGCTTATGACAGGGCTATGGACAAATCTCTCAAACCAGAAACCCAGGGAAGTAAATGAAAAAGCTCTTATTGTTGTCAGCAAGGTCAGGATTTCACAGAGGTCTGACCTTCAGATTTATGTAGTCCAAAGTATAGGTCACAGCCTCACAAGGGGAGTTCCAACAAAGCATGGCACAGGAGTGATTTTTGCCTTTAAGCTCTTTGATATGTCAGCATGGCTTTTATGACCTGTTCTTCTCTCATATGTGTGACCTCTTCCTAAGGCTCTGCAGTGAGCTCCCTGCAGAGGTCATTAGTGCCTCTCCTGAGGCAGCAAATGTGGAGACAAGGGACAAAGAAAAATTTGGGTTTCACAGGAGGTCAGCACAACATTCTAGAAACATCATCTCTGCTTCCTGGACAAGATACAGGTGGGCACAGAACTGAGTTTGTCCTCAGATGGCTTTCCAAGCATATAATAGGAAAAACACTAGCAGTGTTTCAATTAGCACTCTGCAGATCTTCAGACATGCCACGGTCCTCAGAGCTCTGAGTTCCCCACAACGCTGAGCCTCCATGTGTTAATGGAGTGGGACCTGCTGCTGTGTTGAACGCCTTCACAAAGCACATGTTCCCTGGCAGCCCAGAGGGAAGGAGAAGCAAAATCACTCAAGTTATTTGGCTCTCTCTAGCAGAAGGTGGAGTTTGATGTCCTGTTGTAAAAATCACAAACAGGGAGCCTAATCCTTTGCCCTCACTCTCTCCCAAAATTAAGTAAATTTCCCATGGAAATTAAAGGAAATTTTATCTGAATAAACCTCCAGAATTTACTGGCTTTACTTTGCTTAAGTAACCAAGGAGAATTTAAACTGATCACTTATTTTCCTGTGGAAAAATCCCATGAACTGTAATAGAGGAGACCCTGAAAAGCTTTTATCTTAATTACTGCAGAAAATTACAGAGAATTAGATCCTTTCTAATGGTTTTCTGAATCATCCTTTGGGATTTGATAGCAGGAATATAATTCGCTATTGAATTGTATAGACTAGAGGAAAAACAATGCCTATAGAAAAGTGTTCACTATCTATTAATGTCTATAGGGCTTCCCTATAAAAGGTTTCTAAAAGCCTTTTATTTACAAATACTTCCAGGGGGGTTCTATTATGCTGTACACCTCTGTTTATAATGCACACTCATTAGAGTAAGAAAAGCAAAAACAGACAGCAGAGAGCAGTGATCTGGTTTCTGGGAAAAAGGACAGCATGAAATCACAGGAGACCATCCTCATAACCCCATGAAAATGCATCACATAGCCAAGAAAGGCAGAAAAAAGCTAAGGTTTTGATCCTTGATGGAGTTCCTGCTGGCAGACCCTTGTTCCCACCTAAACTCTGCATCTCTAGGGAGCTGCAAAAAGCTTTACTTTGGATTACGGCTTCATAGACTAACACTGTAAATTGATAATGGAGTTTGATCATACTCTGGAAGCTTGCATGGAAGAAACCACGAGTGCATGTGTAATGTAGCAATAACTGATCAATTCCTTGTTTACTTTCTTTAGCTGAGCAGCTTGGTCTTTCAATGGCAATTGCAGACCCCCCCTGATCAGACTGTGCTGTACGCAGCCTGGTTCTTTCTGCCCTAGTATGCATCACACTGACAGAATAAGACTTCCCAAGCCCTGCTCTGCACCCTCCCTCCCACCTCACAGGCATCAATACTGTCACACAACTATAAGGAGAACTGGGTCTTAGTTGTGCAGTCGTTTGCTACACGTCCAGTCTCGCAGTTAACATCAAGGTTATCTGTAATGATGGCAATTGGAGTCGACTTACACCTGTCCAGTTCCTGATGTTAATCCTTCTATTCCCTCCTGACTCTGGGGAGTCTTTCTTTATAGCTATCACTTTTTCTGCTTGCTGAGGGTGCTCATGGCACTCATGCCTCCAGGTCACATCCTACTGTAACAGTCTCCTTAATGACACTGGTGCTGCAGGGTATGGGGCTTCTGATGAAGAGATGGTTCACAATGTCATTTCTTCAGCAAAGAAGTGACAGTGTGAGGAGTGCTGTACCAAGAGCTGAGCCCTGGTACAAAGCTGTCTCCAGCGGCATCTGCCTTGCTTAAGCTTCTGAGGAATTCTTGTATTCAGAGCATGGTGGGCTGCTGTCACGCACTTGGTGTATTTAGGGGTGATGCTGAACTCCTCTTCAAAACAGCCTGTCAACAGGCTTTAAGTAATGGCTATGCAATATCTGCTCTGGGACTTTTCCATTTCTGATGGGCAATTTTATTCTGTTTTTCAGCTTATGCTAACTGCTTTTGCTCTGTTGTTATAGAACCTTGAAGGAAAAGGCCTTACTGAGTGTAGTTGTATATGCTTTTCGACAGATTTGTTATTCCACCACCTGATGGGGAACGTGCTGAACAGTGCCTGACACAAGCGCTCTCTGCCAGAGTTCCCCTGAGTTTAAGCAGTACAGCTAAGGCTGCCAGATGCAAGTGTTTGCAGAGTTGAGAACAACAGAAGTCATAGCAAATGTCTAGGCATCTACCCTTATTCACCTCTTGCAAGTTCTCAGCAGGGAAAATGGAAGAAAGATGACAGCAGCGATGACAGGATTTGCCTGTGTCTGCAAAAGAGCTGAGGAGGGAAAAGGAAACAGTGACTTTATGTGACTTTCTTCCCAGGTGACAACATGCCAAGCTTTCAGAACAGGAGTCCCAGAGGGATTCTAGCATGAAAGGATATTGTGGCTTTTTTTGAGAAAAATTGAATTAGGAAAATATAACAAAGGTCCTTCCATGGCAGATATCCCCACATTGCATAGCCATGCATTGATAGTCCACATGATAGACAGTGTTTGATAATCTCAGACTAAAGGATATTTTTCATTTCCCAGGGACCCATTTATATTTCAGGTGTTTGTTTGCCAGCTGCTAGCACAAAACACTTAACAGTAAATACAAATCATTCCAGCAAGCAGAAAACAGCATGCCCAACACTGGAAGTAAAAAAATTAATTCTTTTAGTTATTAGATTTAGAAGTTGAACTAAAGCTAGGAAAACACATTCGTGCATGTTGCAGTTCTGGCAAGTTCTGGCTCACTAGTATCTTTCTTTTGTGAAAAGCACAATTCCCTTGATTTTCCATAACTTCCCTCCCCTTTCCACCTGCCTCCCATTTTTTCATTATTTTTCCCTTGCAATTGTCTGTCTTGGCAGACAGACAAGTCCTATGTTCAGGATACAAACTCCTACTCATTATAGACTGCTAAAATGTTTGATCTGACATATTTGCAGTCTGTCACAAGCATTGCAGGAGATATTTTTTTTTCATTATAGATTGTTGTTGCCTTTTGTTTATCCATCTCAGGTCTTCTCTTCCTCAGATATGAACCTATCTCCCTGCCAGAGTTGTGCTGAATGCTGCTTCTCAGCAACACAAAAAACATACTCTTAAAAATCTCTCTGCAATGGCCAGGGGATGTCCCTTTTGCCATCAGATGCAGAAAGATTTTCAATGAAGTACGGCAGTTAAATACAGCACAGAGCTCAGGCCTCCTGGTTTTCATTTTATGTTAATGTATTTCTGTAGAAAGACACTCAGAAAGCTCTTAGATTTTCATGCTACTGAAAGGGAAATTGACATAGAAGTCGGTGGTTTGACAATCAGTTACAGATTGGGATATTCTAACAGGAAACACAATGCGGGGAAATGCAGGGAAAAGGGACTATTGGTTTTCAACCTGTGACTAAGGGACTGTGTGGGGTTTTTTGTGTGTGGGCACTGCTACAGGGAAATACAGCATTTACTGCAATCCTCCTTTTTTTCCACTGCTTTATGAGAACTTGTAAGAAGTGTGTTCTTCAGGGACATAGGAAAGAGTCTGGGGGCTGGAGCCTTTCCTGTTTTCAAACTTGAAAAAATATCCATCTTTTACAGCTGCAACCACTATCCAATGATCTAGAGAACTGAGTCACCTGTGAACTCAGAGTGGGATTTTAAATAACAAATGATGCTGCAACTGGTACATTATGAGCCTCCGAAGAAGTAGCAGGTATGTCTAAATCACAAGGACAGTTGCTATTTAAGAGAACCTGCATGAAAAACACCTCGTCAAAATCTTCTCAAGACCTGCAGAACGAGATGTGAGGGTTAAACTGCTGCTGGTAACTGCCTTGTGAGTGGAGGGTTGACATGGGAGAAATGGTGTAATTGGTTTTTCTCACCCTAGATCTATACATCACTGCAGGCACAGACCTGCTGGTAACTTTTCTAAGCTCCTGGGTAGGAAGAGAGTTGCTGAGCGAGGTCTCTGAGTATACAGTGAAATGAAACAGAAGTGTTAATGACCAGTTCTTCATTATGTTTATATCTGATTTCCAGTACAATAGGGCCCCGATTCTCATTTGTGGCTTTTGATATTACAGTAATACAAGTAATTAGCTACAAATGAACAACAGCAATGAGTGTAGTCAAGCCATATGTAATGCACGTAGATGTGTAAGGGAGCGTGTCTTGCTGTTTGTATTCTCCAGTCTGCCCTACCAGAATTAGCTTCTTTATTATATATGGAACCAACCCCAACACCAAAGCTATATCCTCTCCATGTAGGGGAGATTTGCGCATAGATCAGGGACTTCATGTTCTGGCCATATCCCTGTACCAGAACATTAGCTGCAGTGCAGCACTACAACGCTCAACATTGCTCAGGTCTGAAACCAAATTTTACTACTTGAGATAATTTCAATTTAAAAATAAAACTAATGAGAGAAAACTGACATAAGCCCAGGAAATGAGCAGCAGAAACATTGCTTACAGAGGCCCTGAGCCAACCCACTTTCAGACTACAAAATTTATCAGATCAACTTCAAAGGTGTCTGTGTACAATCTAATTACACTTAACAACGATGAGATAACCAGATCACCAGTATATTTTCACCAAAAAAAAAGAAGGACACTGAGCCAAGAATAGCAAATTATCTGGCTGGGGTCTTTCAATAGTTAGTGTCTGAAGCTGGTTTAGAATCCAGAGTCTGCTTTTTAGAACCTTACTTCAAAAACTTTGGTGGATATACGACCTAGATATATTTCTGGCTTGGGATATGCACCAAGCATCTGCTATTCTTTTAGAAAATGTTTTAAGCATCCTGGGTATGGGTACTTTGAGCCTGGCTATGACAGATGCAATGCCATTGTTTCAAAAGATTTTAATGAGCACAGCTCTGCTGCCATGTGGACGGCTCGATGCTGTGTTCTGCTGACAGGATGTAGGAGATCACAACTCTTCACAGGGGGAGGCATTCATTTTTTTTTAATCTGGAGGAAAAGTTTAAGTCTGTCAAGGAGGTAACACACCCCTTTTTAAAACTGTCTCAAGGTTTTGGTGTGTGCTGGGTGCTATTGATCTGTTGTAAACCTTTGCATACGGAAATTGTGCCTGTAAATCACCCAGATTTTTATTTACAGACACTAACTTAGACAAAGTGTCTGGTGACAGGAGGGGGAACATTGGCAGGCAGAGCTTCTCATGGTCTCTGGGAAACACCTGGGACACACTGGGTGTTTGGAGAGGGATAGCAATGACTATAATCCGTGGTGCTTTGGCTGGCAAATTTCACAGCTGGTACCACATGTCAGGTGGTGAAATTAATGGGGTTAATGGGCCAGAATGGGACTGGCTTTTCTCCCTAAATGAGGAAGGCAAGGGGGATCCCTGGGTGCAGAGCAGGAGCCCAATTCCTTGCTAGTTCCAGATCTCCAGGGTCTCAGAGTGGGGGTGTGTGACTTTATATTCACTACAGTTCCTTCAAGTCTTGCCTCTTTAAAGCATGCAACTTGAATAGCAGAGCCAGGGAGAGATCATAAGTCCAAACTTCATCTGAAAGACTCTGCTTGCCCTGAGTCTGCACTAAACTCGGCCTTTGTTGATCCCAGCCTTGTGGAGCCTGAAGCCTGCTACCTGTAACTGCTGTTTTGAACAAATTTTGGGAGGTATGTGAAATAGAGGCAAAGTTTCTGACACCAGAATAAGGCGAAGTCCTAATGCAGAGAAGCACAGGGAGTGCATTGGTAATACCATGACATGCTGTGACATTCCATTCCTGTCCAGGAGTCCCAAAATGTCTCACTCCGGAACCAGACCAGGGAATGCTGAAGAGCAGCGAAGCGGCTGAAGTACACAAGGATATCACCGGGGAAGCCTCATGAAAGTGAGTTCATGATAAATGTGAAACCAGGTTTGGTGCTACTCTGGGCTCCCTTCCTCTTGGGACTGTCGCAGACCTAGGAATTCAGTCCACAAAGAGAAAGTGTGTAGGGAAGAGAAAAGGGAAAGGAGGGAAATCTCCACTGGGGTTCATCTATCAGTAAATAGAGCAGAGTTGGGTGCAGAGCCAGTGAAGGAGAGAGAAGAGGATGGCACAGCAGGATCCTTGGTCTGTGGCTACGCACCTCCCTCCCTGTGCACGGTTCACTTCCCTGCTCTGTCTCACTCTTCTTATCTGCACAGACAGCCTGTTCCACAGGCCAAGACCAGGTTTCTGCAACGCAAGGCATAAAGGACCCTTGAACAGCTTGGAAGGCACTGCAAGAATATGAAGCAGAAATTGCAGCCACCAGATTGGAAAAATAAAGCAGTTCCAGACAGTAATTTTGTTCCCTGTGAAGCCCCTTGCCACATGAAGCTTTGAGCTACAGCTGCTTCAGTGCTAAGTACAGAAAACGAAGATGTTTCTTGAGTCTACTTTTAGCCTCAGAAAATCTGGGTACAATTTCTATGAAATGAGGGATGAAACTAGCTTATTCTGCGTCATACTCTAATTACCAGCTGCAGTGAAATATCCTAAGATGATGTATCTCTGAGGCTCCATCTTATTTCTGGACCTTGTCTCAATTAATTCCCCCTACCAGTCTGCAGAACCTAAATGAGACGCACTGAGCGTCAGGCCCTGGGTTGCCTGGTCTTTCTCCCTGGTATCCTGGCACAATTGCTCTTCATAGCTACTGCAGAACTGTTTTGCCAGTCTTAGGATAGTAGTATTAATACTTACTTGCTATACAGCAGTTTTTTGAGACAGCCTATTCAAGTGTGAAAAGCATTTTGAGGTCTCAGGTCATGCTACAGAAGTGAGAACAGTTATTTCTTCTCTTTCGCTTCATTTCTCTGTGGCCTGTTCTATTTCTAAATGCTGGAAGTGGCACTAAAAAAAAAAAAAAGATATCTGTTCTGCAGCAGCAAAAGAAAAGGAAGTCTATTTTGCAGGAGAAAAAGAGGAAGACACTTTGAAGGAAAGAGAAAACACATGGGAGAAAGGAAGAGTGCATGTGAGAGGAAGGGTGCGGAGTCCAGTGAAGATGAGAAGCATTTAAGTAGTCAGGGTGTTGAGTCCCTATCCCAAATAAGGTGAATATTCTCATTGGTATGTCTTGGGCCCAGGATGGCAGAGGGCATAGATTCTAAATAATGCTCACAAAAGGAGCTTTGAGGATGCTGCTATGTTTCCACATAGAGTTCCATTTCAGAAAGGAAAAAGATTTGGTAGAAAAACTCACGGCCAACCGTACTTGCAATCTCATTCTCGTTTATTTGCTCAAGTAATCCCCAGTGCTTGATTTACGTAAGACTTGAATTAACTGTGTATTTATTCAGAGATCTTAAATTGCACTGATGTGATGAGGTAAAATTGCAAGCTGATGCAGTTTCAAGGGTATTAACAAGCATATGACAGTGCAGCAGATCCCACTTGTCACTGAGGGACCCAAGCCCATTCAAAGGTTTCCAGACAAGGTGGTAAAAAGGCTCCTTCTTTTGCAAGTAGAATTGCTTTTCATGGAGAATTTCTCTTAGCACTGAGGTGGGGCAGAGAGGTGCGGTACCTCTCAGAGACTCTTAAAGAAAATTGAAATTGCTTGTTCAATGCTGCTTTTGGTGAGCAGTGTTGGTTTGAGCCCAGACATTAAATGAAGCACATTCTTTGGTTCTGAATAATCTCTGAATAATGTCTGGTACCAGGAATAAAACAAACTCCAAATGAGGAGGAAGCATGGAGCAGTTAACGCCTTGATCTAATGGAAACTTTCTGCAAGTATGAAGGTGACTATAACTTCAAGAAGAGGTGCCATTAAGAAAGGCAATCAAACTGAAATCTCCATTGCTTCTGGCATTAGCTGTTTCTGAAGCAATTTATGTTACCAATAGATGTTTAGTGAATTCAGGCAATCAAAGCTAGCTATGAAGCTGTTACTGAATGGGATGTAAACATTTTAAATGAAAAGGGTGAAAAATGACGATGTAAGTCTGTTATTGTTGTGGGTGGAGAGTCAGTGTGACCATTTGGAGCTCACTGAAAGACAGAATCCGAGACGAAACACTCATGAAGAAACTACTGGAAGTCCCAGTATTGACATATGACACAGCAAATAAGATATGGTTAGGAAAGAAAGCTACCCAGTCCATGAAGCCCGGGGAGAACATCAGCTTGAAAAAGATGAGGCAAGAGGATTGAGGATAAAAAGTGTAGTTGGTATGAAAACGTCCAGCTACTTTGCTAAGCGGTGCCAGTGATGCATGTATCACAGCTGCTAGGAGTTTGCACTATGTGAAAGGGACACAAGGATATCCACACAGGTAGAAATGGTCATGGCAGGCACTCAGGGGACTTATGGATGTTTGGAGGTGGACAGGCCAAAACAGGTCTTGAAGTGGTTTGGGGTTCAGGAGCTGCTGTGAGCCCTGTGGGAGCAGTGCTATCACAAGAGGGAGCTGCTCGCCTGTGTGAGATTGTCACCCCAGACAAAAAAACCACTGCAGGTTCTTTCAGACCCTGAGAGGGGCAGGAGGTCCCCAGTGCTCAGAGAGGCAGGGACCACAGCAGGCCAGGGCAGGAGGGCATGGGCTGAGCCGGGTTAGCAGAACTAATCCAACACTAAACACTGCTAATTGCTCTTCTGCAAGTCAGATCCTGCATTATGTTAATGCTATCAGTTAATTGTTTTCATTTGTAGGCTTTGCTGGGGAGGGAGATGAAGGAAAGGTGCTTGGTCAAAGTCAAACATGGTGCCCGTCAGAGGTTCATGTGACAATGCAGCTGATCTCCGAGGCTCAGAGGGAGAATGAAGTCGCTGTGTGTCAGTGGCTGTGAGCAGCACCTGAACACAATAGGGGCCCAGCAGAGGGCATGTGCTTGCACACACACGCACTCCTACCTTTACCTTTGGGACATCATTTCTTAGATAATGAGCATATCAGTGCCCTCAAAAGCTGTGTAAGTAGTTACAGGACAATGCCAGAGGCGTCAGCTGTTCTCCTTTGAATAGGCTGTGGTTTCTGTTACAGGGTCCAAACCTGCTCTTGATTTTCATTCTTCTTACAGATAAGGTCCCACCGCAGGAGGTGCTGAACTCCCAATTCTGATCAAGATTAGTGGTCCAGAGGAACCAAGCCACATCCCCGAGCTCAGGTCTAAAGACTAGCATCTGTGTTTACTATGCATCAGGGAAACCAGCCCGTAACCTCTTACACTCAGCTTAGTCTCACCTTCCTGTTTTATTCTTGCAGTGCCTCATGCCTAATTTTCATAGACACATTTTACCATAGTCTGGGACTGAGCTGAAAGCTTTGTTTCCTGCCAAGAATCTTGAGAGGATAATACATATCCAAGCAGTTTGCATCACTGCCATAGCATCTGAAATACCCTGTAGAAGGCTAACACAATATATTCGTACGTTTCCCGGGCAGGAGGACAGACAGTTCTTCCAGTGGATGCACTGAGGTAAATAACGGATTGTGCTAGGTATGTTCAATGATGGGACAAGGCACAGAAGATCGAGGAGAAAACCACCGCAGGCTGAAAAGTTAGAAGGCATTAAAAATACATACAGAAGAAAAGCATGTAGGCTTGCCGATGAGGGAATGGATGGAGATCAGAGGTCTGGGCTCCTTGCCACAGGCTGCTTGACCTCAGGCAAGTCTTCTGAGATGCCATTTCCCCTCCTATCCTTTGTCTGTGTAGCTCCCAGGAGCTTCTAGGCAGGGTTGGTTTCAAGTGCAGCAGTGAGGATACTTTATCCTGGCCACTGCTTCTAAGACATAAGATAAAATAATTATATATATATATACATAAAAAACAATCTTCAGGATGCCTTTGGAGCAAAAATAAGCGCAGAACACCTCGGGAACACGCGGGAGGCGCAGAGTTCTCAGCTGGTTATTAATCCAGTTGCAGGACAAGGCTTTTGCTGAAGTTTAAAATTAAATTTAAATTAAAAAAAAAAAAGCTGAAGCTGCAGAGTACTCAGCTCCAAAAAACTTCCGGCCAATGCAAAAGGCCAGCTGGAATGGAGAGCCAGGATCAGCCCATGCAAGTGGGAAGATGGAAGGGGTTAGTCAGGCCTTTCCACAGCCAAGAGCTTTAGTGGGAGATTTTTCGGCCCACTGTCGTCACTCTTCCCTCTCCCTTTTTTTTTTTTTTTTTTTTTTTTTTTTTTTTTTTTTTTTTGCATGAAGATGGCGGCGCCTCTCGCCAGCAAGGCAGGGTCCGCCGGCACCAACAGCAAACCTCCCTTCCCGGAGCTGGATTTCCGATCGGGAGCCAGGGTGGAAGAATTGAATAAACTCATCCAGGAATTCACCAAGCACGACCAGAGGGAGTACGACGACCAGCGAGCCCTGGAGATCCACACGGCCAAGGACTTCATCTTCTCCATGCTGGGTAGGGCAGGGACCGTGCGGGGCGGGGGCAGTGGCGATGCCGGCCGGGGACCCCCGGGGCAGGGCTCCCCGATGGCGCGGCACCGGCGGACCCTTTCTCCCCGCCGAGCTGGGGGGTCCCCGGCCGTAGGACGGGTCTCACCCCCGGGAAACTATTTTTTCTTGTCCACCCAGCCTTGAGCAGCGATGTGTTTATAAGCCCAGAGGAAAGGCTGGGTCACAGAGCTGGCCGGTGCCCGAGAAACACGCCGAGCCAGCACGGCTGGAGGCGAGGAGAGCCCGACCCTTTATTGTTTTCCCCCCCTCGACTATCAAGGCTGTAGGAAACACAAGTATTTTTTTTCTGGACCGCTTATTTTGATTTGAGACCGGCTGATGCTTGTACGGGAGCTCCTCTGAACGGCGTTTCTTTGCTTAGGTTGCAAAACTTGCGAGTGGAGCAAGTCAGATTGTGGCCGGGGAGCCCTCATCTGCGTGAAACTTTGATTCGTAGGCAAGGATCCTCAAACTAGGGTGAAACGTGTTGGTCCTTGCAGAAATCACCTGGGCTCTGGCATGACTAAGGCTTCTTAAGGTTACCAGGGGAATGACTAACATCTCTGATTCTCTAGGTAGTCAGTTCCTGATAAATATTTGTCTTGTTTTGACTAAGAAATCACTCACACAAATGAAAACCTTCAGGATACGAAAAGATGCTCTTTCACATGCAGGTTGGACCTTGAAATCAGTCACCCAGGTTTGAATCGGTATCTCAAACATTTCTGCTTGTAAAATAAGGACATGGGTAAACAGCAGGTGTGGCTGGAGAATGATTCTTTGTAGCTCAGAGGTACACATGCACCTTCAAAACATATTTGGCACAAACCAAGTGTATGGTCTTGTGAATAATCTGCATCACTTTTCTAATTCAGAAACAGAGAGCTGTCCTATTGCAATAATAATAATTTTCTGTATCGGGGGGGGTAATCACTATAATAATCACTTCCTCTATAGCCATGAACATACTTACACTCACTAAATGAGAATCTACCTGTCCATTTGGTTATCTGGTAAGGTACCTGAATAATTGCCTGCTGTGGGATTTGCACAATTTTGAGTGTGTATTGCTTTTTTACCAAGGGCTGGACAGGATATAACAGACTAAATTTAGCTTGAGAACAAGGACAACAAGTTGAAAAGTCAGTAGCATGTATATTTATAGTTGCTGTTATAAATATTTTTCCCTTCCTGTTTAAAAAAAAAATGATGTGGTGAAGCCATGGCTGCATCAAAGCCTGTAGGATTTTTGTTATTGAAAACCTGATCCTGTGGAAGTCATCCACTATTATGATGTGACACATTTTTCAATCAGGGCTTTAAATAACTGGCTGAGGAAGCAGGGCTGGATGGGATGAAGCAAAGAAGAGTAGAGAGAAAACAGCCAGAGCAGCAGTTCTGGGTGTGTGGCTAGCAAGTAGAAAAAGCTTTATATGATCCTGTTTAAGCATTACTGGTCTTTGCAGGGGACAGGGACCACAGCGTTTCTTCCTGCCTCACGCGAGAGAAGGCAAAAGAAGAAAGACAGAATAACAGGCTGGAGTGTGCCTTGCATTTCTGCAAATGCACCCAAATGCCTTGCTGTTCATGAAAACTGGGAGCCTTAGGCTGATTAGAAATAAAGTAAATTAACGTGACTGTCTTTGTTAATATAATGGCTAGGAGATGAGTGTTCTTCAGTTTTAAATATATAAATTAAAACTCGGCTTTAAACAAAAGCTGTGTTTTTGTTTGTTATGCCTGGCAATTTTCAATGAGACTTGTTTCTGAATAAAAGAAGAGACTTGAGGACCAAGCCCAGGGTAGAAATGGAGATTGGGTGTCTCATTTGTCTTCATTAGACCCAGAAGTTGTGTTTGTGGATCAGACCCTTCTTGGCCAGAGAGTCTCTTAAATCTAAAAGGATTTAACTTATTAATAAATAGCTCTTTCCTCTGTGCCTGATCCCTCCCATACGTACTGCTCTTATCTCATCGGGTGATGATAGGAAAATTAAACGTAACTTTCCTGATTTAATTACATTGGTGCGTAATTGGTGGATGAATGATAGGCGAGGAGACTTTGTGCAGATTCTCAGATGTTTGTACTCTGCGTGGCTTGCCCTCTAGGTCAGACCTTTTCTTTATATTAACTCCTTTTTGTCTATGTTGTTGTGCCCTGGCTGTTAGTGATAGTGACTGAACTCTGGGCAATTTCAAGAGTTGGGGTGTGACAAAATTAAGAGAGAGGTACCGGTTGTCATGCCTTTGTCCAAAAACTTGTGCCCTGGGCATTAGACTAGGACTGCAAATGGCCTACCTACCTGGTGGGGGAAAGTGAGTATTTTCTGAATGTGGGTAATTCCTGGGCGTCCCATTCATAGTCACCAAGACCATATGATCCTGCTAAGACCCTACACTGAAACAACAGGTGTCTTTTGGTGCCTTTCCTCGCATTTGGCTGTGCCTGATCATTACTTGTCTCTTTGACACAGGTATAACTGAGCCTCAAGACTGTATTAATCAAAAAAAAAAACCAATTGGAGAAAAGACAGTCTTGTGTTCTGGGCAGTGGGTGGCTGGGAGTGACTGAGAGACCAAGTCTCTGCCCGCCAGTCATGAAAGGAGCTAATTACTTACTCTCCCTGTGACTAGGTTTGGGATTTTTTTTGTGCCTAAAGAGTGATAAAGGAGTATTTTTATCAAGTGATGATATTACAGTCAATGATATTTTGATTTTTAAAGCACTTGCCGCTGTTGTGATGAGAGGTACGGAGCACTCATATTAAAAACCTTTTAGAGGTACCTGACCTAGAGAGTATTGTTCCTGCAGTACAAGTGCTTCCAGGAAGCATCTTTAATAAACACTACCTGTCTTTTTCTGTTCATCACCGAAGTTTAAACGTGCTGTAATGCACAGATGTGCTAGGCTTAAAGAAGCCATATATTATTCTCTTGGGAATGACAACATTCCATATTAAACAGCCCCTTGAAATTTCTAGTGCTATTGCTGCCTCAACCCAGCTCATGTTATTAGGGATACTGACTCTGTGTTTTACTTCTTAACAAGAGATGAGAAAAGAGCAAGGAGATAAGAATAAATACAGACTATACAGAGCTGTTTCCTCCACTCCAGGAACACATTGGTCATCTAGAGCAGTTTTCAAGCTCTTCAGGTTGATGTTTTGTTTCCCTTTCCTATCATGACTTTCTTCTCTGCAGACCCAGGAGAGGGATGCTCAGGACATTTCATGCCATTCTCTTTCCTCTCACTGCCGTCTCCCCTTCTCAAACCAGGGGAAGGACTGGTTTAAATTGGTGCTAAAGTGGGCTTTTTTTTTTTTTTTTTTTTCCCCCCAGGCCTCTAGTGTATCTTTTTGTCACTTCGATGGTTGTATCTCACTTCTGCGGGAGCTGGCCACCAGGACAGGCAGCACTTTGACAATCTGCTGCCAGCTTCAACTTAGAGCTGATGACAAGGCCTCTAGAGCGTTTGTATCAGCTCCTGATAGAGGAGAGGTGGTGAGCCTGTTCTGAGAGCATTTCCCTTTTCTCTGGTGTCTGCCCAGTGCTGAGCTGGGAGCGCTAGTAAGTGTTTGTGACAGAGGCACATCTCATAGTGGAGGCAGAGAGCTGGCATCGGCCAAAGATTTGTGCTGCCAATACCAGCTCACCAAATGGAGTGAGTTACCCTGCTGGGCCCCTGCATCTGTAGCAAGGCTTCCAGCTGTTTCTTGGATTGACGGACCCCTCAAATACGTGCAGTGGAGGTGCAGATTGCTGCACTGAGAACACAGGAGTCCTGACAACAGCTTGCTTTTATCAGCATCTTCTACAAGAGGAGCATTTCATGGTTCTCCCCTGTACCTGAGGTCTGTATAGCAGAACACCACTGGTAGCATGACTCTGTTGTGTTGGTTTGTGCTGTATTTTTTCTCCCTTTCCCTGCCTGGCATAACTTGCTGATGAAACCTTCTATTGCAGATTAGATTTCAGGCATTGTCGGAAGTGTTACCTATTTGTCTGTGATACATCACGGAGGTTCTCTGGTATCTGTTGTGGTGTCGAGCTGATGAAATAGCAACAGGATTGACGTGATCTCTCTAGGGTTAAGTCTTTTGTGTGTGTGCGCCTTTTCTCAAGAGAGGCCAATCATGATAGGAGCGCACTGTACTCTGAGGCCTATGTTAATAAAGGCTCCCTGCTGGCATTCCCTGTGCTGCTGAATGCATAATGCACAGCTGTTAAAAACAACCTTACTGTATTGCAGATTCATTTCTGGCTTCTGTTGGGTCTCCTCTTCCTGCATGCTGCATGTTCCTGTATTTGCATTTGAGGTAGTGGGGTGTTTGTTTTGTTTTTTTCTTAAGGGACAGAGTACTATGATGGTAAAGCAACCTAGCAAGGCACTGGTAGCTTCTAATTGATTATAGCTACTAGAAGTCAACCAATTTCATGTCACTGGGGATTCTTTCCCTGTAACTAGTTAGAAAGGATTGGTAGCCTCCTCCCTCTCTTTGTTCAAAGGGATTGCTGTTCCATGTATGTGTGCAGTGAAAATAGCTTGAAAATCTTTCACTCAATTTGTTTTAAGATGCTGGTACTTCACTTGCTAAACTACTGTTTTGAAACATTAGGCTGTGATGCAAAGTATTTAGTGTAATAGCTAGGAACATGTCCTAAGGGCACAAATTCTCGTGGCAGGCTTGTCAGACTGCCCACCGCCTGTTCCTTCAGTCTGTGGAAATATTTGTAAAAGATTTGGGTGAATACTTGCCAAGCCCAATTATGCAATTATGTTTTAAGGGCAATTTTATAATTATAGTGGAGGATGGTAACCAGGATACGTGAGTTGTTGGGTTCCTGACTTTTCCTTTTTTCTTCCACATGACTTTACATGAATGCAAAAACATTTGGAGCAATTCTAGTCAGAAGCCAGTTGTTCAACTTTCTTGTAAGCAGCTGGCTATTTTTCTAGGTGAAGCTACTTTAAAGGCAAATACAACATTGCTCAGGAAGGCTGGAGGACGTGTTTTATTATAGCTTTGGTAATTTATAAGGTAGATGTGTACTTGAGACCCAGAGCAGCCCATGGGTAGAGTCCAGTCTAGAGGAGACTCAGGATGTCATAGTCCTGGCTGGACTTCTCAAAGGGAATCTCCAAGCAGTGCAAGTCTTTTGGATAGGGATTGTCTTTCTTAATGTTTATTTGACAAATGCCAAGTTCCTACAGGCTTTAACCATTTCCTGTACAGCTAAAACTTTGGCATCTTTTCTTGGACCGTCCCAGTCCTTTTGCTGCGAAGATGGTTTTCCCACGCACAGCTCTGAAACCCTTCCCTGTGTTCCTTTCTCTGCCCAGATCATACTCTAGTGGTTTGTACTCTGCAAGGTCAGTGAAGTGACAGAGTGCTGGGAAGAAATGTGGTTAAGGCCAAGACATAAGCTCTCACCTTCAGTGAAGGGGGCTTCGGTTGCCAGAGCTCCTTCAGCATAACACTGCGAACAGTGATTGAGATGACAACTGCACCTGCAGGCATGTCTGTGAGACCCTGTGGAGGCAGCTGCAGGTAGAGGCTCTGGCATAGACCTCTGAACTCTCTCTGAGTTTAAGAAAAATGACCAGCCGTTGAGTCCATTACCTATGGCTGGGTGATGTTAGTGCATGAAACTAACTTGAGAAGCAAGAGCTGTAGCTCATTTCCTATGAAAAGAGAGGCTTAAGAGGTGAATGCATTACACAGGATAACATACCTCCTGAGCCAGGTTTTCCTTTAGCAACTTACAGCTGGGATGGGTTAAGCTCCATATCCTAAAAGAAAAATGTTAATAGCTTTCCCTGCTATCCTCTGAACAAGGAGATAAAATTCCCTGAGACTAACAATCCATTCATCTGCACAACATACTATATTACATCTAGACTTTCTTTAATTTGCCTGTCTTTGGGGTATGAAAGGAGCAGTAGAGTAGATGGAGTTCTGGGGAGGCAAAGAAGGGCACCTGCCCTGCTTTTTTTCCTTGGAAAAGCAGGGGGCCTATCATGGGAGCTAAAGCTGAAGGCAGATTTGGCTGTTGTACTCACAGAACATTCCTTATTGAGAGAAGAGGAGTATGCCTGCATGGCAGCAAGAGTGAGAGAGCTGAAAAATGGCCTTTAGGTGGATGTCTCAAGTTATTTGCCCTAGTCTTGTTCTAATCACTGGTAGTATGATCTGAGTACAGGAGACTGAACTGTAGCTTTATTGGAACTTGCAACTGTACTTCATAGGTTTCCCATCCTAACTATGGATTTTATATCCAGTGAAGGTTTATGACTTCTGTTAGCACAAACCTGTCTTACTGTCTGACTAACAAAAATATGAAGGTTGGCTTCTTTTTTTTGCTAATGCAACTGGAAGGCAGCTTATGAGACATTCAAAATAAATCTTTCAGCAGCAGCTGATGTTCCAATTGACAGATGCTGCTATGGATATTGCTCTCTTTAATAAAGAGAACTCCAGTGTTTGCTTTCACTTCTGCCATTCTGTTGTATTCTCTTTTACTGCAAATAGCAATTTTCCTGGACCAAGTGGATTAATCTGCACCTTAGTACTTCAGCCAACCTGACAGGTCCCTGAATCATGTACTTCTGCATTAAATAAACTTTCTGCAGTTCTTTCAAAGCACCATTTCAGTGACTTTCTGCTTGTAAGGGAATCAACATGTGCTGTAGTGTTCAGTTTCACTGAAATAGATTCCCTTCTCCCCAACATATTTGACATTTGGCTTTTAATAAACACTTGATGCTAAGGAATTCACAACAATCCTGTTAACACATTATATTTCACCTGTCAGACAATATGAATTTAATCTAATTTAAAGCATTTAATTAGATGGTTGTTAATGCATTTTGTTATGAGCATGCTGATGTTGAAAGTACAATTTGTATAGTACTGAGTGGGGGTGATTAATTACTTTAAGGTTTATCATATCTGTGTCTTTGAAACAGCATGGTAGCTATTTCCACCCACTCATGTTTAGGGCTGTGGGCAGAAGTTTGCACAGCACTGGGTGGCTTCAGCTTGTAGCACAGGAGGTGGGTGGCATCCATTTCACCCTAAGAAAATCTCTCTGTAGGTAAAATGCTGAGTCAGGACACCCTAGACTTGTGTTCCATTCTGAGCTGCCCCCAAATTTCACAGACCTGCACAAGTTTCTCAATATAATCGTGTGTAGTGGGACCTCGGTACGACCAGAAGCCTTGCTCATCTCCTGTGCTTCAGCAATCTGCGAGAAGTGGGGTGGTACCAGAATAGTTGAACATTCTGGTGTTGCTGTTCTTCATGATAGGATCGTTTAACTATGCAACCCTCTGAGACTAAAGCTGGGAAAGGAAGTCTGTTTTTGAGAGTCTAGCCTCAAAAAGACTTAAATAGCGAAGGCAATTAGTTGGTCCGACATTGGGTGGTGTTGAGATCAAGTACAGTTCAACCTCTGAGAGACAGATTACAACCTGGCCCAGGTAGGCAGTTCTAGCAAGTAATCTTACCTTATACTCAAGGGATCCCAAAGCACAATCAGTACAAATAAGTTTAAATAATGCATCCTGGTGGCAGTCTGCATGCTGGTGTAATTTGGCAGAGTCAGGCAATGCCAAGCAGTAGAAGACAGCGGTTTGGGACAGAAAGCAAAGGAAAAATACAACATGTGGCCAAAGCTAGGAGTCCTGCTGGATAGCCAGAAGGAATTGGCAAAGAATCTTCTTTTTTTTCTTTTGTCTAATGACACCTTTCTAATGTCACAATTTGGATGAAAAGGAAAGGTTTATATGTGGGATGTTGTTGGTTTGCTTGGATCTTCCGTACCATGGCCGGCAGTCAGACCATGTAGAATTTCTTCCACCCACTGTCAGAGTGAGAATTCATAAAAGATTTGGTCCAGAACTGCTGAGCAGCTCAGGAACACTTGCAATTGCATCTAGAAATAACAAAGTTGGTTCTTGATTTACTGCATTTTTAAAATGTCTTATCTCAAGTTTCCTGCTCATGTTGTAGGATCTTTTGACGCTGCTTCACACCTCTCTCAAGGAAGGATGTTTTTATTCAATGGTGCATATATGTCTTTGTTTAGAAAATCAGGTGCTGAGGTTGTGAGGAAGAAGTTGTATTAAACAGCTATCGGAAAAACCCTGCAATTAGCTTCTGTGCTTTTTCCTTCAGCACTTCTACTCTTTGCATTTTAATGGATCTCTTGAAGAGCTGGTGATGCTTTTGGTCACTCCTCTTGGAAATGAATCCTGTGATAATAGCTCTGGCTGGGCCTGATCCACAGGCAGATGCTTGGAGATATTTCATGTTTGTTTTGTACCTCACTAATTAATGTATAACTTAGTGGTAGAACAGCAGGAAAGCTGCATTTGCTGACACTTCATGATACAGTGATTTAATCCTTTGTGACACATTCCTGCTGAGTGTCAAAGCTGATAACTCTAATCTCTGTCCCTAGCTCAGTGTGACAGGAACCTGTTCTAGAGGGTGTTTTGCAGGAGTTTGCAAGCTCTTGTAGGTACTTTGCGACCAATTTGTGTAAACTTTTTTTGTACATTGCCACCCCTGAATGTGGTTATACAGCATTGCCTGGTGCACTGAGGAATCTGGAGTTGAGTGCAAACAAAAGAGATAACTGACTGCATTCACATGAAATAAGGCTTGTCCTGGTAGGAGGAGGGAAATACTCTAATCTCCTTCTAAATACACTTCTTCCTTGCCAGTATTAAGAGCAGGGTGGTTATATTGATTCGGTGGTGCTGAAACTGACTGCTCTTTGCTATGTATATGATTCTGAAGCCTGGGTGCAGATGCAGGTCTGTACACAGGGGTAGCTGTCCAGCTGCTCTCCAGTGGTTATTCCTTGTGATACCACCAGCAGAGCTTGCTTCTGTTCCAGTGGACAGTGAATTGCTGTTTATTTTAAACTTTTGGTTGAATGGTGTTTGTAAAACAATTTGCAGCTCTGCAAATAGAGGAGGGAATGTCATTGTAACAACACTTCAGGGGCTCTGTTGCCTTCTGTCTCTCAAATTTGCCTTTTGAAAGTTGCATAGAGTGTGCTGAATGGCAGATCAGGTATTGATATTGGCCCCTTGGTATTAGGCCCTCAAAGCTTGAATTGCTGAAATGTCTGTGTTTCATAGACAGTAGGGAAACCATGTGCTAAGCAATCAGTAACCTGAGGAAAATAAGAGGCATGCAAGTCTCTCTGCAAGTGCAGCGTGTCTCTGAGGGCAAGCTGTATCTTCTGAATTAAATACCTTTTTTTGTTTTTTTTTTTTTTTTCAATGTGCTGATATGCACATCTAAGTGCAGTATTGAGAAAAAGGAGCTATTACAATTTGACTGAGCATCTGTCAGAGCCTTGTTTTATGTGCTAAGTTGTCTGTAAAAGCTTGACCCTGTACCCCCAGTTTTTCCCAATATCCTATGAATTTTGAAAATGTGCAAAGCATGTCATTGAGGCAGCAACATTATACTGGAAATAACCACTTTGACACAGGCTTGTAATATTGAAGAATGACTATGCCTGTGCAGTTATTTTAATTGGAGAGTGATTCATGTGATCTAGGTAAGCACTTAGCAAAACTTTTTGCACATTATCAGAGCTGCAGAGTTAAGTTACAAGTTGGTCTGGAAAATCAAAGTTAAAATAAAAGTGCTTTTGATCTTCTTAAACCTAAATTCTGGTTCTAGAAACATCAGGCACTCTTGGGTTACTTTAAAAAGTAGACAATCCCTCTCACTTCTTCACACCAGCTGCAGACAGGAAGTTTAGAATCATCTTTTTATCTAAGCTGCCTCTTAACAATGCAGGTAAAGAAATCGATGTCTTAAAACCTGCTCTTATGCTGAGACCAGTCTTGTAAGAAATCGCTTCTGTATATGAATCACTCTATTGTGTCAGCATATGCCACTCTGAATTCTCAACTTCTTTTAAGTATCCTTTTCTTTACCGTGAAATGAGTATATGGTTTTATTTTATTCTATTCTATGTTCTGTCTTACTTCACCCCAAACAAATAAGTTGGGTGGTAAATATTTGCTGTCCATCAAAGGCAGTGATGACAGTGCTTTGCAGCTTAGGTGAGTGCTGTTGAGAAGTGAATAACCTGAGTTTGCAGGTGGAGGTCTCATCCTCTCCCAGCAGAACTGTTCCACTCTGACAGTTTTCCCTGGGCCAAGACCAGCCCTGCTCGGCGAGGATTGTAGGAGTCCTGTGGAAGAGGTTCCTGTCTGAGGGAAACAGGAGTGGGGGAGACAAATGAACAAAATCCCCAGACCCACAGCATGTTGATGGACCTCCTGTTGTTCTTAATTTGCGTCTGTAAATGGCACTAGTTTCCGCTGTTGTGCACCAAGACAATAATAAATAACAATCCTTAGTGTTTATAAACCACTTCACAATTTTCAGAGTGTTCAACACACATTAACTAATTCAGCTGAGATGCAAATATTCTGTGAGCAAAGCTACTCTTCTTGCTGCCCAGGGGAACCTTTTGTTACAGCTGGGACAAGGCTTGTCTTTTTCCCCTAATCCAGAGCTGTTGGCAGGAGTGTTCTGTACAGGGACAGTTTTTAAGCCTTTACATGTACCCCAGTTTGCACAGGAATGGAACTACTCCCAAGTCAGATGTGATACTAGTAAGAAAATTATGCCAGAGACTTGCCTGTTATGTTCTGTGCTGCAAATACACAGACCCACAGTGAACAGATTTGTGATTCCGGAAGCTAACGTGTCAGCAAAGATATTGATGCATTAAGTGCACCTTTCTGTGCTTGCATAAGGCCTTGGGGGAACACCATCTCCAGTGGATGTCTAGGCTCAGGAGGGGAATAAACATCTGTCAGTTCTGACTATGCTGGATCATCAGACCATGTGCTGAAGAGAACTGGGGATGCTTTGGTCCGTGTTCCACTAGATCCAGCCCCTGCCAGAGCACCAATCTGTTTTTTTAGGCAGGAGAAAGCCCAACAGAAGATCTACTGCCAGGTAAAAGATGTGTTTTGAGGGCGATTAAAGACATTATGTCCTATTGCTTGTAATCCTGAATCCCAAACATGGAGTAATACATGCATTGGCATGAATCTAATTTGTCTGGCATTTGACTTGCTTTCTGCCTTGGCATTTGTGTGTGTGTGTGTGTGTGTAGAGCTGGTGAGAGGGAGTTTGATGCATCTCTCTGTATCTTTGAGCTGGGCAGGATTGGTTCTACTTTTTATTTGCGAGCATTTTAGCATTCCATTAGGGTGACTAGAAGATAAGCATCTTTTTTTTTTTTCAGGTCACGTAACCTGGGTTTAGTGGTTTACCTTGGAAATCACTATTTTATATTCCTTGTAAACTGATGCCTGGTGTTGTAGAACTGCCCGCATGCTTTGTAGTTGTCACCCTCTTTCTGATCGATGAGGTTTAGTTATAACTAAGTGGTCACACTTCTTGGTTGCCTCTTTGCCTAACCTTTTGGTAACTTTTATTTTTTAGAAGTGTTGCCTGCAGGTTTGACCTGAAACTGATTCTGAAAGAACAGCATAGATTATAATTTTCATATAAATGGTTGTATGAACAGGAACACCATTAGCCTCTTAGTGACCTAATTGTGCAGGGAGGTAGCAGCGCATTTTGAGATCAAAACTCTCATTTTGCTACAGCTTTCCCTTCAGCTAACAGTGTATGGGAGAAGAACAGCATGTTTCTTGCAGGTGATTATTTCTTTTTCAGTGGCTTTGATATCCTCATTTTCTGTTTGAAGTTAATGTGCAGATTGCTAGGTGGCATCACTCAAAGTGACTGACTGAGTTGCTGTTGTATGTGAAGATGTCTCCAAGACAACTAATTTCCTGATCAAACAGCACATTGGCTTCTGCCACAAGACATTTTAAGGGAGTTGGTCAGCTGAAGGAGCAGGATATTTTAACAGTTTATTATTAGCACTGTAGCTGCCAAATGCAGCTCAGGGTCCAGGGCTGAAAATGTTCCTATTAAACACTGCAAATGAATAGCTTAAAAAAATCCAAAAGGTTTGTGTGATTTAACTAGTAAACTGATTTGTCAGAGAACTTCTACCAAATAATAGGAGTTGAATCTCAACCTTCACAGTTCATTTTCTCCAATTGCTGTATGTGTTCCTATGCTGGAAGAATAGGGAATTTAGGGACCTTCTTTCACTTTTGTATTTTGTTGTTTTATGTCCAGACTTCCCTGCTACATTTCAGCTCTGCTTTTTCAGTCTTAGTGTGCCATATTTTTTCTAAAATATACCCCAAAATCAAATGTTTGTTTCCATTTACCTTCTGTTCTGAAACTCAGAAATTTTTAGTGATTCCTTCCTGTCCTATCCTATCCTGCACTTAGGATAAACCAAGCTTGAAGCATTGGACTTTTTCCCCTGTTTTATCCCCTCCTCCCAGTCCCCTTTGTCTCCAGAGAAGCAGTGTTACTGGGCAGGTATAGAGCACTTATAAGTATTTTTCTTCTGCATTTCCAATTTTTTACTTTTCTTTATAAAATACTCCCATGCTTATCCTATTTCAAGGGACTCAGTCCAAACCAAAATCAAAAATACCCACATTTTTTCCTGCCTTCTTTTGCAAGGCCTGGCTGTACTGCCGAGCTGAACAAACCCCACCTTTGTCTTAGCTTTGGAATAAGAAACAAGCAGGCTTGTTGATTCCTGCTGCATTAACGCTATCCTCCTCCCTCACACTGGTGTAGTGGTTATCAGGGGGGTAGGGTAGAAGCTGCTTGCTGCTGTTTTCCTGAGACCTCCCAGGAGGCTGCTGCCGTGTGGATCTCCTGCACTCTGGCCCCAGGGACCTTACGGCTCTTACTCATAAGGCCATAACGACCAGAGGAACGCAAGCAAAAACCGCTTTGTGCAATAGTGGGTGGAGAGAGGACACTGAGGGTGCTACGCTGAGAACACGTGAAGATTTTTAAATAAAAGCCCAGGAGAAACAAGCGAGCCGTGTCTATGCCCTGACCTCCATCCCGTGGTACATCTGAACCTGAACTCTCAGCTAATAACCCCTGAGCCACTAAGCCGCCTTCTCTGAGCATGCCTGCTTGCCCTGGGGAATTTTAGGAATGCAGACTTCAGCACGGTGTGGGGTTGAAGCTGCTCACCCTCTGTTCAACCAAGAGCTTTAGAAGCTGCAGTGGTATTGACACGATAAAGCCCCATTGTGGTTGTTTGCAGCATTCTTTAACTAAAGATTTGTTTTCCTGGATAAGGTTCCATTAGAACAGAAGGAGCCAACATCAGAGAGCTGGAGAGAGGCCTCTTGCCTTCCCTGGCACAGCACAGCTTGTCCCCTCTCCCTTCATCATCCCCTCTCCCGATCCCTTTGTTTTTAAGGAATTAAAACTTTAGTGAGTGGGATATTGAAGAGGCTGTAGTTAGTGGTGTACTGCTCCAAAGTACAGGGGCAATTGATCTCAGGGGGTAAGAGGAGGGGCTGTGGGAGGATGGAGCTGGTATCACTGATGCAGACCTCTCTCTTTTGATGTCTTCTCCATTCTGAAGCAACCCCATCCTTAGCCTCCAGCTACTTGAATTGTTCCTGTTGGAGGATGTGGGAGGTTAGTTGTTGACCCAGATGGGAGGAAGATAGGAACTAAGCTGGTTACACAGGCCCCACCACCTGCTTGGCTTTGTCCACAGCTCTGTCCTGTGTGTCTTTGCTGTGTGTATCTCGGCACAGCAAGGCAGCTTGAGTGTGCGGGTTTGTTTTGTAGCAAGAGGTGAAGAAATGCACTCCTTAGACTCTGTCTCTGCTTCTGGTGAATAGTAAAAGGTCCTCTTATTTACTTTGAAAGCCTGCTGAGAAAGGAAGGCAAAGCAATTTGTGTCCTCAACATGGCAGAACAACCATGTGACCAGCATCTCTGAAAGATCCCAACAGTGCATCTTGGAGTCCCGTCCAAACTCTGTTAGCTTGGAGTCCCTACACATGCAGGTGTTCTGTGCCACACTTGATAACCAGGCAGTGAGTCAAGCTATTTGAGATGCTGAGTGCAGTATAGGAAGCAACCTGGACCCAAATGAGAACCCAGTGTGATTCTGAAGAAAAATATAAAGTTATTTTTAGGGTTGTTGCCATTCTGTTCTGCATAGAGGACCAAAGAGCATAATGCTCCAGCTTTGCACTACAATTCAGCATTGTTCTGCCTTATTCCTTATTTCTTGGTCCCATCTATTTTAACTGGCAAATATTGGCTGCTTGAGTACCTCCTATCCTGACCCTGTGTCTTCTCATCTAGGTGCTGGACAAAGCTGTGTGGTTTGAGACAATCCAGGGCTTCTGTTCTCTACAAAACACACTTAAAATCATTCCTGGTTGTCTTGCAGCAAATCTATTTCTGCCTTGCTGATTGCCTGGCTTGCAAGGTGAAAATGCCTGGATATGATTTATTATGCTCTGACCATTAACTTTTAAACTGCTTTTAATGGTAGATGTTAAATCAGTGTTGTCCCAGTTCCAAGATCTGTGCAAAATTTCTGAGTTCTTAGGAAGGCATTTCCCCTGCCAGCAACCTTTGGTTTCTGAGAAGGACAACAAGAAGTTAGAGGGCTGTTCACAGGACAAGGAAGCAGTAGTTTGGCGAGGGACCTGTATGCTGGCCAATGTCCAGGTGTCTGTCTAGCTCTGTGGAGCAGAGTCGGGCAGACCCAGTACGGCTGTGATGTGATGGAGAGATGTTTGTGTTGGTGTCTGGATGCAGACGCTCTGCTGGGACACAGTGATTTAGTGGCTCAGCTCTTGGCTTTGTTCCTTCCCGATTGAAGCATCTTTGAAGCAGCAAGAAAACTGAAAATCAGTGTTTCAGCACCGAGCTGCTTACAGCAAGCTATTTTATTTTTGTACATGTCTAATAAATACTGAACTGTTCAGTGTTGTCACTCAATGTGGCTTTGTCCCTTGCTGCTGGGAGCCTCTATATAGATTTCCCTTGAGACTGGCAAAACATAACCGTGAAGTCCTGTGACTCAGTGTACAGTGCAGGCTGCTTCCTTCAGCGTGACATGAGATGTGCACTCTCTAGCTGAGGTTGTCGTCTGTCACCTTTGCCTGGAGAGCACTAAAAGCACTAAAGCAGATTCTGATGTTTCTCCAACCACTTAATAGTCTTAAAGCCCTTTTCAGGTACTTGCAGAGGCAGCTGTGGCAGGTGGACAGGAGACAACTTCTTTGCCAAGGAGAGGGACTTCCTTGCCTTTGTCTGTGTTGCATGTGTCTGCAGGGGAAGCAGGGAGCCACCCAGGGCTTCTCCCCCTCAGACCTCTGCATTTCACACTGCTCCATCTTCCTCGTAGTAGCCTAGCACAGGGCTTTCTTTTCCTCAACAGGAGTACGATTTAGTGAGTACTATTTAGTGTGTTTTGCTTTCTTTATCCCAAAGCTGGACATGGTACAACATAGTGATCCAGCACTATGCTGGTGGGAAATGTTTGAGAGCAGCGTATCAGAAAAGGCTGCAAAATTTTACAGTACACTGTGGCAGAGTTTTCTGGAGCTTGTTCTTGGCCACAGCAGGATAATTCCAGTCCTCAACAAGGTGTTTAAAACCACTGTTCATAGCAGTGTTTGCAGCGATGGCAGCTAGAAGCAAAGCTCTGGACCGGAGTAACCAGAACCTTAAAACCATCTTGTATTTGATAATTTTCCTCTTCTGGAAGATCTGTGCTCTTCAACTCTGGGGTTTTGTTTCACTTCACTTACCGTGGGAGAGGCAGGCTCTCATCAGTCGAGACTGGTGACACTGGGCCAGGGGTTTAAGCAAAACCACATTCATCAAGAATGCTTTCCCCAAGTGGGTCTGCATGTCTCAAGATAAATGGAGACTCTGACTTATTCTCTGCTTATTCTCACACCTGTAAAGTTTGAACAGACCGTTTTAACAGTGCTGCCGTATGGCTTCTTCCCATATTAGAAAGGAAGGTGCTGAATACGGACATCCTAGTGTGCATGCGTCTGTCTGTCTGGACCCGTCCCATCAATTAAACAGGAGCTGACGTCATATTTGAAGGTCAGCTGTTTTATAACCTAATATTACCTTTTTTTTTTTTCCTCTTGGTTTATTATCTCCCTCCAACCTGCAGCTCGGCACCATCTGGTGCAGGCACACAAGGGAGAAAGATTAGAGGAAAGTAAAGCAGCTTTGTTCGCTTCCCCCATTGCTTCCGATGTACAGAGGAGTCGGCAGTCTCTTACAGTATTGAATTTTAAGTGGTGGGAAGGGCTGGATCCTCTTAGCTGTCTAAGGGAGAAAGAAATAGTCTGTGCTTACCAGCTATCTGTCAGGAAGTGTTTCAGGATTCCTAAGGGACTTACTGTGGCCACAGAGTGCACTTTGCTGCATTTTATTTTATATTTAAATAGTCTTGGTTTTTTATGGCCTGTTTTTCCCAGCACCCCTATTTTTCTTACCTGCAAATTGCCAGAAGCACTCCTAAATGAGGTACCTGCACAGTGCTAACTGCAGTCTGCTTTGGCAGTGGAGTGCTGTGAACACCTGAAATGCATTTATAGCTCATGGAGCCACCAGACTGACACAACACAAGCATGTCCTACCACACAGGGAGAGCTTCATCTTCTCTGGTGGCATCTGTCTGCACAGATCTGGGAGAAGCACATTTACTTGTCCAGCCTCAGCCTGCAGTGAGAACGCGCCAGTTGTGTCCATTTCATAGGCAGGATGTGGTTTGCACTCCAGCTTCACCCTCTCACCCATCCTCCCTCCCTCTTTTCCTCCATCCATCTGGAGGTGGGATCACTCTCTGTCCAAACTGCATGATGATTGTTTTCTGTAAAAGCAAAGCTCTTTTCTCTCCAATAATAAAATGATAATAATTCAGGAATGCTGATGTCCTGGGCCAGCGGGATTACGTGCAAACCAATAGCTGGTTGTTTCGCTTCAATGTTGCAAATTTTGCATTAGGCTATTTTGAAACAAAATGTCTCTAGCCATAAATAACTGTTGTATTTAGCTATTTGGAAAGGATGGCTAATTGGTGCACACTGGTTGGATACAAATATACAAGATGAGTTATGAAAACATTTGGCTGACTGTGATTCATGGTATGTACGTGGTGCTGTATACGTGGCATACAATGTGCATATAGACTCTTTTTTGTCCACTTTTTCTTTGCAGCTGTGTAGCCGCCTTCTAACTGTGATTTTGTCAGGTCAAGGACACTTTATACAAATTCCTAATTCCTGGAGTGAAGGTAAGCTTGGAGTCTTTTGGGGAGGTCTATTTTTACTTTTACTGTTTTAATAAAAATAAAGTTAGTTTCTGCCCCCTGCCCTCCCACTACTCCC